>NC_081406.1:629147181-629747181 GCF_030272615.1 Cryptomeria japonica | reverse complement strand
TATTAAAAAATTACAATAAAAAGGCAAGGTTGGCACTGCTAAAATCTATTATAGAGGTAAATTTAGAATTCACATCAATGATAGTCTTTGTTCTATGTCAAGTAAATATCATTCACATCAAATAATTTCACAACATTGCTACTATACTTTGAGTTGGTACTACTTCCATAAAATCATAATATGAAATTCATGCAAGATAAAAATAGAAATGTAACACTTGTCTCAATTGATTAATTAATTCACATGACAATTGATCTGGCTATTGTAATGTCATTTATAGGAACTTGTGATAATTACAAGTCCTCATCACTAGGTTATTATAGGTTAATCAGCCTTAAAGCCTCAAATAATTCAAATTTGATACACTTTTGTTAGATTTTGTATCAGTTTATGAAATCAAAGCAACTGAATTAACGCAATAAAATATTTTCTTGTAGATTACACTTGTGTGAGCTTAATACATTTCAACTTTAAATTCTAGGGGTTTTCTTTGCCAATTCATGTAAAAATAGCTAGAGTTTCCTAATTGCATTTGGCAAATAGTTTAGTCATGGACATGTTGATTGGGTTGACAACATATTTGAGGAAAATGACCTTCTTAGTAAAGTCTAGAGCATATCAATAGAATAGGGTACATTCTATTTAGCTCAATCAAAGGATATGAATAAGCATTGAGGTAATATGGGTTTATGTTTTGTTGCATCTCTTTAGTAATGCATTTTAATATATTTTTATTGTCTTATGTTAGACATTTAAAATAGTCAAAGGACAAATGAGAGGGGGGGAGTGAATCAATTGTCACCAAATTACTAGAACCTTAAGCATTTAAAAATTTATTACCGGAACACATAAGATCAATACCGGAATAACATATATACCAATTAAGAAAAAGTAACAATTAGAATAGATACCATCCACATGACACCAAGATTTGTACGTGGAAAACTTGGTAAAGAGAAAAACCACGGTGGGAAGCCTACCCACAATCAGATAATACTTCTACAGTAAGTATGCCATTACAAATTGAGAAGCCTACACTTTTAGGAAGGCCAATAGCCTAGAGCACACTGCTCATTACAAAAGGAGTCTCACTGACTACATAAAAAATCTAGACTACAATCTAAAAGGAAGAATGAATTGCAATAATAGCATATCCTATGCCTGAGTACAGTTTTGGTTAAGCTCAATACCGGAGGTCTTAAACTCTTGCATAAACCCAACTCGATCACCTATGATCAACCAAATCCTCTGCATGAATGATTATTACATTATTTGCTTGCATCCAATGATCTACACACACACACACACACACACACACATATATATATATATACAAACCCTAGGCCTTAAACAATTAGGCTGGCTACTAGATAATAAAACTATTACATAATCATAAAACATGTCGACCTGAGGCCAAACAAATATCATCCAACCCATAAGTCCTCCCAGAAATATATCGAGAAGTCCAGTCAACACATTAGATTAAGCCGGTCCATAACCTAGATAGCACCAGACCCAATTTAGGTCCACACATGCTAAATAAATGATCCCAATCAGTCAAGGCTCGAACATGATCACCATCAGCATCCGAAAACTCTTCTAGAATCCATACCTGTTAGATTCAATGACAATCCCAAAGACACTGAGAGGGGGAGGGGTAAATCAGTGTCTAACCGGTTTATAGAATATTTAAACTTATTGATAACTTTGCAACTCAAAATAGTGTACCGGTAAATAAGAATTAATGTAGTAAACATAAATAATAGAGTCGGCATAGAAAAACACCATAACACAAGATATTTTAACGAGGAAACCCGATGTGGGAAAAAATTCAGTGGGATTTGTGACCCATAATATTTACTCACTGGCTAATGAATAAATACTACTTACAATAGGGGCCTACACATGCAGGATGGCCAACAACCTAGAGCTCACTGCTCAATGAAGAGTCACACTGACTACAGAAGTGGATTATCAAATCCAATACAATGTATTGCTCAAAACAACATCTCTAATGCCTGGTTCAGTACCGGTTTAATCTCAGTCAATAACCAAAACCTTCTCTGTCAACTGTATCACCTTAAACAATAAAAATGTCTCATCACACACACCAAAATGACTTATAAGATCTCATACATATATGAGTCTTTTACAATATACCATGTCAGCTTACAAAAGATAATTATATTACAATAAACAAAAGTTCATCCCATGCCAGCTTGGGTATCGGTATGCTTTGTTGTCATTGTAATTTGAATGCTGGTGAAGTGCTTGCCGGTGCTGATGTCTGCCAGTCTATGAAGTTTGTGATGTCGGGCATGTAGAAACTAATTTTTGGTGACTTGCCAATTGGTTTCCATCAATGACAACATCAACTATTCTCATAAGAGTATAGAATTCCAGCAACACCAAAACCACTTATGCATGATATCAAAAGATCTTCAACAAATATTTGCCGATGAAACCCTCATCGGATCAATAAACCAGGCTTACCAGCATATACGATAGCATCTGATCACCAAATCAATACCAACTAACTGAACACATATCTGAATAGCATGAGTCACATATCTAAGCTAAACCATACTGGAGTATAGGTCGGATCAACATGATCTTACAAACCAGAAATGAAACATCCTATTGAGACCAACTGGATACTGGTAAACAACCAAAGTAGCCAGTGTTGACATCAATGAGAAAACATCAATGCAACTCATAATCAATTCCTCCAAATTACCAACAATCTCCCCCTTTGGCATTGATGACAACATTAGATGTGAAAAACATCCAAGTGCCAAGAAATGTCAAACAAATCTCCCACACAAGAATATAATAATGAAGTTTTGATCCATACTCTCCTTGTAGATGATATCTCAGTTAAGTTCTGCAAATTTATCCCCCTAATTTATATAACTCCTTAAGTTTTTTCAAATGAATATCTCTCACCCTTTGACATCAATGTCAAGAATCTAACATAAATATCAAAGCAAAATCATAAATCATTGAATCACAAGGCTAACTCTCCCCCTGAGTAGTAGCATCACCACATCAATCTAGAATAAATGATAGCTCTGATTATGCATACCAAACTGATGTCAAATAGCATCAATCAGGTTTCTACCGCAGGGGAAGAAACCCCTAATCTATCTTTGAGGTACACAAATGATTCTTTAGGCAAAGGTTTAGTGAAGATGTATGCAAACTGCTCTTTAGTGTTCACATAAACCAATCTAACTTCAATTTCTTCCACCTTCTCCTTCAAAAAGTTATACTTGATAGATATTTGCTTTGTCTTAGAGTAGAATACTAGATTCTTTGATATGTCTATAGCAGCAGAGTTATCACAGTGAATAACTACTGGTTCATTGCAATGCACTTTTATGTCCTTCAACATTTTCTTCATCCATAGAACTTGTGTACAGTTAGTAGTAGCAACAACTTACTCAGCTTCAATAGTAAATAGGGAAGTACATGACTGTTTCTTGCATATCCATGAAATAAGTTTCTTTCTAAGAAAGAAATCTCCACCGGAAGTACTCTTCTGGTCATCAACATCAATTGCCCAATCTACCTTTGTATATGCACATAAAGTAAAGTCATCATCTTTAGGATACCACAAACCATATTCAAATGTTCTTTGTAAGTACCTAAAAATCCTTTTCACCACACTCTCATGATTTTCTCTAGGATCACTTTGATATCTTGATGCAATGCAAAATGCATTCATTATATCCGGTCTAGTCTGAGTCAAATATAGTAGACCTCCAATCATAGACTTGTATCTTGTAGGATTTACCGGTGTTGATTCATCTATCTTTGATAATTTATTACTTGTAACCATAGGAGTACTAACCGGTTTAGAATTTTCAAGACCAAATTTATTCAACAACTTCCTAGCATACTTAGTTTGATAGATAAAAATACCTTTATCAGTCTGAGCAATTTGCAAACCTAAGAAAAATTTCATCTCCCCAATCATAGACATTTCAAATTCATTCTCCATATTGTTAGAAAATTCCATGCACAACTTATCCTTACCTCCAAAAATGATGTCATCAACAAAGACCTCAATAATCAGTATATCATCATCAGTGACTTTATAATATAGTTTATTTTCAGCATTACCTTTAGTGAAACCAAGTTTCAAAAGATATTTGTCTAACCTTGCATACCAAGCTCTAGGTGCCTGTTTCAATCCATCTAAGGCTTTGTTTAACCTGCAAACCATGTTTTTATCATCTGAAAGTGAAAAACCATCAGGTTGCTCAATATAAATTTCCTCATCAAGATCTCCATTTATAAAAGCACACTTAACATCCATCTGATAAACCTTGTAGTTTTTATATGCAACATAGGCAGGAAATAATCTTACAGCTTCAATCCTAGCTACAAGTGCAAAAGTTTCACCATAATCAATTCCTTCCTTCTGAGAATATCCTTTACAAATCAATCTAGCTTTGTTCCTCACAATTTGTCCAACTTCATTTAGTTTATTCTTAAAAACCCATTTAGTTCCAATAATTTTTTTATTTTTACGTCGGGGAACTAAAATCCATGTGTTATTCTTTTCTATCTGATTTGATTCTTCTTCCATAGCTTTCATCCAACATTCATCTTTACATGCTTCAGTTACTGATACTAGTTCAACTTGAGAAATTAAACATACCTCATCAGCTACCAATCTTCTTCTTGTCATCACTCCTTTGTTCTTATCCCCATTGATCTGATCTTTTGAATGATTCAACCTTACATACCTAGGAGTCTTCTAATTCTCTAGTCCTCTTCCTTGATCTTCAGTTACTATTAAATTTTCTGATACTATCGGAATAACTGGTTCAACATTTTGTTCTAGTAAAGGTGTTATCGGTTCAATTATAATCATTTTCACTATTGGTTCTTGCTCATAAATTCTAACTTGACTTCTATTCCGCTCATCCACCTTGACATTAGTGTTGTCCACAATTCTTTGCAATATTTTGTTATAACATCTATATGCTTTTCTTTCATTAGAATAACCAAGAAATATTCCTTCATCACATCTAGGATCAAACTTTCCAATGAAATCATCTCTCTTGATATAACATTTACTACCAAAGATTCTGAAGTACTTAACTGTAGGTGTATTGCCAAACCATAATTCATAAGGTGTCTTACTGGTTTCTCCTTTGATATAAATTCTGTTGAATTTATAAATTGTTGTGCTCACTGCTTCTCTCCACTAGATATGAGGTAGATTAGCTTCTATAATCGTGGTTCTAGTAGCATCCAAGATAGTTCTGTTATTTCTTTCCATAACTCCATTTTGCTGAGGTGTCTGGGGAGCAAAAAATTGTCTCCTTATGCCATGCTTCTCACAAAAGTTATTAAACTCACCAAAAGTGAACTCTCCACCATGATTTGACCTTAAGCACTTAATCCTCAATCCTATCTTAGTTTCAACCTTAGCTTTAAAGATTTTAAACTTTTCAAAAGCCTCAGATTTCTCCCTTAGAAAAGTAACCCACATCATTCTAGAATAATCATTAATGATTAGAATAAAATATCTATCACCTTGAAACTTTTGATTCTAGCAGAACCACACAAATCAGTATGAATAAGATTAATAACATTTTCTTGTATACTCTTAAAAGAGGTTTTGGCCGATTTTCCCATTTGACATTCTTTACATACCGGATTATAGGGCTTCACAATCTTACGTATATCTCTAACTACCTTAGTTGAACTGATCTTTACCATGCTATCAAAATTCACATGACATAGCCTTTTGTGCCAAAGCCAACTCTCATCAATTTGTGCAATCAAACATATCTTCTCACCGGAATTCAAATGAAATATATTACCTTTTGTTTAAGTACCGGTTGCAATCTCCAATCCAGATCTATTAATGATCTTTCATTTTCCATTCTTGAATTGTAATTGAAATCCCTTATTCACCAATTGTCCTACACTCAAAAGACTATGCCTTAAACCTTCAACATAATAAACATTATCAATATTGTGCTTACCATCTAATGATAGAGTTCCTCTTCCTTTGATTATGCATGCTTTGTAATCTCCAAATCTAACCAATCCGCCATCAAATTCTTGCAAATATGGAAACTTCCTCTTATCTCCAGTCATATGATATGAACATCCACTATCAATTACCCATTCATCCTTATCTTCAATTTTAGCAGCAAGGGCCTTTTCTTCAGGTACATTCCCTTCCAGTACTGGACCATCTTCCTTGATAGCCAGGAACACCCATTCCTTTCCATTGTCAAAACTGTGCCAGTTCGTCATTAGAATCATTCACACCTTCCTCATCAACAAAGTAACATGATTTATCTTTGTTTCTCCTGTACTTATGCTTGTTCTGATATTCAGGGTTAGGCTTAAAAGATCTTCTATCTCTTTCTTCAAAACTTGAATTCCTTTCAGGACATCTAGATGCAAAATGACCTATCTTATTACATGCAAAACATTTAAAGGGTGATTTTCCTTCATAATTACTTCTTGCCGGTCCTTTAGGTACTCTTCTAGTAAATAGGGCTTCAAGTTTCTCAAATTCTTCATCTTTCCTCTTCATATCTTATAATTCCTTTGCATACAAATCTTTCCAATCTTGGTTGCTGGTTCATGATGTAAATGCATGAAAAGTAGGTTCATACTTCACAGCTCCAGAAGGTCCAAATTCTTCAAGCTCAAAAGAAGATAATTTCCCAACAAAGGTATCCCTATTGACAAAAGTATTTTCCATTGTTCTCAATTCATTAATTGCAGTAGCCTTCATCTTATAAGTTGGTGGTAAAGCTCTTAGAACTTTAGAAACTATTTCATCTTCACTCAGAGATTCACCACAACATTGAATTCCGATGACAATTTCATTTACCCTTTCCATAAATGCAGTAATCCTTTCATCTTCTTCCATCTTCAAATTTTCACATCTCACCTGATAACCATCAAGTTTAGCAATCTTAATAGTAGGGTTACCTTCATTTAAAGTCTACAACTTGTCCCATATAGCTTTTACTGATGATTTGTCAGTAAATCCCATTATTTGTTGATCAGAAAGTGTACACAAGAGGGCTTCTCTAGCTCTACAATCATTCTCAAGATCCTTATCCAAGTTTTCCATAGGAGGATTGCCAGATGCTAGATTAAAAGGGGTTACACCATTCTCAACAATCTCCTAGATTTCCTTACCCAGAAATCTCAAATGAGTCTCCATCTGAATCTTCCATACTCTGTAATTTGTTCCATCAAGACTAGGAATTTCTCTCTGGAAGACAATTTCAAATGAACTAGATGAACTTGGACTGTTAGATGCCATAGGATCTTCCTCAAGCGGTTAAACTTCTGCAAAGAGGACCAGAACTCTAATATCAATTATTAGACAGATCAAATAACCGGAGGATAACTGAGAGGGGGGTGAATCAGTTATCACTAGATTACTGAAACCTTAAGCATTTAAAACTTTATTACCGGAACACATAAGATCAATATTGAAATAATAGATATACCAATTAAACACAAGCAACAATTAGAGAATAGATACCATCCACATGACACCAAGATTTGTATGTGGAAAATCCTGTAAAGCAAAAAACCACAGTGGGAAGCCTATCCACAGTCAGATAATACTTCTGCAGTAAGTATGTGATTATAAATTGAGGGGCCTGGACTTGCAGAAAGGCCAACAACCTAGAGAACACTGCTCACTACAAAATGAGTCTCACTGACTACATAAGAAATCTAGACTACAATCCGGAAGGAAGAATTAACTGCAATAATAACATCTCCATGCCTGAGTACAGTTCCAGTTAATCTCAATATCGGAGGTCTTAAACCTCTTGCATAAACCCAACTCGATCACCTATGATTGACCAAATCTTCTGCATGAATAATTATTATATTATTTTCTTGCATCCCATAATCTGCAATGAGATCATACACATATATACAAACCCTAGACCTTAAACAATTAGGTCAACCAACATACAATAAACCTATTACATGATCATAAAAAATGTCAGCCCGAGGCCAAAAAATTATCATCCAACCCATAAGTCATCCCAAAAACACATCGAGAAGTCCAATCAACACGTTGCATTAAGCCAGTCCATAACCTAGATAACACCAAACCCAATTTAGGTCCACACACACTAAATCAATGATCCCAATCAGTCAAGGCTTGAACACGATCACCATCAGCATCTTGAAACTCTTCTAGAAGCCGCACCAACACAACTTATGCATAATATCAGAAGATCTTCAACAAAGCTCTGTCGGTGAAACCCTCACCGGATCAATAAACCAGGCTTACTAGCATATAGGATATCATCTGATCACCAAATCAATACCAATTGATTGAACATATATTTGAATATCATGAGTAGCAGATCTAAGCCAATTCCATAAGCCAAAGCATACCAGAGTATACCAGATCAACATGATCTTACAAACCAGAAACCAAACATCCTACTGGGACCAACCGGATACCGATAAACAACCAAAGCAACTAGTGTTGACATCAATGACAAAACATCAATGCAACACATAATCAATTCCTCCAAATTGTAAACATATTCAATATGTATGCCGACTTTTTTGTAGGAAGTAAAGTAAATGAAACAAATGGAGGAGAAAATTGGTGGTAAGTGATGGTCCCCTCTTTGATGAAGAAATTGGGCAGATAAAGAAGATCTTTTATTAGGAGAGGAGATAAAAAAATTGAATAAGCTATTTGATGGATGTGTTAGAAGAACATGAGGAGAAATTGTTTGTTAAATTTTGTTGTGATATTTTATGTGCACGTATGAAGGAAGATGGAGCAAGAAGGAATAAAGTAGAGTGTCATGTATATGAAATTGATGGAGAGGATGAAGAAGAAAATAATGAGAATGTAGATAAAGCATGTCTTTTTGAAGGTATGAAGCCAATAAAAATTTAAACTTAGTATCTAAAGTAGAGGAATAATTGAGTGCAAAAATAGTTTTTCTTTCAAATGATGTATTAATTAATGTATACCTGATAGTGAGGAAGATGAAACTGCAAAAAAAGTGATTCTTGGAAAAATAATGAAGATGTTGATAGTAGGGAATGTGAGTAAAGAAGAAGTTTGAGACATTAGATTTCAATTGTCCATAATGATAGTTGTTGTGTTTCTGGATTCAACAAAGAATTATGAGGAAAGAGTTGCAAGAGTAGTAGAGGAAAATAAAAATTTAGAGGTAATCTTTGAATTTTCTGAATTTTGTAATAGTAAAGTTTATGTTGATTCACATACAAATGAGGCGGTGATGTGTAAAGAGGAAGTGCATATACAAATATTTTGTTTTCATGATATTAGTAGTGCAAATTTGTATGTTGATGTTGAGGATAATAAGATAGAATGGAAAGATGAAAATTGGTGGAGACCAAATTATGGCGTGTTGAGTCCCATGAGAGAGAGAAAGAGAGTGAAAATGAAAAAATGAATGGCTACAAAGTTCTAGAGTATGGTGAAGCAGAAGAAATAGGTGGATAAAGGAAAAAAAAAAAAAAAATGTTCACAGGTTTCAACTCATGAAATATTTCACTTACCGAGGGTGTTTGTTGTAGAAGCATCTAAGTTCATTGGCAATCCTAAATCACTCATTTTGTTTTTTAATTTTTGTTTGTTGTGTATTTTCTTGTCTTTGTAGGCAAGTCTTTTGGGCAATTTTTGCACACATACAACAAAATGAGATTTAATTTGTAAACTTTAGAGATTTTATGGTTTGAAAATAGTGTTTTTAATGTCCCATCTTTCAATTATTTCTTCACCAAATTGGAAGAGATAAAACCCAATTCCCAAGCAAGTTAGTTGAAAATTTAATACTTATTGTGGTACATTTTCAAATTCCCAAAACCTTTATTTTTGGCCATGCTCTATCTTCAGTGCCTAGAGTTTGTCAGAATGGAGTAAAGAGTTCAAAATTGCAGTCAATGAAGGAGTTACAAAATCCTTGTTTGCCATTTTGCAAGTGTTGTTTTCCTAGAGGTTTCCAATGTCTAGATGGTGGGAAGTAACCTCAAGAAAAAGTAAATATTTTGAAAGCATTTTCAATGCCCAAGAATGAAATAGAGAGCTGAAAGTGGGAAGTTTTTAATTATGAAAAAGGAAGAATGTGGAGGAGGGAATTCTAGCACCCAAATTGAGAAATTGAAGAGAAATAAAGGGTTGAAGTTGGACGTGAGAATTTGTTTTGACTATGTTTGTTTTAAATTCACAATGGGTTTCCTATAGTTGTGCATGTTTTTGTTGATAACATAGTTTGTGAGAGCTAGTTTGAACTTTTTGGTGTCTATAACTTGTTGTAGGTTTAAAAAACTATGTCAATGTTTCAATCCAATATTATGAAGCGATTTTTTGCCTGCAAGAATGTGTCATATTTGTTTATTTAAGTTTCTTTATATGCTGAAAGTCACTGACCAAAGTTTTGGTTTGGTGAAAGGGTTGTTGTAGAACTACAAAAAATTATACCAATTAAGGGTTCACAATTCTTGATTTGCATCACATAACATAACATTAAGTCACCCAAGCAATAGTATATTTTATTTTTCTTTGATTAGCTTCTAAAATGTGGATTTAGTTATAACCTAAAACCCTATCCATGAGGTATATCATCTTGTACACTTGACGCTACGATATATAATATAGTTTACATAGATGGAATGAGGAAGTCATCTTTTGGGCATATGGTGCAGCCAAGATCCAGTGGGACCTCAATGAGAACCGACCAGATCATGCAACAAGAGTAACACAATGAAAGCAATGACAATACATAAAAATTATTGCAAAATTAGACATTCGCACCGTCATATATTCATCACAGAACCTCCGGTAATCAACCGTTTACATGCAGGCTAATATGCTAGGTTACAGTCCATCTGAAACCTTCAGAATTTATTTGGATCTCTAATAATGAATCTATAACCTCATATTATTTGATTCCCTACAAATTATCACATAAAACCATATATATACCCTTTGGAACACATCTAGGTCGGCCACAAAGGATTACATTTACCAAGAAAGAAAATGAAATGTGCAAATAGGTCGGCCTCGAGAATGAAAGGAAAATCCTCTGGAAAAGAACCACCAAGAAGTGCAAATCAATAGGAAGGTCAGACAAGGACTTAGGAACATCTAGCAAGACCACAAATAGATCCACACGCCACGTAATCACTCTGCACGAGAAGAAATTGACAACTAGTCATTAAGTTCAAAACTGCTTCGGGAACCAAGAACAGCTAAACCAGAAGCAATATCTCACTGGAAAAGAATCCAAACGAACTGAGAATTTAGAATTAAGCACAAGAACAAGCCTGGAAACTAAAAATCTAATCTGCAATGAAAATCAAGCAACTACCAGAACACACTGACAGGAACACAGAAAACTGCACACTAAGCTGAATAAGAACTAAACTAAAAGGAAATATTTTTGGTTGATGCAAGATTGCTCATAGACCAGGGATGCTCCTGCATCAACATACTTTTTTGATGTCCCTAAGGTCAATGCATATCCTAAATTCCCTACTTTTTTTGAGAATGGGGACTATATTTGATACATGTTCCCTGTAGTCCACTAGTTAAATAAAATTCACATCTAGGGGTTTCATTAACTCTTATTTTACCATCGTAGCCTCCTTAGGTTTGATTGGTCTTACAATTTGTTTGAATAGATTCACTTAAGGGTTTATGCGCAAATTGTACACAACCATGTTAGGGTCTAGCTTAGACATGTTTGAATATGTCTACGTAAACACATTAAAAAAATAAATTAAAAAAATAAATGTATTCCTCTATTTCCTTATTAATTTAACCCCTAATTTTAGCATTTTTTATTCTATCGAGTTTCCTATGTTGAGGTGTGTTATATCTCATACTAGGGATGGATGGACTTCGTCAAGCTTTCAATGGGTGAGTTGCATGTTCATTGTTTGTTCAATTTGTATATTGCCTAATTCTCATTTAAAATATTTGAATAAGGTAAGAGAGTATAACTTATTTTATGGTAATTTTAGGATAGACCATCAAACATGTGCACTATTTTTTAAATAGCTTCATTATTCTCTATGTGGTATTGCATGAAAGGCTCTACTCTATTATAAGCATAGGTAATTATGTAAATAGATGATTGTTTTTAACTATTGGCCTACCTTGGATTGTAATATAAAAAATGAGTTTTATAATTGTGCATGAGTTGCGAACATGGCTAAAGAAGGCCATGCAATTTACTAGTTATTTTTCCTTCATAGGTATAGCATGTATGGAGAAGTAATTAGAGTGATGGGTCAATTTCTAGATTGACCCATGTTTCTTGAGTATTAACCAAATATTTATATCAAATATTCTTTGTCTACGATCTCACAATTCATAACTCTAGATCAAAAGCCTAAAAATTACCAAATTTTATTAAAATAATTATATATGCAAGATGTGAATTATTCACCATTTAAAAACTAAACAATTTCTTGCAAGCAAAATCTAATAGTACAACCCCTTGTTTAAGTGGAGTCATTTCCCACCTAAACACCCATAATGTCTAAAAGCTATGGTACACCATAAATTTGTGTTAGTGGGCCATGAGAAAATTGGAAGCTATGTGCAATATTAGGATAGACCATCCACATACCATCAAACATGTGCAATATTTTTTAAATTAACTTCATTATTCTCTATGTGGTATTGCATGAAATGCTCTACTCTTTCAACATAGGTAAGTATGTAAATAGACAATTATTGTTTATTATTGGCCTACCTTGGATTGTAATATAAAAATTGAGCTCTATAATTGTGCATGCGGTGTGAACATGGCTAAAGAAGGCCATTCAATTTACTAGTTATTTTTCCTTCACATATATAACATGGGATGCATTTGGGTCCAAAACCACAATGTCATACAATGCATAACTTTCATGTTATGCCGACAGAAAAATTGCATAATAGGCACATAATGGATGTGGGGCTTGGCAAAAGCACTACGGCTGCTTTCTCCCATTGTGTTTAACATGAAGGTTATTTTCGGTGTACGACAATGCGATTTGGGCGTTTTTTGAGCCATAATAGCTACCACCTATAACATGTATGGAAAAGTAATTAGAGTGATGGATCAATTTCTAGATTGACCCATATTTCATGAGTATTAACCACATATTTATATTAAAGATTCTCCATCTATGACCTCACCGATCCATCAAAAGTCTAAAAATTACCAATTTTGGTAAATTATTCAGCATTTAAAAACTAGACAGTTTCTTGCAAGCAAGATCTAATAGTACAGCTCCTTTGTTTAAGTGGAGCCATTTCCCACCTAAACACCCATAATGTTTAAAAGATATGGTACACCATTAATTTGTGCAGTGGGCCATGAGGGAATTGGAAGCTAGGCACATGAGGTGAAATGCATTCACCACCTGATTTGACGTTACAACATTGTAGACGCCATGCAGACAGCGATTAAACTAGGTAAGTCTAGGTATGTCCATTTTGCCATGCACCAGTCACCAGTCACCAACCCTGTCATGCACCAGTCCTCCTCTAATGACGTTTGGATGGCCCACAGTCAGTCAGATTTTAATGTTATAACAGATGGAGTGTAGTCAAATCAAGTTACAAAGCAGGCATGTGACATTAGCCGTACCAGAAAATTTTCAAGCACAACCAGAGGTAGCAGTCCAAATACCAAACAATACGATGCTCTTGTTCCACACAAAGCTTTAATGTTGGTAGGTAAGCTTGGAAAATTACAAGGAATGGAGAATGGGTGTACTCTCTGTCAGGCTTTGGCCAAACCTGTCTCTTCTGTCCAGAGTATATTTTTGTGCTTTCGGGACGGTGGAATTACAGACCCAGAGGCGGCGCATTCAACTTCCTCTTAGGGTAAAACCATTTTTTACATTATCTCCATGGCTCAGATTCAATCCCAGCTCTTTGGAATACTTTATATACCATTGATCATTATCGTTCATTATTCTTGGAAAAAGTTATGACCCATGAAAAGATGCGTCAACCGGCTTGCTCGCTTCTTTTCTCTTTGCGTACAGTTTATACCTTTCCTTTATTTAAGATTTCAAGCCTGGAATTTCAGGTTGTACAGTGAGAAAGAGATAAAGATAAAGATAAAGAGTGTGAGAGAGAGAAACTTAAACTATGGAGTGTAGAGATGGAAGAGGAATAATTTTTTCTTTTTCTTGTGCGTTTGGCGTTGACGTTTGCGTGAAGAACTGATGATGTTGAGGCGTCATGTACAGAAGAAGTCAGTGGAATTTCAATCATCGAAGATGGATTACAAAATGATTCAAAGCTTGATGTTGTGGTCATATGACTCAGTCTGACTGCTGCCACACTGCCATAACTCTGCCTCTGTTGCATTTTGTTCCGGCAGCTCTGCCACAACCAGAACCAGCAGCTCTGCACTCTGTTCTGATGTGTTTAGTCGTCCTTCTGCATACTCTACTCGTTTTGCGCGTTTCATCTCCATCTCCATTTCTATTTCTATCTTTCTTTATTTTTCTCTTTCATAACATCATTAATCGTAGATTATATATTAGATGGCACAAATGTATTCTTCATTTTGTGAGATCTCTATCTCTATCTCTCTATCTATCTTTTTTATCTTCCATAACATCATTAATCATGGATTATATATTAGATAACACAAATATATTCGCCACACTTTTGTAAGATATTAAATAGGCTCTCACACAGACAAATTAATATCTCTATCTCTATCTCTATCTCTCATAACATCATTAACCATGAATTATATATTAAATCATAGATTATATATTGGATAGCACAAATGTATTCCCCACACTTTGTGGGATATTAAATAGCTCGCACGCAGGCAAGTTAATTTTTCTCATTATATTTGATCGATATTGGCCGTATTTATGTTACTGAGATGACCGTACGGCATGGAAGAGGGAGTTTTGGGCAAACGTCAAGAACTCGGAAGGATTATTATGATCAGAGGCGTCAGCATTTCTTCTGTGTGATGGTTACCCATTTATAGTTTGCCTTTCAAATGTTGAAGGTATGGTTTATTAGGGAAAAAAACAATTATGACATGCAATTTGTGTTGTTGATGATAATAATTTGTTTTTGGATTTAACTGTCAGTTTATTTTCGTTAATGTTTCAAATCACATTCTATGATCTATTATTAGGATGAAGAAAGTGGACATTATGAGAAGAGATGATGGATCATGGGGTGTGATCTTAAGCATTGACAAAAAAGACTTTCACATAATCAAATCCATAAATATCCAAGGAAATATTTATATATTTATAACTCTTCATGACTTTTGAAGTTTAGAGAAAATTTTTCCATGCATCATGGAGTGTGATCAAAATGTTGATAAAAAAAACTCACATGGTCAAATCCATTAATTTTTAAGGAAATTATGTACGTATGTATGTATAACTCTTCATAAATTTGGAGGGTAAGATAAAAATCTCCGATGGATCGTAGAGTGTGATCAAAAGCATTGATAAAAAATACTCACATAGTCAAATCCATAAATATTCAAGGTAATATGTACATATGTATGTATAACTCTTCATTAATTTGGAAGTGAAGAGAAAAACCTTTGATGGATCATGGAGTGTGATGAAAAGCATTGGTAAAAGAAACTCAAATAGTCAAATCCATAAATATTCAAGATGATATGTATGTATGTATAACTCTTCATAAATTTTGTATTGTGACATTTTTACGAACATGTTGAATTGGTAAAATATAAAATTTTCATGGTAGGTGGGGTCAACCATCAAATTTAACCATTCCATTGAAGTATTGCACAAGTACATAAGAAAACAACATAAGACTAACTAACTGTTAGAATTTTGGTATAAACAATAATTCTACTCATGACATAATCTCTATTACCTAATCATAAAACCATAAAACTAGTTATCTATACTTAAAAATATAGGTAAATTATGCCGAGAGATATCTTCTAGTAGAAGGAAATATGACGATTGCAAGAATATTAGTAGTATATAAGAGTTTCAAAAGTATGGATAATAATAGAGTTGCTTAAGTATGACACTCTTCCACTATCATTTGAATTAAAGATTTCATATAGTTGGAGACAAGTGGCGAGGGTTCTATTTTATTTGTAGTAATAAAATAACACCTCCACAAAAACCAAAGATGGCATATTTCATTCATTTACCCATCATTTGCATGTCAAATTGTTTCAAAATTGAATTTTTGTTTACGAACATTTTGATGTCATTGTAGATGCCTCTCGGCATAATTAACTAAAAAAATGAACATAATTATAGAGAGAATTATATAAATATATAGTCCTCCTAGATGCATAATTCATGGAAGTTGCATGTTTTTATCATGAAATATAACATATTTTTAGTCTGTTCTTATTTTTTTTGTTGCAGTAAGTATTTAAAAAATTATTTGCTATAAACTACATATTATGAGTTTTTAAAGTAAATGCATACTAAAAATTGCATCACTAAACATTGATATGATATTTTTTTTTTTGATTTGTATATTTTATATACATATATAGTTTTAAAGAAAAATCAATTCATATATATTAGAGGAGTATAAAGATATTAGTAAAGATATAAAAAACTAAATATGCTAATGTATTTGAAAAATATTCCATGCATCATGGAGTATGATCAAAACCATTGATAAAAGAAACCCACATAGTCAAATCCATAAATATTCAAGGAAATGTGTATGTATGCATAACTCTTCATAAATTCAGAAGATGAGAAAAATCTAGGATGGATCGTGGAGTGTGATAAAAAGCATTGATAGAAAATACTCACATAGTCAAATCCCTAAATATTCAAGATAATACATATGCACAACTCTTCATAAATTTGGAAGTTATGAGAAAAATCTTCGATGGATCATGGAGAGTGATCAAAAGCATTGGAATCCACAAATACTCAATGTAATATGTATGTATGTATGTATAACTCTTCATAAATTTGCAAGTTAAGAGAAAATCTCCGATAGATCATGGAGTGAGATTAAAAAACATTGATAAAAAAACTCACATAGTCAAATCCATAAATATCCAAGGTATGTATGTATGTATGTATGTATGTATAACTCTTCATTATTTTGGAAGTTAAGAGAAAACCCTACTTAAATTTTAATTTATTTTTAAAAAAATATAGATATTTATTGTACTACCATCAAATTTAAGCTTTAATTTAATTGCATGTGTAAATATTATAATTAACACTTAAAAAATAAAGTGTATTTAAAAGTTTAAGTGTGAGCTACAACGGATAGTTATTAAAAAATGTGTACACAAACAAAGTTGTGGACATTTTGAAGTAAATAATATTCGAACTTTATATTCTCATTTCTTATTGTGACATTTTTACAAACATGTTGAATAGGCAAGAAATAAAATTTTCACGGTAGGTAGAGTCAACCATCAGATTTAACTGTTCCATTAAAGTGTTGCACAATTACATAAACAAATAACATAGCACTAACTATGTGTTAGAATTTAAGAAAAAATGGACTTCGATTTTTGTGCATTTCCTTGCTATTTTCAACCATATTTTGGGTCGAAAGGAAGCAGTTTTGGGTGTTGGTTTGATAAGCAATATTATTGCTGATTCAAAGAGACAATCTATGGGTATGTGCACAAAGATGGTGGTAAAAAACATGGACACCACCTAAAAAAACGTGAAAAAACAAGCAACGCGTACATGGTATTAAAATTTAAAATCACCACGTACTTGCTTAGGTCCGTTGTCCCTGAGCCTAAAGAAAAGATACCGCGTACACAATGTTCTTAGGAAAGTGAGCGCGTACGCGGTGTTTTAGGAAAGTGAGCGCGTACGCGGTACCTGTCAAATTTTATTTTTTTTAAAAATGACTAGGTCTTATTTTCCCCACGACCGCAACATTTTTTCCTTCATTTTCCCCATGAAACCGCAAACGAGTTGCCACATTTCTCCACCAAAAAGCTATGGATAAAGGTTAGTTTTGCTTTATTTTTGTTTTTCTTTCTCATTTATTCAAATTTTTTTACGTTTTGAATTTAATTTCGTTTATTTTGATTAGGTTTTTTTTGTTTTGTTTCAAAAACCAGATTCTGATAATCCACAACAACAACAACAACAACAAGATGTACCTCCTGAAAACCTTGAACAAAACCCACAAGATACACTTCCAGCTCCTCCTTTTGACTGTACACATGATACACAGGAGCAATTGATTAATCAGTTAGGGAAAAACACGTCTAAAATAAATAGACTGGCTAATAAATTGAAAACATCTGAGCTTGAGAATCATAAATCCCTCGTGACTAGCATAGAAACATTAGCTAGTGGTTCTCCATTGCGGGCTTTTGCTGCTCATTTATGAGCACTGTAAAACCCTCACCCTGCTAGAAAACAAGAGGATATCCGCCTCTTCGAGAAAGAGAAAGTTGGAGGGAGGCGACTCCAGTAAGGAGAAGGCGTCCTCTAGCAAAAAAAGAAAAAGTGTCCCTGGGATGGAAACAGAGGAAATTGAAAAGGAAAGTAGCGAAATGGAGACAGATGACTCCAATGGTGAAGACAACTAGAACGATGAGGAGCTGGGTAATGAGGAAGAAAGTGGTGATAATGAGTCTGGTAAAGAAAGCCCTGTCCACAGTGATTGCCCCGGTAAGGACAACAACCATCCAATGGAGGATGTGGATTTCAAGGATAATGAGGAAACTGAGGATGTGGATTTCAAGGAAAATGAGGAAACAGATGTGAATTCCGAGAGGGAAATAAACAAGGATTCTGAGAAGGACTTGACTAAGGACAGGGTAAGTGAGGATAGGGAAAGTTTGGGTAAAGGGTTATTTTTGGATAACCTTAAAAAAATCACGGAGGCGAGACTGGATTATGACAGATGGACCTACGAACTCCTAAAGAACCTGGAAAAAAGGGGAAAAATATGGATGAGAAGAGGGAGGATGACGACAGAGATTAGATAAAATGGAAGCAGAATATGGAGGAGAAGGTTAATTCATTGGAAGAAGGGAGAGAGGCGATGAAAAACCTGTTGGGCTTTATCCCGAGTATCCTATCAGCTGTCACTAAAAACTTGGAGGATATCGCTAAGGTCTTTGATCATACCAGCTCTCCTAAACCGGTAGTAGAACTTGATATGGATGATGAGACTATCCAGACTGGTAGCGGTGAAGCTACTCCAGTTGGTGGCACTGCGAAGAGGACCAGGGCTAGTGTCAAGAAAATTGTGGCTGCTTCTACAAAGGATCTCCCTAATCTCAGGGATAACATTAAAGAGCTGCATGAAATTAGCAACACCCTATCAAACACCCTTGAAAAAATCAACTAGTTTCTCTTCTGGAGTCTGGCTGGCTTTGTTGGCTTTGTGGGACTTTTGTCGGTTTTCCTTGGTTTTCTGTTGGCTTTTCGATGGTCTGTTCCTTTTTGTTTCTTGTCGCTTTTTCTGATTAAGTTCCACTTGTAAAGGGTTTCGGGGCCCCTTTAAAACCTATTTTTACCTTAATCAAAAACATTAGCTAGTGGTGCCACAACTGTTCCCACATAAATTATAAAATGGGGAAACTTTAGGGATATGTGTCGTCAATGCTATGGTAGTGGGTTATCATATGAGGGGGTGAAAAATAAAAATATTAGTAAACAACAAATATGTGTCCTTTTTGTTGATCCTAAACTGGTCAGTCGTTACCTCTTGATGCAAAGAGGTTTCCCATACATGGGTGTACCAATGTGCAGATGAAGAAACTTTTTTGGCAGAGGTAGTGGATGGTCTTTGATTATCCACCTTGTAATAATTATGAGGTGTCATTATATTTTTGATAAAAGTATACCGTGAGTTTGTCCTCAATGTACGGCCAAACTATTTTGACATGGGAGAGTTCCATGGTAGAGGTGGTGACTTTGCCCAAGATAGACCTGGAGCTCATAGGTGATTAGCCCCAGAGAGTCGCCACCCCCTAGCACCCAAACCTAAGGTGCATCAGGTTGTCCCAATAGAAATGAAAGAGTCGATGGAGATACAGACTCTTTAGGCAACCACAACATTGACTGGTGCCATCATCCAACATGGGACACCATTAGCACACCCTCTTGTACTAGATGATGAGCCATTAGTTGCTCCAGGTGGTGACAGAGAGCCCATTCAATATATGTGTGTCAGTTGCTCGGGGATATGCACAAGGATAGATGATGAGGCCGCTGCAGATGGATCCACATCTCATTCGTGCACGATTTACGGGAGTAGATGTCAGACCCGCATGACTGAGGATGTGGCACTGACAGATGATTTGATGGACATGTTGTTTGGTTATCAACCGCAGACCCAAGTGTGTTGATTTGAATTCATAATTTTTTATTTATCAATCACTTTAAATTTGTAATTACATAAATGAATTTTCATCTATACATCAATTTAAATTGATACAAATAATATGCATTTCTGGATGCAGCAACGGTATCTCATACTACAGCTGCAACTTCGACGCTTGAGGTATAAATTTTGTAACATGTTAAAATAGAATAGTACACTTTGAATTCAAAAAAATTACAAGATATACTAACTATCTTTAATGCTTGGTCCAATTTTTGGTTTATAGGTGTTGACAGGGGACCAAATGTCCTAGATTCATGGTCCATCACACTTTCAGCAATCGATTTTGGCCTACAAGGCTATACGGTATCATATTTTGTACACCCTTTTTTATGTATTGTTTTGATGGAATATGCAAGTCATTTCATTTTAGATTTTTAAAATTATGTTAAATATATTATCTGTACTAATATCTCATGTTAATTCTATTTTTTTAGGGTACCCCCTCCGCATCTAGGCCTCGTCCTAAGAAAAAGAATTCCTCGAAGACGCCAAAATGTGGGAAGAAGGTAATTGAACACATTTTTAGTTGTACAATTGTTTGAAAATTTTGAAATTATCTTAGTTGGTATTTGTAGATAGATTAGTGTTTTTTGTCTATTTTACATGTACATCGGCCATTGAGCTATGTGGATTTTTTTAATGCACCTGATTCACCCGTGGATCGAGAGAGGGCGGAGGTATGTATCTCTACTTTATTTTCTATATTTCATGATTATATGCACGTGTACATGAGAACTTGTGATAAATTATAATCTTATAATTTTTCCATATAGGAAATATCCATAGTTGCTTCATCAATGGCAAGCCCTCCTCCGTGCACTGGAGAAGCATCTCAAGATCTGATACACTTTTGTTTGATATATTACATTACTTATTTTTAACCTACAATACTTATTATTATATTAATTGTATTTAATCTTTGATCATTTTTTGTATAGGTAATAGCGACAGTTTCTCCATTGATGGTGAGCCACCCTTAGTCCATTGGAGAAGCAACTCAAGCACCGGTACATCATTGTTCTCTATATTATATCTTTTAAGTGTTTTTGATGTATTTATGTTAGTACATTGTATTAATTGTACATTTAATCTACAACAACCCCCTTCACGGTTCGCCCACAACATGGATCCTTTTAAGTTTGTCTTCAAGAAAACTCCTAAGGCTAAAAAGGAGAGGAGAGCGAAGACATTAGATCCGAGATCAACCAATGAGGTAATCTACATTTAAATTGCAAAGAAATTATAGTTAAATGCATAGTTATGTTGTTAATTGTGAACTATTTTCTACAAAAGAATTCTAACTTGACTTTAGAATTGTGGTTTTGTAGCCATCTATAGAGTCCTATACTACATCGAAGAGGCTCGATTTTGATGATCCACCACAAGTTTAGGATCATATAGTGTTAGTTGTGGTCATAGAATGACCAATACATGTAGATATATTCTACATTTTTATTGTATATCGATTTGGACATGGCATATGCCATATTTTTGTAATGCTTGTATTGACTTGGTAGACATGCCTTTTTTTGATATATATATATATATATATATATATTGATATTCAATCCAATAAATGTGTACTGAGTTCATTATTGTGTATTTGTTTTATTTCGTGGCTGCCCTTTTATAAAGTTAATTGATATAAAACATTGCAATTGTGAAATATGATTTGATAAAATTTCTAAAATGTTAAATTAACCTTACAAAACTCCTTGTATTCAGTCCATTATTGTGTATTTGTTGTATTTGGTGGCTGCCCTTTTATAAATTTAAATGAATATTTGCCTATGTAATCAACAATATGAATATAAACAACAAAAATAGACAATATGAATATAAATAACAATATGTGTGTGGTGAGAGAGCACCCTCATGCTCAAAATGGTCAAATTTTGGTTCTCGTGTTTGGGTTCATTTGGATCAAAGATGTAAAAGTTGCTCAATTATTGTCAAATTTTCTTAATTGTCATCAAAGTTGTCAAATTTTGGCTTCATTTGGATAAAAGATGTAAAAGTTGCTTAGTTGTTATCAAAGTTGCAAGATAGGCTATAATTGATTTGGTTCACTGTGTGCACAAATCATCGTCTCGAGCACGTCTGGGTGGACAAGTTAATGCTGAGCTTGTTCCTCCTCGTGCATCCCAAAGAGTCAGAACGTTGAGAGTCATACCCTACTGGGGCGTTCTCTCAAGTGCCATAAGTCCAAAAAATTATCAAACTTTAACGGACTATTTTTTCCAATCCAGGAAACATATGATCGATCTGTTTGAACTTGTGGGGTCATGTGAGACTCCTCTATAATGGCCTATCTCAGTTTTTGATGAATCAAAGCCATTTTAATTGGTAGCATTTTTTTGCCTGCTACAAAAATCGTAAGTTGCATGCAATGCAAAGTTGCAAGATAAGATAGAATTGGTTTGGTTCGTCGTGTAGACAAATCGACGTCACAAGCGCATCCGGGTGAGCAAGTTTACGCTAGGCATGATCCTCTCATGCATCCCAAAGCACCAAAATGTTGAGAGTCATACCCTACCGACGCGATCTCTCATGTGTCCTAAGTCCAAAAAATTGTCAAACTTTGACGGATTGTTTCTTCCAATCCAAAACACATATGATAAGTTCATTTGAACCTATGGGTTCATGTGAGGATCCTCTACAATGGCCTATCTCGACATCTGACGAATCGAAGCCATTTTCAATTGGTAGCATTTTTTCGCCTGTTGCAAAAACTGTCAATTGCATTCAATGCAAATTTGCAAGATAGGATAGAATTGATTCAGTTGGTCATGTGTACAAACCAATATCATGAGAGTATCTAGGTAGCTAGGTTTACACTAGGCATGCTCCTCTCATGCATCCCAAAGTGTTGTTATGGCGAGTGCCTTGAGTCCAAAAAATTGTCAAACTTTGATGAACTGTTTCTTCCAATCCAGGACACATATGATCTATTTGTTTGAACCTATGGGGTCACATGAAGCTCCTCTACAATGGCCTAGCTCGGTTTCTGAAGACTCGAAGCCATTTTCAATTGGTAGCATTTTTTTGCTTGCTGCAAAAACCGTCAGTTGCATGCAATGCAATGTTGCAAGATAGGCTAGAATTGATTCGGTTCGTCATGTGCACAAACCAACATCACGAACGCATCCCGATGGGTAGGTTTACGCTAGGCATGCTCTTCTCATGCATCCCAAAGCGTCGGAACGTCGAGAGTCATACCCTAGTGGCACGATCTCTCAAGTACCCTGAGTCCAAAAAATTGTCAAATTTTGATGAACTGTTTCTTCCAATCCAAGACACATATGATCGATCCGTTTGAACCTATGAGGTCGCATGAGGCTCCTCTAAAATGGGGGTGAACTCACAATAATGGTTCCCACTTTTTTGCCACTTTTAACACTAAGATGATCATTTTAAAAATAATCTTCAACTTCCAACAACTATAACTTTTAAACTATTAATAATTTAAAGATAATGTAAATTGGTGATTTGTAGCATTTTGTCTGTAGATTCTAAATATATTTTTTTCAATTTCTTTTAAATATTATTTTACAAAAATTTCCATCTCCCTCGAAAAGTAGTTTTTTACAACAAACTACATTTTTTACGAGTGATGTGCCTCCCGAAACGCATAACCTTTTTTTTCTATAAATGATAAAAACTCAATTCTTTCGAATTTTGGTTTGTAACATCAATATCCAGGGCTTGTTGTTGGTTTGATAGTGATATGTTGAATATTTTTCATTTTATTAAGTTTTGAAATCCGACTAGTTATAATTCAGACTTAGGTTTAGGTTTGAAAACATAACTTGTTTTATATATAACGAAATTCATTTTATTTTTTTTGTTAAAAGAAGACATCAATACTTGGGGCATAGATATTTTTCAGAATTTTTTTGAATTAGTTTCCTATTTTTCCCAATGCGTTGAACAAAGAAGTTCATGTTCGGTGAAAAGCCAATATTCCATAAATTTTTTATAAAAAAAACATAATAAATTCACAATTTAATAAAATTATACTCGCTGGAAAGCTTGCTCCGAGCACTACCATCTTATATTTTTGGGTTATCAAGATTCGTTCATTTAAGCCTTGAACCAAAGGTTTGAAGGCAAAAATTTCACATAATTCAAAAGAATTTGAGGAGAGATCTCAAAAAAGGCGATTTGAGCGAACAGGGGTTTGAGCGAAGGGGGCTTCGATCGAACCCCCCTTCGCTCGAACCCCATAGGAAAAATAATGGCGCGTATTTTCATGTAACGACCGGGTTCGAACTAACCCTACCTTTTGTAACTGTCAGCGTTTGTTCGAACCCTGGCCGATCCAATCTTTTTTTTTTTTTAACATTTTAGTATGCCATATAAATATACATATTTTTTTACTCACAAATGATCAAAACAATTCACATTTTTGGATGAAAGAAGAGATTTGAAAGTTATTTTGAGGGCAATAATTTGAAGATATTTGAAGGTTATTTTAAAAGCATGGGGAACGAGAAGAGAAGGAAAAATAAGATTTCAAGTAATTATTCACCCGAAACGGAACAAAGATATCGAGAACAAAGAAGGCAAAGATATCATGATGCAAGTATGTATTTTTATATTAATTTTTTTAATTTAATTTATATGTATTACATACCGAAAATTGTTTTTATTTGTTAGTATTAGTTAAATTTTTTTTATCTAATATTTTTATGAAAATTACTTTAAATAATATTAATTAAATTAAATTAATTTAATTTATAAAATAATTCTATCTTAATTAATTCTAAATGATGTTATTTTTACTAAATCAATTGGAAATAGTAGGATTAAAAATAATCTCATTTTAATTAAAAATAATTATGTTTTAATTTGAAATAATATGTGTATTTGTATTTCAAATTCCATTAACTTGCTTGTTGTTTAATTGACATTTTCTCTCCCCCCTTAAGTCCATTTATAATAGATCATGGTTTCAATTTAAAATTTAGATCTTTAGGACCCCTCTCTTTCCCATTTATAATTTATAATCTAATTTAGATAGTCCATAAATATATAATTTAATTTAGATTTTGAAACCATGTGTCTTTATAGTTTAGCAAACACTTCAATTGGTGCTCTAAAATTAACAAACTTGTCTTTTGTGTCTTGAGAAATAGGCTCTTTTTGTTTTATCCTTAGAAAGGGGCCTGCCTCCTGAGTAGCCCTTAAGGCTAAGTGAGAGGGAACGACCCAAAGTGGTAACAAACTAAAGCCAAGCTCTTCCAAACCACTATAAATAAAAGTGATTGTAATGAAAGTTGCAAGCAATGGGTGTTGGAATGGCATAGCGACGTTAACTCGCTAGATCTATTCCCACCTGAACGGATGCCATTACTAGACACATTTTGTGTTAGAAGCCAAAAACCTTCTAGTTGTTGGCATAGGAGGTTGGACCTATGAAGTGACTCACATTCTTACAGTTCTTAGTAGAGATACAAAGTTCGCCACGGGGAGTTTTCATGGGGACTGGTGCTTGGTTGCCTCAAAGAAGTGAGTGTCATGGAGGGGAGCCATTGAGGTCAAGCACCTAAGTATCCGCTCTAAATTGTATAGCTTGGGGTAACCCCACAAGTGAGATTCAATAACTATTGTACCGTCCAGCCCTAGGATTTGTGCTTGTATGATCAAAACAATCAAACACTTTCAAACAAACAAACATTATGTCTTCTTTGTTTTCAATTGTATGCAAAAATATTTCACATTATACTTTCAAGTCCCCTTAAAACCTATCTTATGTGATACTAGGACCTATTATATGTGTTGGTTAATAGATTTGCCTTTCCTTTAATATTTTTTTTTAATATTGACTCATGCATATGCTTGATGAAAAGCAAATGAGCCAACGATTGGGTGAATTGGGTTTCGGTTTACCCTCTACATAAGAGTGCAGCTCCTCGTAAGATATTTAATGAATTTTTATGCAAATAACTTAGAAAGAAACACACTTTTTACCAGAAAGCGAGAAAGGCTTTCACATTCATTTGTCAACACGATAGGAATGCTACAAGATAATTATGAATAAATGTAAAGCTCACGAACTTAAACTTTGAACATTTCAATTCAATGTAAAACTTATTTCATCAAGCATACTCAATGTAGCATAAATTCTGATTGATACTTGCTCATGCCTCACAAGACAAGAAGGATCATAATCATTTAAACAACAATGTACCACTAATTTTCTTAAACAATGAATTCACAGACTTATGAAGAACTGATAATGAAGTAAAATATTTCATACACAAGCATACATCCCAGCGGAGATTGATCTATCATTCAAACACACAAATTTGTAGACCATACAAAATATATCATTCCATTCATATATCAAATGTCTACACTGAAATTCAAAGAAAATTAAGTCTGCTAATTCAAATCCAAGTTTTTTTTGGACCTTCAATAAAGCTTGCTTAATTACATTTATAGCCTCTAGGCTAATAGTTCTTTTGAAAATAACCCTAAATTCTTAAACTCTATCCTAGAGTTAAAAGAAACTGTTTGCTTCAAACTAGATAAAACTTAAATGAACAAAGGCCATGGATAGGATGACAGCTCATCCATAAATCGATCAAGACTCCAACATGGTAGAAGAAGCTACTAATTTTTCCTGTTTTGTCGCGGTACCACGTACATTTCGCCACTCTAAATGTGTTGTTGAGAAATTAAGGATAACGTGATAGTGTGGGAGTCCAATGTGTAGAATGCACTGCTTCCAAACTTCTTTATCCATGTTCACCTGCATAACTTTAATTTTATGTGCTTCCAAGTGATCTAAGAAAACTGCTAACATTGATTCCAAGTGTCTTGGGTTTGGATATTTTCCCAAGGCACTTACTTACCATATCCTTCATGGGAGTAGTAATAGGAACAATACTGCATTTCTTCCCAATTGAAGCTCCAAGCCATCGAGAAGTACTAGAAGTTTCTTTGGGCGGAGGTGTTTGATCATCAGGAGGGTTGACAACAATCATAGTTCTCATCGGATTTAGATCTTCGTCAGATTCCTTTTCTGCATCCACATCTTGCATTGAAGGGTTATTTAACACTTGTTGATCCATGATCACCTTGGTCTCTTCGCTTGAATCCAAGTCCACAACAATTTGATCCGCCATTGGTTCCCTATTTTTCTTTTTGCTCCTTGAATGAGTGATTCAAACTGCTAAAGAACTCAATGGGGATCTCTTTGATCTTCTAGTTTGAACCTCTCCAATTTAAGCCTTGTTGCACCTGCAATATCAACAATTTTGTTAGAGGAGGAAGTGGGAATCTGTGTTGTAGCAAGTGGACCAACTGTTAATTCATTAGGAGTGATAATCGACTCCTTACTAAATTTGTGGTCTCTTAACCACTTCTCCATTCTTCTTATGACATTGAAGGACTTGGCTTGAATATTTTATTATTCTCTCCTATCCTAGTCAATTTCAAGGATAGGTTTCCCTTAAACCCTTTCATTGAATTCAGGATCCGATACATCTTCCCCTTCCTCTTCTTGTATTCCAGAAACATTAATGGACAACCTCATTGTAGCAATCTGTTGCAGAGTGAATCTTGATCACAATCTCCTCCTCACTTCAAACTCATCACAACAATTTTTTGAGTAATCTTCTAATTGAGGTTCATGGGAGATATGGTCATCAACATTTAGATGTTCTACAACATAGCCCCTGCTATCAAACTTACGTCTGGCAATGTAGGGTTGCAAATTCATTTTCTTGAACTCTAATTCTAGGTTCAAGGCATCAGAAACAAACTTACAACTATAGTATCCAAGTTCAATCGCGAAGGCAACCCCAGATTTACCCTTCGTCCCTAACCTTTTGCCAATGTGGGCTAGTTGTCTACAAACTTCAATAAGCACATAACTATCAAAGGCATACCTAGGCAATTTGAATGGTTCACCTTCAAATCCCCCCATTCTAATGTAAGTAAACCTGGGAAATTGGATAAAGTAGCTTCCATATATATAGACCAGCTCCATGGCCGCAGTTGACATTCTTTTATTTATGTCTCCTTGCAGCTCAAAGGCAAGCCATCCTACAAAAATACCATTCCATCTTGTGAAATTTTTTGCATGTCTCTATTGTTGCAGGTATGGGTAATAATCATAAACCTTCATGTCGTCCACCCAAGGCTCATTATGTAACCCTTGCCATTCTTTGGTACAAGACAATATATAAAATAGATATGAAGACATGTAAAAACTGGACATTCCAACAAAGTTACTCAAACCCTCATGGAGCCTTTCAGCAATAACCTATGCCCAATCGAGATATTTATCACCAGCTAACAACACCTAAATGTAAAATTACATCCAATCTTCCCAATAGAAAGCATGTGAATTTCCTTTGATTATGTTCAACAATATTACAATATCCCGCATCTTCGTGATGAAATGCTCTCTTGTAAGAGGATTGGGTAACCGAGACCTCCCTTTCTGAATCTTTAGAAGCCAGTTCCTTGCAATGACACTTTCATATGTTCTTTTATTCTTAGAGAAAAATGCATATGAGCTACCAATTGACCAATCTTCATACGACTCTTTATGAGGGATTCCAATTGCAGCCATCACCATTTGTGTTATTATTGTCCTCAGGGCCAACTTGAAATGAACCTTTGAACTTTGAAACATCTCACAAGAAGTTCAATGGTTCAAGTTCAATCCTGAGAAAGCAAAAGAACTCTCAACTTGTGTCTCAACACAACACCGGGAATGAGCGAAGACTTTTAACAAACATAAAGGAATACTTTGAACCTTGAACCTTGAGCTGATTTAGAAATGGTTCAAAAGTTCAAGTTCAAGACCAACTTAACACAATCACGCTCGCTCGCTCGCTTAACAACATAACAAAGTTGCAACCCACACAAAGGGACCGGTTGAACTTTGAACCTTGAACCAATATGTAGGTTCAACTGACGGGTTCATTTAGGCAGAAAATGTGAAACATAAAGGAAAAAAAGTACATGACTAAAGATGGATCAAACTGAATGAGTGAAACAAAATTAAATACACATTATTTTGTTCAAGACAAATAATGGGGTAACAATATGTGATAATACCTATCTTAAATATGAAATATGAAACCTATTATGACATAATAGGTCTTATTATGACTTAATAACATGACCACATATGCAAAAACATTTCATATTAAATATACTTGAGTCCAGACCTTAAGACCTATATTTATGAGATATTAGGGCCTATTATGTATGTGATAAATTAATGACCTATTATCGTATAATTTAGGTCTTAAGGGGAGTCAAGTATAATGTGAAATGTTTTTGCACATGTGGTCATGTATTAAGTCATAATTAATAAGACCTATTATATCATAATAGGTTCTAACTTATGTCATATTTAAGACCTATTTAATCGCATGTGATAGGTCCTTTAATATCACATTATACCTATCCTAATATCAAATAATATATGTCTTAAGGGGAGTCAAGTATATTAATGTGAAATGTTTTTGCATGTGTGGTCATATTAAGTAATAATAAGACCTATTATGTGATATTAAGACTTATTATGTGATTATAGGTCTTAAATATGACATAAATTTACAACTTATTATGTCATAATAGGTTCTATGCATATGACTTAATATGACCACGTATGCAAAAACATTTTATATTATACTCAGGAGTCCCCTTAAGACCTATATTATGCAGATATTAGGACCTATTACATGCGATATTAGGACCTATTATACAATAATAGGTCTTAAATATGAAATAATAGTCCACCTATTATTCAGACATAATATTTAGGTCTTATTAAATGACTTGAAAATTTGGTTTCAAATTAAACTTGGAATTTCATTGGATTAAAAATATTCTCTGTCATCTTAAATTATGTGCAGAACGAGCTCAAGAAGAAGGGAGTTCTCAAGTGGGAGTTGAGGCAAACAAACCTGTTGAATAACATAATATAGTTGATGAACATAGGGAGGAGCTTGCCCAAGTTGAACCAATGGAGGTTGAAGGAGAGGGGCCAGGCTCCTTACCTCCTACCATCAATATGGATGAGCATATTGGATCTAGCTAAACAGGTGAAGAGAAATATTTCTTATAAAAATTTAGATCATTTACTTGAAATGGATTTAGATTAGTTGAAACGTCCTAGTGAAGAACCTAGACATACTAAAAGGAGGTCAATGAATAAAACTGCAAAAGAAATAATGTCTCATTTGAACAATCTTGATACTACACTAGAGAAAGCTCAATTGTTATCAATTGTACTTACTCGTAAGGACTTAATAGATCCACTGAAATTATTGGGTATAAATACAGCAAGTCAAAAGAGGAAAACTTCTCAGCTACAAAAATCTATTGTTGATAATGTTAAGAAAGGTCTGGTGAGCATTGGTAAAAAATCGCGGACAATAGATAAGACCATGTCAAGAAGATTGATGTTGACATCTTTAGTAAATGAAAGATTGCCTCAAAAAAGAAAAATCTCTTCATTGTCATCTAAGTTTGGTTTTAGTAGAAGGACAATATCAAAATATGTGAAAAGGAGAAAGAGTTTGGATGATACTACCTCAGAAGGGAATTGGGAAATTATGTGTAGAGCTCCTCATTTTGATAGAATTGAAGATGTTGTTAAGAACTTGGTGACAATTTTTTGGAATGATAATACTCGTCCTTCATCAAACAATAGAGATGTTATCAAGCAAAGGATTGGCCCTGATTGTTATGATCTCCATGTAAAACATTGGTTAGACACAACAAAACATGAATTGTATGTGTTGTTTACTAAAACAAACCCTCATATAAAGATTGGACAAACCATGTTTGAACGATAAGGCCATATTATGTGAAGGTAAACATAGTCTTTGAAACTTGTTGTTGTCGTTATCACATCAAATTTGATTTGTACTATTAGGCGTTTCAAAAGATTATAGAAGATAGTGATGGTTATGAAAAATCTCCTCCTAAACGAACAAGTCAATTCATAGCATCCATCTTATGTGATAAATCAGATGATAATGCAATTGGTCAAATAAATTGCATAAAAGGAATTTGTGGAACATGCGGGGAGTTGGCTAAATTTTCTTTGAGAGATGAAGATACTGACATGAGGAAGATGGTAAATTGCAAGAGTTACAAGTACAAAATATTTGTAACAAAATTTGGAAAGGAATATATAAGATTAGATTATGTAGAAGAAGAGATACCTGTTGGAACATTTATGGAAATTTTTTGTAAGTTGATAAAACCATACATATGCCATGGTTTTTTTTCCAAGTGGAAAGCAAAATAATTTAAAACATTAAGAGACACTTTCCCACTTTGAACTATTCTATCTGTAGTGGACTTCACAGAAAACTACTCTTTGCACATAAAAAAGAGATTCAATCAGAGTATTACTTTTCAAAGAAAATCACTATTATGGTGCATGTATGCTATCGACATGCACAAATGGATTTGGATGGTGTTGATAGTACATTTGAAAATCGTGTCATTAAGAAAGAGTACCACTTCTATATCAATGATGATAAGGAGCATGACACACTTTCTGTACAACATTTTTTTAAGAATTTTTTGAATATTTGAAAGAGAGAGGCATAACAATAGTTAAACATTTTGTTTGGTCTGATGGGTGTGCGACATAATTCAAATCTTCGAGGCCGTTTTATGCACTATGTAGACATCATAGAAATGACAAAATACCACATGTTTGGAGTTATTTTGAGAGTGGTCATGGAAAGGGTGAACATGATGGTGCAGGAGCTTGTATCAAACGTGCTCTAAGAAAGCATCAAATAAATTATACAGGAGATCGTATAGATGATGCACATGATGTTGTTGAATCGTGTAAGAAACATGTTGTGCAACCTAATTATCCCGATGAATCATCATTGAGAACATATGTAGGCCCATTCCATATAGAGTATTTTGGGAGATAACTAGTACGTGTTCTCTTTTAGTGTTTTAAAATATTTTTTTAATTTTTCAAAATGTTCCTAGTTCTAATGTTTTAAAACAATTTGATATGTATGTTCGTGTACACATGTACATTTTGCAGATGTGGATAGAAGATCAATGCATGGATGCAAAAGCGTGGAAAGGACAAGATATTTGGATTGTGTCAAGAGTGCAGATAATTGTCCATGGACTTTGTACACTAGGGATTATTCATATTTTTGTTCTGATTGCATTTTGGAAAACTATGTTGATTGCAAGAACCAAGAGCTTGGATATGTTAGTGAATGGAAATTGGTGCCACTAGATGTTTCTAACACATATGAGGATTCAAATGAGGATGAAATGTTTGAAGACATTCCTTTGATTTCTATTGATTATGACCATATTTCAGGATTGATTAAAAAGGTATATGTGTACACATATATTTAAATTATATATATATTTATTTTCTTTAAAAAATGTTGCATATGTAAATAAATTATATAAGTTTTTCATCGAGTACATACAATTTAAATTTATTTAACTTGTTTCAAATTGCAGGAGACATTTTTGTAGTCATAACAGAAGATGGAAATATAGAAGGTGTTAGTTATTATTTATTGCGTTGCACAGAAGAGAGAAAGAAGTTAACAAAATCTGAAATGAGTGATGGAATGTCCTTTCCCACAGGTTTGGAGTGATTTGAACATTTAAATTAATTTAAATAAAATTATTTTAAACATGCACATGTGCACATTTTTTAATTTTTATACATGTACACAGATCTTACGTGCAAATTTTTAATTTCTCATTTCTTATATGCATGTACATGTAGGCTTAGTTGTAGTGTAAGGGACATATTTCAAACAAGTTAAAATTGTTCAACATGGGATTCATTTCATTGAATAACAAATTGACAACAAGGTATATTAGTATAGCCACTTGATCATTGTTGTTGGCCTAATTCTTCATACAGTTCCACGTCGCGGGCGGTCTCAAAAGTGGAGACTAGATAGTGAAGATCATAAGAACATATTAAGTGTTATTGAAGAGCGGTCTAAACCACTTGATGTGGTATGAACTATTTAGTAAACCAAAGTACATGTGTTTGAACCCATGCATTGAATTAATACTTGATAAATTAGAACTTAACTTGTTTTGAAACTTGAATAAATTATTAAATACATTAAAGTGTTTGAATTTAATATTTCATATATATATATATATATCTATGTGTGTGTGTGGACCATATTGTTTAGTTAAATATGAAATTTTCAATTATATTAAATTAGGATGTATGACTAATGTACATGTTAAATAATAGTATGTGCATGTCATATGTAAAGTAAATTGGGACATGTGGATGAGTTGAAAATGTGTTAAGGGGATGTATACACTTTATTAGGATGTATATATCTAATTCTAAATGCACATGCATAATTTGTAAGTTGTTATAATATTTTAGCATGTATGTTTTAAGTAAATTAGGATGTACATGTATTAATTTAATTTTAAAAATGCATTCGTATGAAATTTGATATTAAATTAGAATGTATGTGTGTAAATTTGAATAGGTCTTAAGGGGGTCACATGTACAATTAGGATGTATAGAATCTAATTCTAAATGCATGTATGCATAATTTGTAAGTTAAAATAATTTAGCATGTATGTAAAGTAAATTAGGACATGCTTTTATTTAATTAAAAATGCATTTGTATGTAATTTGATATTAAATTAGGACATGTGTGTAAATTTGAATAGGTCAAGAAAGGGGGTCACACGTGTGTAAATTTGAATATTAAATTAGGACATGTGTAAATTTGATATTAAATTCTAGGAAATGTGTGCAATAATTGAAGAGTGGTCTGAACCACTTGATGTGGTGTGAACTATTTAGTACACTTAGAAGTACATGTGTTTGAACCTACATGTATAAATTTTTAGTTTTTAATACTTTAGAATGTTCATTTCTACTTCACTTGTTCCAAATGAAACTTCTAGGATTTAAATTATTGAATACGTTCATTAAATTGAGTTTGTTCATTTGATATGAATAAGTGTGATTTTTATATTGTTCATGGCTTACATAGTGGAGTGGATATATTATTCAAAAAATCATTTAAATTCAATGCATATCTACATATACATGTTACATGTAGTAAAATTTAAAATTTAAATAAACATATCAATCTTTTTTTAATCTATCTACATGTACACAAATTCAATCTAGATGATCTTATATAATTTATAATTTAAAAGAATAATCAAACATGCATACATACACATGTGATCTAATAAGCTAGATATAATCGAACACATCAAACTTAAATAAATATTTAAAGTATATATTTCAAACGTGCAAATATGATCAAACACAAATTGTACACACACACACACACACACACACACACACATATATAAAGTGTGTAAGTAATCTAACATGTGTATGATCATATATAATTTGAATACAAATGATGTGATATATAATCCGAGATCAAATGTACAAACTATATAAAGTATAATATAAATTTCATGTGCATGAATATATAATATGAAAGTCTAAAATGTACATATATAAAAAGATAAAAAAATGAGCTATAAAGTCCAGCAAATCAACATGCATCATGTCGGCCACGAATAGAATGACCCTCCGAGGGAGAGTCCTGGTGAGAGTCTGGATGTCCAATAGACCCCTGCAAAAATAGAATTTATTTAAATATTAAATATAGATCTCTACACATATACATATGTCCATATTTTTAAATATAATAAAATCCAACTAGTTAAATTCAAATTAAAATATAAATTGTAATGCACATGTACACGTACATATACAAAAAACCATAACTAACCTATCCACTAGTAGCCTGTGTAGCATCGAAAGAATCTCTCCTACGCACACACTCAGAGCTCAAGCTAGGAGTGACATGAGCTAACTGTTTACATACATTTATTTTAGGATTAGTCTGATCAATTTAAATGATACAAGTTAACTTCTATTATTTATTAAATGATATATAGAAATCGTACATTACAACATATACATCTTTTAAAAATAAACGCACATGTACATACCCATGTATTCAGAGTAAGCTATATAGTTAGATCATGTCCTATGATCATATCAACCACATCACTCATTCCTGCATATCTCTCTTTGGCTGTACGTATGACTGAGGAGTGTAAGGGGATAACTAGATGACTAGGTATTGTGGATGAAATGTCTGACTCTAGTAGCATATCCATAAACCCAATATGGCTCAAACCTCACAGCTGCTCCTCAAATGAATCCAATCCCTCATATGTGATATGGACTAGATCAGCTCGTATCTCCTCCTCTGTAGAACAAAGCAATTTGTAGGTGGGTCAGTTCCTGGAGCATGCATAGAGTGATGAGAATGTTGTGACTATCTTGGGGTATTCATCGATGTAGTGGTAGCCTGCCCGTCTCTGAGAATATCCTCTCTAACAACAACCAATGGTATCCCAAGTTGAGATGAAATAAAATAGTAAGAATGTAGCAGGTCCTCAGCTAAATACTGTGACATCTGTGCATGTCTACCACCTCCTGCTATAGCCGCTACCTCATCTGTCAAGGAGATGCCACCAGTAATATACTGATCATCTAAATCTAAAGCTACCCCATGACTAGAAGATACATGATCTATGGATGATCTTGAACGTGGTCAGCTCATCATATATCTACCCAGCCTGTCAAATGATATGGTGGCTAATGTTGTTGCAATCTCTCCAATCCTATCAATTGATTCTCTCTGAGAAACAATCACAACGTGATCCGCTATGGGGGCAAGGGCTGGGACTAGTGCCAGAAATCTCTCACCAACAAGGTCCTTGTGTCTAGGTGGAGCTCTATCACACCTATGATATGCATCTCTGTCAGCAATCATGCCCCTCCCTTGTCCATAATATGCTAGAAATCAAGGTAGTTGGGTTTCATCTGATAATGAACCTCAACAAATACCTATTATGCAAAGTATAAGGGTATCTAGTCATTAAATTAGGATAACGACCATGGGTAGGTAAGAAGCATGGGTAAATCAATGATGCAACTTGTGGATCAATACATCTTGTAACCTTATATCCTCTCACCTTACTCTTCTCCTGATACTGTGGAAAATATCTCTCCTTGATGGTCTCTTTTGAGACCACCCTCATCACATCAGTAAAAGAATGATGACCCCTCACCTCACTCCTCAACTGTCTATAAATATCAGCTATACCTCTGGTAAAAATGAGGTGTGACTAACTAGGTGGTCCCTCAATGTCCGTAAACTATGAAAAATGGATTCGCATGTACTCTTGTACATGCCATCAGTCTGTGGGTCATCTAATATGACCCTTAATCTTTGTAACTCATGGTCACTGTAGTGAAAGATGGTAGTAATATCAGGCAATGAGGGATCCTATTGTGGAGGATCTATATGATCATGTGGCTCCTAATCAAGAGCCCGTGCAGGTGGATCCTGATCATGGCCCAGATCCTGGGATGCCATCTATCTAGGTAGGTCATAAAGTTATAATAAATACATAAGAACACACACATGAAGTGCATGTTGGCATTATGATGCATTTTGTATGAGCGATGAAATGGTTATCATTGTTGGCAACATCATCTTCTAAGTCTCCACAATCCATCGATAAAGAAGTAAAGGGTAAGCGATGAAGAACAAGAGTCCTTATTTTTATGGGCAGTGAGTAGACCGATATACAGGGGTTAACCGGGTAAGTAGTAAGTAGACCTCTATACAGGAGGTAACTGACTAAGTAGTGAGTAGACTGACATACAGGAGGAAACTGGCTAAGTAGTGAGTATATTGGTATAGAGGAGGAAACCAGTTAAGCAGAATTGGACCGGTACATAGGTGACAACCGGCAATACAAGAGTCTCAACCGAGAGACCCAGATAACATCTAGTTGAATTGGAAGTCTTTTCTTTTCAATCATCTGACTTATGAACATGAACAACCATCTTGACCGATATTCCTGGAATAGTTTTTGGAGAGTAATTTAAGGCACGGTAACAAAATTTTAAATCTAATGTTTTGGAGGGAAAGTTGGTGCCAGAACTAAAGGCTAATATATTCACACAATTCATTATGTGAAGGTTGTTATTAATGTGAAAAAGATCTGTGTGAATGTAAACAGGGGAGCAGAACAAAGTATAGCAGATACAAGTAGGAATCAGTGAAGCTGACACCGATTAGTTAAACAGAGCATGCAAAGAGGATCTATGAGATAGAGGTTGTGTCATCAGATGGATCATTCATCTTTGTTGCCTTCTAACAATTGTAGCATTGTAAATCCTTTAACAGGGTGGACCTTAACTGGTTCTTTATGTAAAATCTCTTAACCGAGTCACATCAGATATGAAGTTGTAAAATCCTCTAGCAAGGTGAACTTTAACAGGTTCTAAGGTATTCTTAACCGGATACCAATCACTTCTAATAGGGTGATGTTCTCATAAAGAATTGGTTGTAAGATCTTAACAAGGCACTCTTTTTTACAGCAGTAAAAGAGATTGTGGGTTATCCCCACCGTGGTTTTCTCCCTCTAACTGAGGGTTTCCATGTATAATTGCTAGTGTTATGTGATGCTTACTTGTGCATGCAAATCTCTTTTCTTTGATGTTCTCTACTTTCATGTTTAATGCAATGCTTAAGTTAATTTTGAAGGATAGTTGCAGACTGGCCAGCTTGAATGTTTGAATTGTGAATAAATTGTTTATACTAATTCACCCCCCTCCCCGCTCAGTCATCAGTTAATCCTAAAAATTCGTATTAGAGATTTGGTCCTTTGAAGAAAAGCTTGACAAATTGAGTAAAAGATCATGGAGGAATACAGGTATGAGAAGCAGATTGATGAAGCCAATGAAATTATTGCTCAGCTGAAAGAGAGACTGAGAAAATCTCTTGCTAAAAGAAAGGAACTAGCTCTACAACTAAATGAGAGACAGGATATCATAGATTAACTCTCAGAATAGAGTGGATCTGAAGAAGTAGAAGAAGTATTCTTAGAATTGATGGAAAAGAACAAGAAGTTGATTGAAGAAATCACATGTTTAAAGAGAGAACATGAAAGTCAGACACTGAGAATGACTGAAATACTAGAAGTCAGCAGAAATGCAGATGAAAGAAAAAGAGATGCAGAGGAAGCTTTGTCAAAAGCTGGAAAAACCAAAAGGCTTGCTCAAGAACCCCTAAGAGAAAATGATGCAATAATCATGGAAAAAGATGAAGAAATCTGAATTATCACTCAGTAGAATGAATACATACATAAGCATCTACATGACAATGCAGAGGAAAAGGAGAAAATGATGAAAGAGATTGAACAACTCAAAAATGAGTTGAAAGCTACAAATAAGAGAAATGAAAAGATTAGGAAATTTAATGAAACATCTGAGAAGATAGATGAACAATTAAAAGCTCATAGGAGAACAAAGGAGACAACCAACCTTGGTTACCCCGGTACAGGTCCTATGGAAATTGGAGAATCATCTAAATCCAAAAGGATAAAGGATGATAAAAAAAACAATTCATGAATGAAAGGTATGAAGTCTTCTAAATCTTATTGCAAACATTGTGGTAAATCAGGTCATAAGTCTGATGTCTGTAGAAATCAACCAGTTAGTCAAAATAAGTCTTTCATCTTTGATGGTTTCTGCCATTATTGTCACAAGTATGGTCACACTACTTATGAGTGTAGATCTCAATCTAGCAGCATGTCAAATAGAAGAAGAGTTAATGGATATTACTTTACATGCAACAAATATGGACACAAAGCTGAAGATTGCATGTTCAAGTCAAAAGTATCAAGATCACCATTCAAACCGGTTAGCCCTAATAAAAGGAGTAATCAATTCAATACCCACATATTCCACCTGTGGTAATTTTGGTCATGTTGCAAAAAATTACAGAATGAAAATGGGTCAGAGAAATAATGCAGGACCATGGAGGACAACTGGAATGTCATGTTTCAATTGCCATAAGATCAGTCACTTAGCCAGAGAATGTAGGAATTGATCCTATAACCGATCTGAAGATAGGAACCAGTTTGGCTAGAAGAAAGGGGAAAATGACTTGAAAGGAAAGAAGACAATTGAAGAAGTGAGGAATGAAATGAAAAAGACATGGATTAAGAAGGAAGAAAGAAAATAAGGAGAAAGTCATTCTGAAACTAAGTCATCATCCATCAGTGATGACAAATCCTCTTCAAACTAGGCATACTGATGCTTAGGGGGGAGCACATATGGTAAGATCATTATTGAATCCCCTCGACCGATATGAGGTTATGTTTATCTGCATAGTTTAGATGCATAAAAGTTTGTTTAAACCTCTTGTTTGGTAAATGTTTTGAGGATTACTGTAAACATTGTTTGTGTATCGGTATTGGTAACAAGCAATCGGTAAAAAGTAAATCGGTGTACCTTAAGTTGTAAATGGTCAAATGTATACTAACTAGTCATTGCATTGAAGCACCAATAAATCTTAACAGATAAATAAAGATATGTCAATACATTTCATTTACCTTTCTTTCTTGTGATCATTCTTGAGCTCTCGTGCGACCTAAGGCGATCAAAATTTTGCTAGTGCTATTTGTGTGAAGTGATCAAGAAGTGTTATAGTGGTGATTGGCAATCCTAGAGAAGAAGGTATTCTAGGTATTCAAATCTTGTTTTGAATAATTTGTTTGAATTTAATCATGGAAGCTTTTGTATCGGCTCATGTATTGGTTGAAGCACTTAAGGAACCACAACCCAAGTTCAAACTTCATCCTATTAAGGCTGGAGAGATTGACATGACCGGGGCCCTATCATCTGTGCCCTCCGGTGTGTTACTGGTAAAAGATATTCGCTCCTTCATCCATTGCAAGCTTGAAGAACTTGGAGACAAATATATTCAAAGTGAATTCAAAGGGTTCTGTAACCATGATCTGTTGAAGGTAGAATATTTGCATCTGAAGACCAAGGGTTTGTCGAATGCTATTGACTTTCCTGATCAATTTCATGTCGATTGGGTTAGGTATATATTAAGCAGAGTGCATGATCAATTTCTATGGCTGGAACCTGGAGCACTAATCAAGATTACAAAGGATGTAATTCAGAGAGTAACAGGGTTTAGCGCAATTGGTGAAGCACTAACCCTAAGAACAATATCATCTACTGAAGTCACCTTATTCACCAAATCTCATTGTGACAGTAGATAAATGACATATTGAGGATGCAGAAGTAAGGTTTTCTTCTGCAGTGTTGGGTTATAGGTGTTACTACTTATCAAATTGCCATTAGTTTTTATATTCAAAGTCATACTATATATTCTAGTTGGTTAACACTACTGAATCATGCAGTCGGTACACATAGAGAAGTCGGTATGCACAGTCTAGTCGGTTACAGAGGAAAGCAGTCACAGAACGCAGTATACACCGAGCTGTCTACTGAGTATCTTTTTGAGACTACCGAGCAGTAAAGATGACACACCAAGTTAACATACACCAAGTGAAACATGTTACCAGATACATTGAACCTGGACATGCATATGAAAACATGTTACAAGATCGAGGCACATCTAACCGCTATTACATTGGAAATTGTACCAGAAGATTGTGTATGATTTTAAGGACAATCTAACCAATGAAATATTTTGTTTAGTTATTCATTCGAGGAATCTTGTTTGTAAGATTGAAGCAATGAATTGGATCACCATTTTAAGAAGATCTATTTATACAACATTAGTAAAGTGTATGTATGTGTGTAAGAAGACTATTACAGAGACACAGAGGTCACCAAGAAGGTTTTCAGAGAACAGTCGAAGAACAGAGTAAACAGAAGGGTTTACTGAGTTACTATATGGGTTACCGAGGTATGCTATAAGCAAGGTAATCTATTCTTAGCACATAGAATCTGCTATAACATTTCAGATGTAAAGTTGTAGATATTTGTAACGATTTTATTGTAATATTGTGAAGTTGAAAGAGAAACCTTTAATAGGGTAAAAGACTCTAATCAAGTCTATAAATTGTAAAGCCTCTAATGAGGTGCAACATTCAGAGTAAATGTTGTAAAATCCTTTAGCAAGTTAGATCTAACAGATCTTGTTACTCCTAATAGGGTAAGCTATCAAAAATAGCTAAATGTAGCTCTAACCGAGCATTCTTTATTATTGCAGTAGTGAAGTTGTGGGTGCCATCCCCACTGGAGGTTTTCTCTCTAACCAAGAGTTTCTGCGTAACCAAAATATATGTGTTATGGAGTGAATCATGTATGATTGTTATCTATTTGTTTTAACTTTATTTTATGTTACTGCACTATTCTGTTTATGCATAACAATAAGGTTATTATTCAAGAAAAGTTTTGGAGTACTGATTCACCCCTCCCCTCTCAGTACATTAGCTTTCCATATTGGGCCTAACAATTGGTATCAGAGCTTGAATCTTGGAAAAGGGTTTAACTACCTAAAGAGAAAGGTCTTATCAATGGAAGGCTATAAAAAATCTCGGAGGATTGTGTATCTGCAAGAAGAGCTGGATCATGCAAATCAAGTGATTGCAGACATGCAAAGGAAAATGCAAAAATCTCTGAAAGTAAGAAGAAGATTATCTGATGACTTGCAGGATTCTCAAGAGTTAGTGGAACAAATTGAGACATCATCTGAGAACAGTATATCTGAAGAGACTGAAGAAATGATTGGAGTAATGAAACAAAAGAACAAAGCATTGGCTGATCAACTAAAAGCAATGAAAAGAGAACATGAACATTTCAGCACATAGATGACTGAAAATCTAGATGCATTGAGGACAATAGAGGATAAAGAAAGAGATCTACAAAGAGAGAAACAACAACTTGAAGTCTTAGTATCTGATAAAAATGATGAAATCATAAGGTTAATTTGGGATTCAACAAAATATGATAGATCAACTAGGTTATGCACATCATGAAGCAATTCTGAAGAATGATGAAAATCAAGCATTAAAACTTGAAGTATCAAGGTTGACCGATGAACTTGAAACAGAGAAGAAATCCAAAGAAACATTGAAGAAGAGTTATGAAGCATCAAAGATGTTGGATGAGCAACTGAATATAAGAAGACCCAACAAAGATGCAGGACTTGGTTACAAAGGAAAAGAATCTACAGAGAAAGAAATTCATACTACCGAGAGAGGAGAATCATCAAAGCAAGCTGGAAACAGGAATAACATCAAAAGAAAGAAGCCTATTTTCTATTACTGTGGAAATCAAGGTCATACTACCAACATATGCCAGATCAGAAAAGGTAAGCAACCGAATATCACTAAGTCCAATGATTATTGTTACAATTGCAATAAATATGGTCATATATCTAATCAATGTAGGACAAAGTCTATTAACAACTATCAGAAGGCAAAATTCAAAGGGTTTTGTAAAAAATGCAATAGATATGGACATAGTACCGAGAAGTGTTGGCTTAAGAAAAAGAACTATTTGTGGTCTGCACATCGAGCAAACACTAGAGGTTACCGAACTCACACAAATCCTTACCGAAAATATGCAGTAGTACCATGGGATTACAATACAAGGATATGGTGCGAATGTTGTGGAAGATATGGACATATTAGTGCCAACTGTTTTATAAGGTTTGGAATGAACAACCGAAGATCATGGAGAAATCCTAGTATGGCATGTTTTCATTGTCACAAAGTTGGACACTTGGCTGGAGATTGCAGAGGTCAACCTAGAAGAGACACTGAAGAGATAAAAGAAAAATTAAAGATGATTTGGAAAAAGAAGGAAATCATGTCAAATAAAGAAAGCACCTTACCTACCGAGTTAGGTGCACTTATTCCAAATTAATCAGCAAAGTTATGAAGGGACTGCATTCTCTGAAGGTTAAAATCATAACAGTTTCTATTCTATTATGTACTAAATTCAAAATCTGCATAGTTAAGATGCATTAGTAAGTTTGAAATTCTATCAAAAGTACTTTACAGGAAACCTGTCAAGTCGGTGAATACAGGAAGCCTGTCAAGTCAGTAAATGAAGGAAATTTGGTTACTCGGTTAAAACAAAAAAGGAGTAAATCGGTTAAAGGTGAACTGAGTGCATTTAATGTTTTGACCTAACCCGCACGGAGCCTAATTAGGTATTTTGTGTACTTAAAGGTATTTTCACGGTCATTTTCATTCACCAAGTTTTCAAGAGAGCAGAGCAGAGCGAATCAAGGCGATCAAACCTCATTCAAAATGAATCCAAGGTATTTACACAAATCTCATCACACTGTTAAGCTAGTTTACCAATCTTGTCAAATTTCTATTATCTACTAAGTGTGAAGCGTCTGCCGTTTGTAAACCGTCAAACCCTAAGGATAGTTTGCTAGTTTTATCTGAAATTTACAAATGGCACCCAAGATCCAAGATCCCATAGTTGTCAAGAATGTAGAGAAGCCATCTCTAAAATACACTTTCACTCCTAAAGTCGCCTCCAAACTGGATGACAAAACTGCCTTTTCACTCATCCCGGATCAAGTCTTGTTAGTTGAAGATGTCAGATTCTTCACCAAATGCCATGTTGAAGAACTCAGTCATGTTGAGATAAGTGACACATATGATGAGCTATGTACCGATGAAAAAATGGATAGCAAGTATGAGCATATCAAAATCAAGGGATTAACTGAAGCCCTAACCTATCCCCGTGTGTTCAAACCCCAGTGGGTTAAGTTTTTTTTAAGTAGAGTTCATGATGATTTTATGTGGCTAGAGGAGCAACCATTCAAAATCACTAAGGAAATCATTCATGTGATCACCAGTTATCCTATCTATGATCATGCATGAGCATAGAAGATGATATCATAGAAGGAGTTAATCAGTTTAACTAGAGTAGAATCTGATTACCGAGGACTGAAACCGAACAATGTCACTAATGCAGAACTTAAGTTTGCAATTAGAGTAATTGGTTACTGTTTCTTCCAATCAGCAAGGGAAAATAGTGTACCCTATGCAGCAATTGACTTAGCCTATAAAATAGTGAAAAAGGGAATGAAAGTAGATTTATGTGAAGTGTTATTGAAAAACTTGTTTGAGAATCTGAACACAATAAGGAAGCCGAAGAAGAACAACTCGACAAATACACTGAAGATTGGTTCACTTCTTGTATGCATGTTTTTCTACTTTGAGAAATTCTTTCCATCAGTCGGTAAAGTAGTTTGGGAGCTACACCAACCAATCACCCATCAAATTAATGACTTTATTAAGAAATTGGGAGATAATTTCAATGATATCATGGATGACTACTTCAGCAAATTTCAAGAGAAGATGCACAACAGGTACCGGATTCCACCCCAGCTGGTAGAGAAATATAAAGAAGATTAAGTCCTTGGTTCCACATCATTCACATAATAGTAATCGGTGGAGAAGATGTCATGGATGCAGAAGAACAAGACCAGGAGATGATAGAAGGCACTACATATGCAAAACTTGTATCCAGTGAATCCATGTTAGTACAAGTTCAACCTTATCCGCCGATCACTCAACCTGTCTCTACCGAAGCTCCTAAAGATACAACATGAGGCACTGAAGGTCACAAGTCTCAAGCAGCAGAGGGTACAACTCAAGAAAAGACCTCTCAAGCACTGTCAAGCACTGAAAGTGTAGCAGCTGAGACACCCAGTACTAAAACACCAAAAGACACCACAACAGCTATAGGAACCAACCAAAGTGTTGCCTCTACCGAGCAACCTACCGAGGGTCAGCAAGCCTCACAAGCTATTGTCTTAGTTCAACCGACCAAAGGTAAAGAGAAGAAGGTGAAAAAGCATAGTTTTAAAGTTGATTTGACTAAACCAATAGTGTTGCCCAATGTGGATATCTCAAAATTAAAGGGGCAAGCACTTATTGATTTCGGTGAACTATGAAAAGCAAAGGCCGAACAAGAAAAACAAATGGCCATTCAAAAGAAGAATAAAGTACTTCAGAAGGTAAAGACACTACTGACAAATATGCTACCTACAGCTACAGTGTCAACTGATCCAGCCATCCACATTCAATTAGATGAACTCCTTAATCAAATAGAAACATCTGGAGTTGATGCATCTGAGTACTTGAGCAAGCTAAAAGACAAGGAGCTTACTGTAAAAATGATAGAAGAGGTACAAGAAGCTCTCGCTATTGGCAAAGTCAAACTTGTCAAATTCATTGTTGAGTTGTCCCCTTCACTCAAGCATATTCTTTATTTATTTCAGAAACTTTGCACATTTTCTATATTCATTAAAGATATCAAGAATAAAACTGATGCAATTGAAAAAGAGATCACCGATCTCTCAAATAAGTTGACCACAAAGCCCAATTCAGTTCAAAATTTTTATACCAAGCTTCAGCAGCTCATGGCTCAACAGTTAGAACTAAGAAATGAAGAACATAAGATCAGGATGGATATAATGATACTCCAGACATTATTCCTTCCTCATCTTTCATTAGTTCAAGAACATATTACCTGAGCTACACGCCTATCTACTACACAAGAGGGAAGCACTCTTGATGGCTTAATATCCCTATTAGCTGATATTCAAGCACAAAATTCTTTAATGGAAAGTGTAAAGGATGCACTCTCTGTCGCTCACACTGACGCCCAAAAGAAGTATAAATCTATTTTTTTATCAGTTACCACCCCCGGATGGAAATTAAGTTTTTGATGTTTGTCAAAAAGGGGGAGTGATACTATATAGGGGGAGATATAGTTTTGTGATACAATTTTGATACAATATTTAGAGTATTGTATATAGGGGGAGTATACCGAGTAGAGTATGCAAAATATCCAAGAATATCCAAGGACAGTAAGCAGAGCACACAAGCATAGAACCGAGCATGCAAATCAGAGTTATGTATGGTTTAATGATAAGGGGAGTATATCTGAATATACTATTTCATTGACTATTGTATTTACTGTTAAGTACAGTCATTTTGCAAAGTATATAGATTTTTGAGTTATGACTTTGAAAGTAGTTTTTGTCAAACATCTCAACTAATGTCAAAAGGGGAGATTGTTACTACTTATCAATTTGCCATTAGTTTTTATATTCAAAGTCATACTATATATTCTAGTCGGTTAACACTGCCAAATCATGCAGTTGGTACACATAGAGAAGTCGGTATGCACAGTCTAGTCGGTTACAGAGGAAAGCAGTCACAGAACGCAGTATACACCGAGCTGTCTACCGAGTATCTTTTTGAGACTACTGAGCTGTAAAGATGACACACCGAGTTAACATACACCGAGTGAAACGTGTTACCAGATACATTGAACCTGGACATGCATATGAAAACATGTTACAAGATTGAGGCACATCTAACCGTTATTACATTGGAAATTGCACCAGAAGATTGTGTATGATTTTAAGGACAATCTAACCAATGAAATATTTTGTTTAGTTATTCATTCGAGGAATATTGTTTGTAAGATCGAAGCAATGAATTGGATCACCATTTTAAGAAGATCTATTTATACAACATTAGTAAAGTGTATGTATGTGTGTAAGAAGACTATTATAGAGACATAGAGGTCACCGAGAAGGTTTTCAGAGAACAGTCGAAGAACAGAGTAAACAGAAGGGTTTACCGAGTTACTATATGGGTTACCGAGGTATGCTATAAGCAAGGTAATCTATTCTGAGCACATAGAATCTGCTATAACATTTTAGATGTAAAGTTGCAGATATTTGTAATGATTTTATTGCAATATTGTGAAGTTGAAAGAGAAACCTTTAATAGGGTAAAAGACTCTAATCAAGTCTATAAATTGTAAAGCCTCTAACCAGGTGCAGCATTCAGAGTAAATGTTGTAAAATCCTTTAGCAAGGTAGATCTAACAGGTCTTGTTACTCCTAACAGGGTAAGCTATCAGGAATAGCAAATATAGCTCTAACCAAGCATTCTTTATTATTGCAGTAGTGAAGTTGTGGGTGCCATCCCCACCACAGTTTTTCTCTCTAACCAAGAGTTTCTGCATAACCAAAATATATGTGTTATGGAGTGAATCATGTATGATTGTTATCTATTTGTTTTAACTTTATTTTATGTTACTGCACTATTCTGTTTATGCATAACAGTAAGGTTATTATTCAAGAAATTTTTTGGAGTACTGATTCACCCCTCCCCTCTCAGTACATTAGCTTTCCATATTGGGCCTAACAATAGGGTCTATCAATTAAGCTGCATGAACAGTGTGTCGATGTTGGCAAATGCACACTCCAATGAGACATTGTACGTGATTGAAGGTTTTGTCATTGACACCGGCAAGGCAATCCATCGGCACCAGCAAAGTCAGATTCTACACCGGCACACAGACCACCAACATTGGCAGTGAAAGGAAGCATATCGACACAGAAGCCTACATGAATTTTGTTTGTAATTTATTTTGTTCATTATTAAAAAATCATTATAAGCCGACTTGGGAAATTGTAAAATGACTCTTATATATAAGAGATCATTGTAGAACAATTATATAAGCATGAAGGAATGTAATTAGGCGAAATAAGCTAGACCTATTATGTGAATTATAGGTTAAGGATTTATGTAAGAAGTAGAGCTATAAACTGGTACTGGATCTGGCATAGTAGATGCTATTTTGAAGCAGTACAAGACATTGGATTTATATAATCCATTTTGTAAGTCAGTGAGACTTCCTATTTTGTAATTGAGCAGTGAGCTCTAGGCACTTGGCCTTCCTGCATGTGCAGGCCCCTCTTGTAGCAGTAATATTCTCTTATTGGCCAGCAAGTGAATATTGTAGGTCACAAATCCCACTGAAGTTATTCCCACACTGGGTTTCCTCATTAAACTATTGTGTTATGGTGTGTTTTTCATGTGGTTGCTTTTATCTCTATTTATTGCATTACTTTCTATTTACCGGTATACTACATTAATATGTTCTACATGTTTTATGTCAAGAAAATCTTATTACTGGTTAGATACTGATTCACCTCCCCCCTCTCAATATCTATTGGAATCTTAACAATTGGTATCAGAGCTTAGTCCTCTATTTTCAGAAGCCTAACAACTTGAGGAAGATCTTGACACCAGTAGAGATGGAAAACTTGATGAAGCAATTAGAAGCATCTCTCTCAGACTATGATGCAAAAAAATTGAAAAATATCAAACTTGAAGATGATCTAAAGGCTACACAGGATATTATTCAAGCACTTCAAGAAAATCTTCCTATTGCAAGAAATAAGAGAAGAGAACTTTGTGAAAAGATGAAAAATGAGAATGATGAAAGGGAAACTCTTAGTGATCTGGTGAATAAGCTGAAACAAGAAAACATGACAACAAAGAATGAGATGCAGGATATGACTATGAGATTTTGTAAAGAAATTGAAGATAGAAAGAAGAATGAAGAAGATTTGATTAGAAGACTAAGTGATGCTGCAAATGTGAACACTAGACTTAGCTATGAAAATGATATGTTGAAGATAGATCTGATGCATGCACAAAATGACTCAAATGAACTCATGAGACAAAAAGGTATCTTAGAAAGAGAACTGGATATTGCAAATCAGCACAAAGAAAAATTCAAGAAAAGCTCAGAAGAACTTGGTGACTTGTTGAAGAATCAGAAACCAAATGGTGACACAAATGGCCTTGGCTTTGAAGCTGGTGAAGCTCTGGTACTGCAAACACACATGATCATGGCAAACCGGTAAGACAACCTACTAGTTATAAATTCAATGGCAAATGCTTTAACTGTAACAAGTATGGTCATAGAGAAAATCAATGTAGATCTAGAAATTATCAGAATACCAATATACCCACCGGTCAATGTTCAAAATGCAACAAAGTTGGTCATAATTCTGAAAATTGCAGAATGAATGTGAGATGTTACGTTTGTGGAAGATTTGGATACTTATCTAATCAATGCAGAACACAAACTGGCATAGGTTATGGAAAAGCTATTCAAAAAAATAATGTGACTTGTTATGCTTGTAACAAGATTGGACATATTGCAAAATTTTGTAGAAGAAAGTCCTCACTGGTAAATAACAAAGGTCCTAGTTTGAAAGGTAAAGAAAAGGTTGAAGAAGTATAACAGGAATTCTCAAAACAATGGATCAGGAAATCAGAACTAAATGTTGATAGGAATACTCCTCCATCGATAGAACAGAGTAACACTCCATTGGCAGAAGAGAGTAACATTCCACCGGCAGGAGAGTCTTCATCTAACTGAAGAAAATTTCTTTGAGGGTTTGGCAATCAAATGTGAAACATGCTATAATTCCCTCAGTTGATGGTAAGAAGTTGAAATTACTTCTACACTGGCAAATAAGCTAAGTTATTACTTAACCAACAAGCATTAAATGTGGTGGTTGGCAAAATTAACATTATAAATCAGTGTTTTTGGCTCCATTCTACTTCACCGAGCATTCAAACATTCGAAGAGTGCGAAAATTTTGAGCAAAGACATTTTGAGCAATATAGCAAAGCAATTCAACAATCAATCATTCCTAAGGCAAAGAAAGGTATTTATAATCGTGGCATCCTCTTCTGTACCTAAATTCATAACAAACCTTACTATAGTCGAAGTAATCAAATGCCCTAGGCCCGTATTTCAGTTAGTTCCTGAAATTGCTAAGAAGGATTATAATGTTGGTGCATTTTCTCAAATTCCCAAAGGAGTAGTTTTTGCAAAAGACCCTAGAATGTACATTCATTGTCACATAGAAGAATTAGGTGATGAGGGAATTAAGAACATGTATAAGACTGTAATTTGAGATGATTCCGATAATGTGAAACCTGAACACAAAATAGTCAAAACCCTAGGATTCATTGAAATCCTCAGTATTCCGGAAGGATGTTATAAGGATAGTTTTAAGCAGGGTTCATGGTGAATTTTTCTGGTTAGACTCAGTTCACAAAATAACTAAAGAGGTAGTAAAGGCTATGACAGGGTTACCTTCCATCGGTAACAGACTTGATAAGACAAAGAAGGTCTCAAATGACCTAGTAACTAACCTGATAGGTGCAACATCTGACAAGAGATCTTTAAGAGTAAATGATGTGACTGACGTCAATATCAGATTCATTAGCATGATTCTAGGCTACAAAACAACACATGCAAATAGGTTAAATTCAATTTCTAATTTATGCATAAAGAGTTCTTATGATATGATCAAGGATAATGCAAAAATAGGTGTGTGTGAATGGTTGAAGGATAAACTGATTGATAATCTTGGAAAGATCAAGAAAGACAAAAAGGGGACATTTAGATTTGGTAACCTACTTGTCTGTTTAATGTTGCACATAACAAAATAGGTGCCCGGTATTGGCAACAAAAATCTAGGTTTTGACATATCGGTAAGCAAACAATTGTTTGATTTACTGCACAACATGGGTGAAAATAGAGAAAATAATATAAATGAGTACTTTTAGGCATTTAAGTCTCAGATGAATACTAGAGTTAGATTATCACCAATTTTTTTAGATAAGTATAAGGATGAAATATGCTTTGTTATTAAGAAGGATGAGATCTGGATGGAGGCAGTTGTCCCAAAACCATTTGGGTTACTGAAATGGGTTATGAAACTGATGACAACATAATTGAAACATATGCAAAAGCCCTTCTAGAAGCACCCAAGGAACCTAAAGAAGAAGTATTTGGCAGTGCTGAGACTATTGAAAGTCAAATCCAATCAAAGAAAAGGGTAAAGAAGGTAGAAGCAACAGTAAGAAGAGGATCTAGGCAATAAAAGGCTATCAAATAAGATGTACCTAAACAAACTGATATCACTGAAGATGAGTTAGAAACACTACAGCCAGAAACTCACCTTTTGCCGGTAGCAACTTCTTCGGAGAGTGATATGCTAGCTGCATTTAAAAGAGTTGTGAGGAAAAGAGAACCTTCATCAGTATCTACACCTTCACCTAGAAGAACTAGACAAAAACAATAGGGAGTAAGGCCCCCGGCTAAGAAGACAACTCCAAAGAAGAAAAAGTTAACACCAAAGAAAAAGACTCAACAAAATATTGCTTCAATTGACAAACTACTAGATGAAATAACAGAGGATGGACAGCTGAAAAACATCAATAAATTATATGATACATTATCAGTTGATGACAAGGAAAAATTTGAAAACAGTGTAATTCTACACTTGGATATCTATAAGAAATTTTTGATGCAAGTTGTAGATGAATTACCGGCAAAACTGTTTAAGAGACTTGAAGCTAGAAGACAAGCTGTTGTAGAGCTTGACAAGAAAATAAAAATTGAGAAACTACTTCCTATTTATCCTGTTAACTCACCAAAGGAGATAGATGATATGATCTCAGAGGCTAACCGGACAGTATTCTCAACTACAAACTGACATGTAGCACTAATGGTTGGTAGAGTAAATGAGGTTGCAGAGGAAATTGCTAATGCATGGGACATATTCCTTGTTGAGAAAGAAAAGAAGGAAGAGTACAGAAATCCTAAACCTATCAAAGTATATCAGAAAGATAAGGATAAGGGTAAAGGCAAGATTGGTGGACCTTCGAGCATAAAAATAAAAGATAACTTATCCCCACCGCCTCTGAATACTCCACCGGTAGTTACAACTAAAGATCAACCGGCTAATGTGAGTATGGAGATACCACAAGAGAACACAAATCCAAACTTTGAGGTGTTATACACAGTTGACATTGATACTCAGAAAGTTAACATTGTGGTAGATAAGGACACAACTAGAAAGACAGATATGGCTAGTGAGGCACCGATAATAGATAACACAGAAGATAAACCGGTAGATGGTAACATAGAACAACAAGCAGAGCGAAAGGCTCCATCACAACAATAGGTTCACACAGAGTTGTTGGCATTATAACAGACAAGAAGAAGGTTGGCATTCCAATTACAATGAGAGATTGTTGGAATTTCAATAAGGATATTGAGAAGGTTGTTGATGACTATGGATATAACTAATTAAGGATGATTAATGTCTTAATATTATTATTTTGTCATTGATGTCAAGAAATTGATTTTCTAATTCAATATGATGTTGCCATATCTTAAGAAGTATGATTTGATGAGTATAAAGATGTTGGTATAAGATATAGAACGAATATGATGAATAAGGGGATAAGTTATTCAATGGGCAACTATTACCGAGTTAGACAATGATGAGATCATGATGTTTAGATTGTTTTGATATCCTACATATGCTATTGTTTGGAAGGTTAATACTATACTATGTTACTGAGCAAAGAACCTTGTCAGTAAACCCTAAGGAACCCAGTCGGTAAACCCTAAGGTTATCATTGCCGGTTAATGAAGGCGGAATGTCTACCAAGTGAAGTTTAGTATTTACTGAGTTACATGTGATATTTAATGAAGGAAGCTGATGAGCTGGAGCAAATTAAATGATTGGTAAGCTGTGTATGAAGATTGTTAAAGAATCTATGGTAAAGAAAGATCAGAAGAAAGATCTACAGCTCAAATTGAACCACAATACCCTAACACAAGTTCCAAGGTGAAAATGCAAGTTCCAAGGCGGGGTAAAACATTTTCAGATCGAAGAATACATTGAACCTGGACAAGATTGAAGATTTTATGGCTATGATTGATCATGGGAAATGTGATCAATGAGATTAAGCGGTTAGTAGATTGTTTATAAAAAGGGAACTATTGATAAACAATGTATGCGGGCAAGTGGATGCACAGGGATGCTACATAGTGATTACCGAGCACAGAAGCTTGAAGACCTGTTAGAATAACAGAGTATAGATGCCCAGTAGATAGACAAGATTAGTTCTATGTCTAAATTGTATTGAACAAATAGGAATCTACTTTAGCATTTTTAGATGTGAAGTTGCAGACATATCTTTATTACTGTTATTTTGAGAAGTAGCAGAAAATCTCTTAACTGAGTGGACTTAACAGTCTTATATGTAAATCCCCTAGCAAGGTGACATTCTTATTAAGTGTTTGAAATCCTTTAACAATGTCACTTCTAACAAAGTGAAGATCCTAACAGATCTAAGGGAAATCCCTTAACCGGGTCACATCTAGCAATGTGTTTGTAATCTTTAACAAGATTTGCTTTTAACCGAGCATACTCTAGAAGAGTATATTTCTTAGTGGGTCCAAAATCACATAGTGGTTTTTCCCTATTTGGGTTTCCACATTAAATCTGGTGTTATGAGGTTTATATTGTTCATATGCTTTTAAGTTTGCATGTTTGACAATTTTGGTTATATGATTGATATATGTTACCGAGGTTGAATCTGATATTTTTATTGATGATTAAGTTTGTATGATTACCCCCCCCCCCTCTCATCTTGTTGGCTATTGGATCTATACTTAGATTAAGTATCAAAACTATCAATTGGTATCAGAGCTTTGGACTCTGAAAGGAAAGTTTAAAGGCACTTGAGTTAAAGATCCAAAGATGTATAAGAGGGATGCATCGAAGCTGAACAAGTCAAGTTTCTCTACATGGCAGAAAAGGATGAAGATACATCTATCAGGAGTTGGAGAATATGTTGTCTATTATCTGGAGAATGATTTCATCACACCGAGCACCTATCCATTTACAATGGAAGAGATAAAGGCAAAGCAAGAACATATTCAAGCAATTATTGAAATAACATCTACATTGACCAACTCAGAGTTCAATGATCTAGAAGGATGTACTGATGCAAAAGCAATGTGGACTAAGCTCATATTAGTATATGGTGGAGATGAACATGTTCAAAGAGCAAAAGTGGATAGTCTAAGAGGACAACTTGAATCTATGAGGATGAATGAAGGTGAGAACATAACTCAGTACAGTACAAGACTAAAGGAGATTGTAAATCAAATCAAAGGAGCAGGAGGAACTATTAAAGAAAAGGATGTAACAATTAAGTTGTTAAGAACACTTCTACTTGCCTATGCAATCTGAGTCTCTGCAATCAATGAATTGAGGTTTGTACCCAATATGCCAGTTTCTTTACATGCTACTATTGGTAAGCTACATGCATTTGAGTTAAGTAACTTTGATAATAGTGGGTCATCGGTAAATAAAGTTGAATGTGCATTCAGTTCTTTTCATATTGATGAAACTGATGATTACAATGATAGAAAGTATAAGTACTCTGAAGGGAATCACAGTGGAGCAAGTGAAAGATTTCACAAAAACATGGAGGAGGTACACAAACTGTATGAGGAAATCAGAAAGCAAGAAGAGTTTGAAGCACTATTAGCCAGAAGGCTACCGAGAGGAAAAGGTAAGTATAAGGAAAGCTACCTTTAAAATGTTTCAATTGTGATAAGATAGGACATATGGCTTCTAACTGTCCTAACAAAGAATCTAATGAAAAGAGAGATTACCGAGATGACAGATAGAAAGATAATCATTACAGAGGACACCGAGACTTCAGGAGAAGAGATAAAAAGACATACCTAATAGCTGATGAAGAATCTAATGATGATAAATCAGATGAAACTGATACAGAGGAAGTTGTTTATGTGGCTATCAAAGATGGATTAGATGAAGAAAGGTATGAAGAAAAAGCTTTAATATCTCATATAAATACTAATGATTCTTGGATCATAGATAGTGGTTGCTCACATCACATGACTGGTGATAAACACAAATTTATTAAATTAGATGATTATGATGGAGGCTATGTAAGATTTGGTAATGATGCATCATGTCCGGTAAGAGGTAAAGGATCCATAACACTTCTTGACAATGCTAAATGCAATGATGTTTATTGGGTTGAAGGTTTGAAATACAATTTGTTGAGTGTAGCACAGCTAAACAACACAGGTTACCAAATAGAGTTTGAAAAAGGAATTTTCAAAGTTCATGACAAGCATGGAAAGTTAGCTACTACCGGGACACAAACAAGAGGTAATACATTTCATCTTGACTCAACTCGGAATAAATGTCTATATGCAAGGATAGATGATACCTGGTTATGGCATAAAAGGTTTTGTCATGTTAATTTTGATAATCTGATCAAGATAAGTAAGAAGCATCGAGTAAGAGGTCTACCAAGTCTTGAAAAACCTAAGAATGCTATGTGTCGAGGATGCCAGATGGGTAAGATGACAAGATCAAGCTTTACAAGTAAGTCCTACACTTCTAAGGAAATTTTAGATCTTGTGCACACTGATCTTTGTGGTCCTATGAAAGTTCAGAGTTATTATGGTGATAAATATTTCATATTATTTGTGGATGATTACTCAAGGATGATGTTAGTAATGATTTTAAAAGAAAAATCAGAAGCTTTTCAAATGTTTAAATGGTACAAGGCCAAAGTTGAAAATGAAACAGGAAGACAACTGAAATGTCTCAGATCAGATAGAGGAAGACAAGTCTCTACACCGAGAACTCCACAACAGAATAGGATAGCTGAGAGAAGGAACAAATCTATTATGGATTGTGCCAGAACCTTGATGATTGAAAAGAAAGTTTCACAAACATTTTGGAGAGAAGCAATAAGCGCAGCTGTTTACACCTTGAACCGAGTTCAATTGAAGAAAGGTACTTTGAAGACACCTTATGAAATCTAGTATGACAAGAAACCTAATGTAAGTTATTTTAAAATCTTTTGGAGTAGATGCTATGTTCATAAAGATGATAGAAATGGCAAGTTTGATCAGAAAAGTGAAGAAGGAATCTTTCTAGGTTATTCTTCTAGAAGCAAAGCATTTAAATGTCTGATCAAATCATCTAACAAAATAGTAGAAAGTGCAAATGTGAAAATTGATGAATTTGCAGAAAGAAATAATGAAGGAAACTCGGAAGGACCAGAAGATTATGAAGGATTTGTCTATGTGCAACTGAGAAGTCCTACCAAGATAACTGTTGAAAAAAATGAAGGAAATATCCAGTTATCGAGTGATGAAGAAGATCATATAGAGCCTACCAAGCCTCTATTAGCCAAGTATGTCAGAAGAAATCATGCACCAAGTTAGATTATAGGAGATAAGGATGATCCAGTGATGACAAGGAACAAACTGAGACAGAACACATGTTTGATATCTGAATTTGAACCGAGAATAGTGAGAGAGGCATTTAATAGTAAAGATTGGATAAATGCTATAACAAAAGAGATTGATCAAATCAAGAAGAATGACACATGGACACTGGTCCCAAGACCGAAGGACAAAAATGTAATCGGTACAAAGTGGATCTTTAGAAACAAGCTAAATGAAAAAGGTGAGGTCATTCGAAACAAAGAAAGACTAGTTTGGAAAGGTTATGCCCAAGAAGAAGGAATTGATTATGGTGAGACTTTTGCACCTGTGGAAAGACTTGAAGGAGTAAGAACATTGTTGGCATATGATGCTTAAAAGAATTTCAAGGTATATCAAATGGATGTCAAATCTGAATTTCTTAATGGTATATTAGAAGAAGAAGTTTTCATTGAACAACCTGAAGGATTTGTTGAAGGAGAAAATAATGATCAGGTATGTAAATTGAACAAAGCTTTATATGTTCTGAAACAAGCACCTAGAGCATGGTATGAGAGATTGCACTCATATTTGATCAAAATTGGTTTTATAAGAACAAGTGAAAACAACAATATGTACACGAAGAATGAAGAAAATGGAATACTAATCTCAGCCATATTTGTTGATGATATTATCTTTAGTGGAAATGACTCTCTATGCAGGAACTTTGGAAATGAAATGAGTAAAGAATTTGAGATGTCATTAATCGGTGAGATAAAATATTTTATAGGTCTGCAAATACTGCAAATGAAAGATGAGATTTTCATTACCCAATCCAAGTACATAAAGGAAATCTTGAAGGAATTTGGAATGGAGGATTCAAAACCAGTAAGTACTCCTATGACTACCAACTATAAACTATCAAAGAATGATGAATCTGCATCTGTTGATGAGACACTTTACTGATCTATGATTGGAAAGTTGCAATATGTTGTTCACAGCAAGCCAGATATAGCACATGTAGTAGGTATTGTTGCAAGATTTTCTGCAGATCCTAAGGAAACACACATGACGGCAATCAAAAGAATTTTCAGATACTTAAAAGGCACTGAAGATTATGGCTTAGTATATCAGATAGGAAATGAGTTTGATTTAAAAGTTTATACTGATGCTGATTGGGCAGGCAACATTTGTTGGCATATGGACACTCCAATGAGACATTGTGTGTGATTGAAGGTTTTATCATTGATGGAAACCTTGCAATCCTATGGCACCAGCAAGACATCATACCGGTAAAGCATTACACAAGCAAGATAGTACACCGGCATCAACAAGATCACTCTACACCTGTACCGACACCGACATAGAAGAAAAGATGTATACCGGCATAAAGGCTGACAGGATTTTTGATATGTAATATTTTGTTTATTATTGTAAGCCGACTTGGCAAATTGTAAAATGACTCTTGTATATAAAGGAGATCATTGTAGACATTTAGAGAGGTAATGTAGCAAATATAAAGAAAATTATTAGGCAGACCTAATGTGCGAAATATAGGTCAAGGGTATATGTAAAGAACAGAGTTAGAACCGGTACTGAATCTAGCATTGAAGATGCTATTGTAAAGCAGTACATATCATTGGATTAGTATAATCCTCATTGTAAGTCAGTGTGACTTCTCATTGAGCATTGAGCTCTAGGCAGTTGGCCTTCCTGCATGTGTAGGCCCCTATTGTAAGTAATATTCTCTTATTGGCCAGTGAGTGAATATTGTGGGTCACAAATCCCACTGAGGTTTTTCCCACACTGGGTTTCCTCATTAAACATCTTGTGTTATGGTGTTCTTTTCATGTGGATGTTTCTGATTCTGTTTATTGCATTAATTCTTGCATACTGGTATATTGCTATTTTACGTTCTGCATGTTTTAACTTAAGAAATTCTTATCACCGGTTAGATAGTGATTCACCCCCCCCTCTCAGTATCTGTGGGAATCCTAACAATTGGTATCAGAGCTTGGTCCTCTATTTTCAGAAGCCTAACAGCTTGAGGAAGATCTTGACACTGGTGTGTGTGGAAAATCTGATGAAGCAACTTGAAGGAGCTCTTACTGATTATGATGCAGAGAAGTTGAAAAACATCAAATTAGAAGATGATTTAAGAGCAGCTCAAGATATCATTCAGCCACTTCAAGAAAATCTTATTGTTACAAGAAATAAGAGAAGAGAACTTTGTGAAAAATTGCAAAATGAGAATGATGAAAAGGAATCTCTTAATGATATGATAAGCAAGATGAAACAAGAGATCATGACAACAAAAAATGAAATGCAGGATATGACTATGAGATTTTGCAAAGAGATTGAGGATAGAAAGAAGAATGAAGAAGAATTGACCAGAAGACTAAGTGATGCAGCAAATGAGAACACAAGACTTAGCTATGAAAATGACATGTTGAAGACAGATCTGATACATACTCAGAATGACTCAAATGAACTAAAGAGACAAAAAGAAATCTTGGAAAGGGAATTGGAAACTGCAAATCAACATAAAGAAAAATTCAAGAAAAGCTCATAAGAACTTGGTACCTTATTGAAGAATCAAAAACCTAAAGGTGACACCTCTGGAATTGGCTTTGAAGTTGGAGAAAGCTCTGGTACTGCAAATACTCAGGATCACAACAAACCGGTAAGACCACCTAATGCTTATAAATTCAATGGAAAATGCTTTAACTGTAATAAGTATGGTCATAGGGAAAATGAATGTAGATCTAGGAATTATCAAGATATCAATACACCCACTGGTCAATGTTCCAAATGCAACAAAGTTGGTCATAACTCCGAAAACTGCAGAATGAATGTGAGATGTTATGTTTGTGGAAGATCTGGACATTTATCTAATCAATGCAGAACACAAACTGGCATAGGTTATGGTAAAGCTATTCAAAAAAATAATGTAACATGTTATGCATGTAACAAGATTGGGCATATTGCTAATTTTGTAGAAGTAAAGGTACACCAGTAGACAACAAAGGTGCTAGCTTGAAGGGAAAAGAAAAAGTTGAAGAGGTTAAGCAAGAATTCTCAAAGCTGATCTAAATATTGGGAATAATTCTCCACCGGTAGAACCAACAAATGCTTCACCGGAAGGACAGAGTGATGCTTCACCGACAGGACAGAGAAGTGCTCCACCGGCAGAAAGTTCTTCATCTAATTGAAGAAAATTTCCTTGAGGGTTTGGCAATCTAATGACACATGTGCTATTATTCCCTCGGTTAGAGATAAGAAGTTGAAAATTACTTCTTACCGGAAAACAATGTTAAGTGAATAATTAACTGGCATGAAATTAATGTGGTAGATAGCAAAAAAGACTTTATAAAATAAGGTTTTGGCTCCATTTCATTTCACCGTGATTTCAAACTTTCAGAGAGCACGAAGATTCTAAGCTAAGGCATTTCGAGCAAGAAGCAAGCACACTCCAAGCAATCATCCATCCAAGATAGAAAAAGGTATTTATTCATGGCATCCACCTCTGCAATTGAATACATAGAAAACCCTACCTTTGTGGAAGTAATTAAAAGACCTAGGCCCATATTTCAGTTAGTCCCCAAAATAGCAAAGAAGGATGATACCTTAGGTGCATTTTCTCAAATTCCTAAAGGTGTTGTATATGTTGAAGACCCTAGAATGTACATCCACTACAACATTGAAGAGTTAGGAGATGAGGAAATCAAAACCATGTATAAAACCGAGATATGTGATGATATCAACAATGTTAAAACTGAACACAAGGTTATTGAAACCCTAGGATTCACAGAAATCCTTAGCATTCATGAATTTCCTAAGGATGTTATTAGGATAGTGTTAAACAGAGTTCATAGAGAATTTTTCTGGTTAGATGCAATTCATAAGATCACCAAGGAAGCGGTAAAGGTTGTCATAGGGTTACTGGTCACCAGTAAAAGACCAGACAAAAACAAGAAGGTTTCAAATGATTTAGTCATAGACCTAACAGGTGCAACATTTGATAAGAGATCTCTAAGGGTTAACGATGTAAAGGATACAAATGTGAAATTCATAACTATGATATCAGGTTACAAAGCCACTCATGCCAATAGACTTAACTTAGTTTCAAGTTTATGCATTAAGAGTGCTTATGATATGATAACCGACAATGCAAAAATTGACATCTATGAATGGTTAAAGGATGAACTGATAGACAACCTTGAAAAGATAAAGAAGGATAAGAAAGGAACTTTCAGATTTGGAAATCTGTTAGTATGCCTAATGCTTCACATAACAAAATAGGTTCCCAGTATAGGATATAAAGAACTAGGATATGACATACCCGTAGGAAAGCAATTGACAGAACTATTTAATACCATGGGTGAGAACAAGGAAAACAACATTCATGACTTTTTCCAAGCATTGAAGACAAATATGAAGAAAAGGATAAGGTTATCTCATAAAATTGTAGATAAATACAAAGATGATATATGCTTTGTTATTAAAAAGGATGAAATATGGATGGAAGCAGTCATCCCAAGGACAATCTGGGTAACAGAAATGGGTTATGAGACAGATGACCACATAGTTGAAACTTATGCCAAAGCACTTCTGGAAGCTCCCAATGAACCTAAGGAAGAAGTATTTGGTAGTGCTGAAACCATAGAAAGCCAAATACAGTCCAAGAAAAGAGTGAAGAAGGTAGAGGCATTTGTGAGGAAAGGATCCAGACAAGAAAAGGCCGTTAAGGAAGATGTATTAAAGAAAACCAGCATAATTGAAGATGAGTTGGCAGCCCCACAACCTAAAGCTCATCTATCACCAGTAGGTACTTCTTTGGAAGGCGACATACCAGCAACTTTTAAAAGAGTTGTTGGGAAAAGAGATCCCTTACCGGCAACCACTTCTTCACCTAGAAGGACAAGGCAAAAGCAACAAGCTGTGAGATCTCCGATCAGAAAGGTCACACCTAAAAGGAAGCTAACTCCTAAGAAAAAGAAAAAGACAAAAACTGACTTGGCACCTCTAGACATATTGCTAAATGAGATCACAGAGGAAGGAAAACTGAAAAACATAGGGAAAATTTATGACACCCTATCTGCTGATGAGAAAGGTTGAGTTGAGGAGAGTGTAATACTGCATATGGACATGTTCAAAAAGTTTTTGATGGAAGTTATAAATGAAATTCCTGATGATTTATACAAAAGACTTGAGGCCAGAAGGCAAGGAGTGATTGAATTAGACAAGAAAATAAAAATAGAAATACTACTTGCTGTATATCCGGTAAACTCCCTAAAGGAAATTGATGATCTGATTGCTTAGGCAAACCAAAATGTTTTCTCCACATCACACCAGCATATTTCACTGATGGCAGGAAGAGTTATAGAAGTTACAGAGGAAACAGAAGATGGTTGGGACATATTCTTGGTTGAAAAGGAAAAACAAGAAGAATACAGGAATCCCAAGCCTATTAAGGTATATCAGAAGGATAAGGACAAAGGGAAAGGAAAAGTTGGTGGACCTCCAAGCATAAAGGTTAAAGACAACCTACCTCCACTTGTAAAAATTACAACTCCTGAAAACCAACCGGCAGCAGAAAGCATGGATGTAGAGGATAGTAATCCAAATCCTGAAGTCCTATACACTGTAAATGTTGATACCCAAAAGATCAACATAACAGTTGATAAAGATACAACTGAAAAGTCAGATATGGCTAAAGAGCCTTCGGTAACAGGAGATACATAGCAACCGACAGAGGATGCAGGGAAAAAGATGGAATCTGAGGCACAAATAGAGAAACCAACAAAGCTAAAGGCTCCAGAATAGGCTCATAAGGAAACAATGCCGCCGGTAAGCAATGAAGCAGGAAAACCAGTGCTAAAAGAAATACAAACACAAGCTAACCTACCAGAGGTCAATACAAGCATGGTCACTTCCACCGGTACTCAGACTCTTGGATCATCATCAACATTCAAGTCAACTAATATGACTGAGGTATTGCTTGAATCCATTAAGAAAATAACTGACTGCAGTTCACCGGCTTACAAAGCAATAGATGACTCAATACCAATTTTGAAGATAATTGCTCCTAATTGTAATATAGATAATAAAGATTATTTAGGACAATTAGATACATTATGTAAATACATTTATGGAAATATTGAGAAAATAAAGGAAGAATCTATAAAGGACATAGTAGAAAAGGAGAAACATAAATTCTTTGAAGAAGAAATAAAGAAGTGTAATAGAGAATTTGACACACTTCTACTGGAACTATGTAGTTTGTTAAAAGAGTATAAAAATCTGTATAAAGACACATGCAAAACAAACTTCTTGACTGTAGATATTGACAAGAAAATAAGCAAGACACAGGATGAGATAAATAAGCTTGCAGACAATTTTGTCAACTCACCGGATTCACTATCTATTTTTGAAGATAAGTTAGCAAATTTTGAGGAAGAATTGCTTAAATAGGAAAGAGAGAAAGAGAGAATAATAAACAAGGCAAAACACTTGAGATCTAAACTGAGTCCAAGATTGGACTATTTAGCATCTCTGCGGAAGGAAATCTCAGAGGCATTAGTACAGGGAAGTAAAACATCGGCAGAGAAATTGTAGCATCTCACCGGTACTGTGAAGAGGACTAAAACAGCAATAAAAGATAGCAAAATGTTTATGGATAGTATAAACTTAATTTTGGGCGATCTTTTTCAGATAATAACTACCCAACTACAAGGTTGAGGATATGGACAGATGTAACTACAAACTCTACTAACATCTTGACAACCTTTGTCATTGATGCCAAAGGGGGAGTAGTAGGATGAGAAAGTTCAAAGACAGGAATCATATGCTCAGGGGGAGCCTTCATATTTTTTGTAAATTTTTTTTGGACTACACATTTTTGGACACTTTTTGAAATTTTTCATGAGTGTTGCCATCAATGCCAAAGGGGGAGATTGTTGGCACATGGACACTCCAATGAGACATTGTGTGTGATTGAAGGTTTTGTCATTGATGGCAACCTTGCAATCCTATGGCATCGGCAAGACATCATATCGGCAAAGCATTACACAAGCAAGACAGTGCACCAGCATCAACAAGATCACTCTACACCGGCACTGACACGGGCACAGAAGAAAAGATGTATACCGGCATAAAGGCCGACAGGATTTTTGATATGTAATATTTTGTTTATTATTGTAAGCTGACTTGGTAAATTGTAAAATGACTCTTGTATATAAAGGAGATCATTGTAGACATTTAGAGAGGTAATGTAGCGAATATAAAGAAAATTATTAGGCAGACCTAATGTGCAAAATATAGGTCAAGGGTATATGTAAAGAACAGAGTTAGAACCGGTATTGAATCTGGCATTGAAGATGCTATTGTAAAGTAGTACAGATCATTGGATTAGTATAATCCTCATTGTAAGTCAGTGTGACTTCTCATTGAGCAGTGAGCTCTAGGCAGTTGGCCTTCCTGCATGTGCAGGCCCCTATTGTAAGTAATATTCTCTTATTGGCCAATGAGTGAATATTGTGGGTCACAAATCCCACCGAGGTTTTTCCCACACCGGGTTTCCTCGTTAAACATCTTGTGTTATGGTGTTCTTTTCATGTGGATGTTTCTGATTCTGTTTATTGCATTAATTCTTGCATACTGGTATACTGCTATTTTATGTTCTGCATGTTTTAACTTAAGAAATTCTTATCACCGGTTAGATACTAATTCACCCCCCCTCTCAATATCTGTGGGAATCCTAACAACATTGATGATAGGAAAAGCACAAGTGGAGGAGCTTTCTTTTTAGGAGGAAGGCTAGTGAGTTGTCTTAGCAAGAAACAAGGATGTGTTTCTCAGTCAACAGCAGAAGCTGAATATGTTGTTGTAGCACTGAATTGCACCAATATAGCATGGATCAAACAACTGTTGGAAGGTATAAATGAGCAAGTTATCAAGCCAGTAACTATATTCTGTGATAACACTAGTGCCATTAACATTTCAAAGAATCCTATTATGCACTCTAAGACAAAGCACATCTCTATCAAATATCATTATCTTAGAGAAGAAGTTCAAGAGAAGAAAGTGGTGTTGGAATATGTTAGTACAAAGGAGAAAATAGCAGATATCTTCACCAAGCCACTGCCAAAGGACACTTTTGAATATCTCAGAAGTCAGTTAGGGGTCCTACCCCTATATTCCATTCACTGACCGAGTTTGGTGAAAACATCAATTTGATGACTCTACAAAATATCTTTTAGGAGTTGATGCTAATTTACACACTTTAGGAGGTTTTCTAAAGGTGTGCAAGAAACAATAAACAAGAAACAGGAATTGAAGACAAATGCTCTAATCGAGACTGAATTGATACATAACAGAATGGAATTCACTTCTCAGAGGAAGAAATTATGTTTTAGTTCTTTTCTTTTTGGCATTGTTGTCAAAGGGGGAGAATACCTATGAAAGAGGGAGAATACATAAGAAGAGTAGACTACAGATTGGAAAGAAGACTGAGAAAATAGGAGAAGTCTAATGTATGGGGGAGAGCATTTCAACATTTCAGATTCACAGCAATCTGAATCTATTAGGGTCAAATCAATTGGTTTTGCCATCAATGTCAAAGGGGGAGATTGTTGGCATTATAACAGACAAGAAGAAGTTTGGCATTCCAATTACAATGAGAGATTGTTGGCATTTCAATAAGGATATTGAGAAGGTTGTTGATGACTATGGAATAACTGATTAAGGATGATTACTGTCTTAATATTATTATTTTGTTATTGATGTCAAGAAATTGATTTTCTAATTCAGTGTGATGTTGCCATATCTTAAGAAGTATGATTTGATGAGTATAAAGATGTCGATATAAGATACAGAATGAATATGATGAATAAGGGGATAAGTTATTCAATGGGCAACTATTACCGAGTTAGACAATGATGAGATCATGATGTTTAGATTGTTTTGATATCCTACATATGCTATTGTTTGAAAGGTTAATACTATACTATGTTACCGAGCAAAGAACCTAGTCGGTAAACCCTAAGGAACCCAGTCGGTAAACCTTAAGGTTATCGCTATCAGTTAATGAAGGCAGAATGTCTACCGAGTGAAGTTTAGTATTTACCAAGTTACAACCAAGCTATAATAGAATGCATTAAATGTTTACATGTGATATTTAATGAAGGAAGCTGATGAGCTGGAGTGAATTAAATGATTGGTAAGCCATGTATGAAGATTGTTAAAGAATATATGGTAAAGAAAGATCGGCAAGAAGATCTACAGCTCATATTGAACCGCAATACCCTAACACAATTTCCAAGGTGAAAATGCAAGTTCCAAGGCGGGGTAAAACATTTTCAGATCGAAGAATACATTGAACCTAGACAAGATTGAAGATTCGATGGCTATGATTGATCATGGCAAATGTGATCAATGAGATTAAGCAGTTAGTAGATTGTTTATAAATAGGAAACTGTTGATAAACAATGCATGCGGGCAAGTGGATGCACAGGGATGCTACATAGTGATTACCGAGCACAGAAGCTTGAAGACCTGTTAGAATAATAGAGTATAGATGCCCAGCAGATAGACAAGATTAGTTCTATGTCTAAATTGTATTGAACAAATAGGAATCTGCTTTAGCATTTTTAGATGTGAAGTTGCAGACATATCTTTATTACTATTATTTTGAGAAGTAGCAGAAAATCTCTTAACCGAGTGGACTTAACAGTCTTATATGTAAATCCTCTAGCAAGGTGACATTCTTATTGAGTGTTTGAAATCCTTTAACAAGGTCACTTCTAACAAAGTGAAGATCCTAACAGATCTGAGGGAAATCCCTTAACCGGGTCACATCTAGCAATGTGTTTGTAATCTTTAACAAGATTTGCTTTTAATCGAGCATACTCTAGAAAAGTATATTTCTTAGTGGGTCCAAAATCCCACAGTGGTTTTTCCCTATTTGGGTTTCCACGTTAAATCTGGTGTTATGAGGTTTATATTGTTCATATGCTTTTAAGTTTGCATGTTTGATAGTTTTGGTTATATGACTGATATATGTTACCGAGGTTGAATCTGATGTTTTTATTGATGATTATGTTTGTATGATTCACCCCCCCTCTCATCTTGTTGGCTATTGGATCTGTACTTAGATTAAGTATCAGAACTATCAAGAGTCAGTACCACTGACATCAGTTGAGAAAGAAAAACCTTTGCTTAAGGAAATGGAAACACAAACTGACTTACCAGAGGTCACCACAAGCAAGGATATTGCTCCCACCGGCGGGATACAGAGTGTTGGCACTTCAACTGCAGGATTCAAATCAACTAATGTAACAAAAGTTCTTTTGGACTCCTTAAAGAAAATAATAGATTGTAGCTCATAGGCATACAAGGCTATTGATGATACAATCCCAATTCTAAAGATGATAGCTCCAAAATGTAATGTAGATAATAAAGATTCTTTGAGTCAACTTGACACTTTGTCTAAGTATATTACTAAAAACACTGTGATAGTTGAACAAATAAAAGAGGACGCATTCAAGGAGAGCTTAGAGAAGGAAAAACACAAATTCTTTGAGGAAGAAATAAAGAAGTGTACAAGGCAGTTTGACACACTTCTACTGGAATTATGTAGCACATTAAAGGAATTCAAAACTTTGTACAGAGATACTTGTAAGACAAACTTTTTGACAGTTGACATAGACAAAAAGATCAACAAGATACAGGAGGAAATAAATCAACTAGCTGACAATTTAATTAACTCATCTGATTCATTATCAGTTTTTGAACAGAAGATAACAGGTTTTGAGGAAGAACTATTAAAGCTAGAAAGAGAAAAGGAAAGAATAAAAGGTAAGGCTAAGGATCTTAAATGGAGACTAAGTCCAAAACTGGACTACCTCGCCACCTTAAGGAAAGAAATATCTAATGCCCTGATTCAGGGACAGAAAATACTGGTAAAGCAATGCAACCTCACCGGTACAGTTCAGAGGACAAAGGCCGCAATAAAAGACAACAAAAAGCTCATTGAGAACTTGAATTTGGTTTTGGCAGATCTTTTTCAGATTGTAACCAACTGGTTACAAGGTTGAAATAGGAAACTACACTCTATTGACACTTTGACAACCTTTGTCATTGATGCCAAAGGGGGAATAGTGGTATGAGAAAAATCCAATAACTTAGGGATCATCTGCTCAGGGGGAGCACACATTTTTGGTAACAATTTTTGGATACACCTTTTTAATTTTTCTCATGAGTGTTTCCATCAATGCCAAAGAGGGAGATCATTGGCAAATGCACACTCCAATGAGACATTGTAGGTGATTGAAGGTTTTGTCATTGATGGCAACCTTACAATCCTATGACACCGGCAAGGCAATCCACCAGCACCAGCAAAGTCAGATTCTACACCGGCACCGACAGTGAAAGGAAGCATACCGACACAGAAGTCGACAAGAATTTTGTTTGTAATTTATTTTGTTTATTATTGAAAAACTATTGTAAGCCGACTTGGCAAATTGTAAAATGACTCATATATATAAGAGATCATTGTAGAACAATTATATAAGCATGAAGGAATGTAATTAGGCAAAATAAGGCAAACCTATTATGCGAATTATAGATTAAGGATTTATGTAAGAAGTAGAGCTATAAACCAGTACTGGATTTGGCATAGTAGATGCTATTTTGAAGCAGTACAAGACATTGGATTTATATAATCCATTTTGTAAGTCAGTGAGACTTCCCATTTTGTAATTGAGTAGTGAGCTCTAGGCACTTGGCCTTCCTGCATGTGCATGCCCCTCTTGTAGCAGTAATATTCTCTTATTGGCCAGTAAGTGAATATTGTGGGTCACAAATCCCACCAAGGTTTTTCCCACACCGGTTTTCCTCATTAAACTATTGTGTTATGGTGTGTTTTTCATGTGGTTGCTTTTATCTCTGTTTATTACATTACTTTCTATTTACCGGTATACTACATTAATATGTTCTACATGTTTTAAGTCAAGAAAATCTTATTACCAGTTAGATACTGATTCACCCCCCCCTCTTAGTATCTGTGGGAATCCTAATAGCCACACGGTTCTATACATACAGCCTATCGAATCATCAAGGAGGATGCAACATATGATATTTGTGAGATGATCATAAGCCAATTTATGGTAAATATGGAGAGAATCAAGAAGGAAAAGAAACAATCTTTCAAATATGGCTTACTACTGGTATGTATATTTTTCTATGTGCCAAACTTCTTTCTCTGTAAGGGTAATATGGTATGGTCTGAAGAAAAACCTATCATGGTTCAGATAGGTGAAATGATTAGCGATTTAGGAGATAGGTTTGGAGAAACAATGTGGGGATATTTTAAGGAATTTCAAATCAGGATGCACAAAAGGGAAAGAATACCAACCAGTATAGTGTAGAAGTTCAAAAACAACATTTGCTTTCTTGTAGACACAGATTGTTGCATCATTCAAGCAGTTCAACCCAAAACCTTTTGGGTTCCACCTATGGGTTATGAGGTCACAATAGACATTGTTAAAATTCATGAAAACATGCTACTATCTAAACCAGTAGCTAAGAAGGCAAAGAAATTTGGAACTTGTGAGGAGGCAAGCTCCAAAATAAAATAGGAACTTAAGGAGCCAATCATACAAAGGAAAGTAATAAAAATGATTGATACCCTAAACAAAAAATATGGAGGTGAAGCATCTGGTGCCACTACTTCCACCGCTACTAGTGAACAAGTAGGGGCCAAATCAACAAAAGTTAAAGAACAATCAGGAGAAAAGAAGAAAATATCAAAGGCAAAACCCAAGGGTGTTGCAACCAGCAAGCCGACATCATACACAAAGGAACATGAAACAAAAAATACTCCTGCATCTTCACCTGGTAAAGATAGACTGGTAGGAGTAACACATGCTAGGAAGAAAAAGCAGGAAGCGACAGTTGACACAAAGGCTAATAAGAAGCCAAAGAAAGATGTAAAGGAGGGTGATAAAACTGACACCCAATCTGATGTGGAAATAAAAGAAGTTCGAAGAAGTGGTAGAAATGTACTTCCAACTATTGATGAATCCATCCATGGGATCAAAGAATTTGGAGATCAATCTGGTGTTGGGAGAAAATTCCCCTCTGCAACGAGGAGGACAAAAGAAAAATTGAAGATGCACTTATATGGAACATGCATAAGTTCTGCATAACTCCTAGTTAACTATATGGAATAGTTCCATTAGAGTTCAAATTGAAGGGAGATGTAAAACAACTTTAGCTATTGAGAAAGAGCATAGGATTAAAGCACTCATGGAAGTGCAACATGAGTTTTCTTATAATCAAGCATCTATACTGGCAGAAGCATGTATTCAATTATTTAAGATAAGGAACAAGATAGGGAGAGTGGCAATAGGAGATGTCCAAGGTGTGCATGATGAGGGTGTTGCCTTGTGGAAGAAAATCTTGAGCCAACAAAAGGAATATGAAGAAGAAATAGCAAAGGGAACAAAGTAGAACCAAGGTGCAGCTGCTCTTGGCAAAGGGAAAGGTAAAGACAAAGAATCTACTGAAGGTTTTGATGTTTTCTTAATTGATGATATCATCGGTAATGTTGTGTCAGATATTGTTAATCTAACTAAGGATGTAGAGCAACCGGTTGAATACAAATCAACCGTTGAAACTATTGATATTAGTATTTCACTGGTAAAGGAAACCACTCAAACCAAGAATCCCGGTGTAGATGAAGTTATAGTTGAAGATATGCCTTATGAAGATACACCTCACAAAACTTCAGTAACAATAAATCCTACTGATAATGAATCCCTTTTATCAGAGAAAAAGGAAACAATGGAGAATGAAGAAAAACAAAAGGAAGTAGAAAACAAGCAAGAAGAGATGACAAAAATAGAGGAGAAGGAAGAAAAATAGAAGGAAGTAGAAAAGAAGCAAGAAGAGATGACAAAAACAGAGGAGACCAAGAAAACAATGGTGGACACTCCTCCGGTAAAGAGGAAGTTAGATTTAGAAAAGGAGAGTGAAAAGAAAAAAGTAAAATTCACCACCGCACCCATCTCTGAGGTTAAGATTGAAGAAATGGATGAAGAAATAGAGGAGAAAGAAGAGGAAGACTCTATAATTGACATAAAGAAGATGACCCCTAAATAATTAATGAAAGTTTTTGAAAAATTGAAACTTCAAGCTTAAAAGGAAAAACTTAGAGCAAAGAGAAAGAAGACCAAAATTCTTAATACTACAAAAACCATTTTGTTTGATCTCATTCTTGACATTGTTGTTGATGAAAATATACTCATCATTGATCAGTTGGGAACTCTTGTCAAAGCAATTAGTTCATAGGCAACCGATCTGGAGAAGGTTGCAGTTAGACAGTATGAAACAAAGAGAGGTAAAAAGTTAATGGAACACATATCAAATGGGAAAGTTGGTCTCTCCACTAGCACTGAAGAGGTCAAATTCATTCTACTGAAAGTTGGCCAATTATTGGTCAAGTCATCAAACTTCACCAATTTAATCCAAGATCTTGAAGATAAAAGAGCTCAGAATCAAAGGTAAATCCAAGATCTGATAGGTTCTTTGATCCTCTAACCAGCTCTGTAATGACCTTTAGTGGAAAAGTCAAACAGTTAACTCATGAAATCAAAGAGTTAAAAGAGGAAGAGGATAAATGAGCTCTTAGTCTGCTAGAGCTATGTTGGTATTTTGGTATGGTTTTGTCATTGATGTCAACACCTACTGAAAATAAGAACTTTGGAGATCCAACAACATTCACCGACAAGCAAGTAAACTGTGCAACAGTTACTGGTATATGGTTCACCAGCAGGATATAATGTTCACCGGTACTTGGAATGATATGGAAGACACTTGGTAATCTCAAAGAAATCATGTGGACACTTTGTTTTGAAGAATTAATCATTGGTATATTCATATTTGCATATTTGCTTTTACTGGCAAATAGGTCCAGGTTATCTAGGGTTACACGGATAGGTTTATCTTTTCCAGATCAACATGGCATGCTATGGAGATGATTTATTATTGATGTAAATGCATTAAGCCGACATGTTCAATCGGTTATTGCATCGGATATACTATTGTATGTAAAATGATTTTATTGTAATATCTTGTAGAGCCGGCCTACTAAAATTGGTCTTAGGGTATTGTATATATGTAAGATCTTATTTGTAAGATCAAGTGTGGAATGCGAAAAAGAATTAAGTGAAGGTATATGTGAGATCAAGCAGAGGTATACATGAAGACATCATTTGAAGGTGAAGCTAGGTTTTTGTAGAAGCATATCAACATTACACCGGTACTGAATCAAGCATATGAAGATGCTATTTTGTGTAGTACATTCTTATTGGATTTAACCATCCAACTATAGTCAGTGTGACTCCCATTTTGTGATTGAGCAGTGAGCTCTAGGCTGTTGGCCTTTCTGCATGTGCAGACCCCATTATGTACACTTATTATCTGCAGTAGTATCTTCTGATTGTGGGTAAGGTTTCCCACCGTAGTTTTTTCCCTTACAGGGTTTCCACGTACAAATATTGGTGTTATGTGTTGTGGATGACTTTATGTTTATGTTTCATGCATTAATCCTTACCGGTATAGCAATTTACTATTAACACTATCTACTGACACACTTAACTGGTTTACCGGTATGAAGAATTAAGCTGGTTAATTAGTTTTTGGTTTGAATTTATTAAACAACTGATTCACCCCCCCCTCTCAGTTGTCTCTGGGACCTAACAATTGGTATCAGAGCCTAGTCCTCTTTTGCAAAAGTTTAACAACTTGAGGAGATCCAATGTCTACTAATTATTTAAGGAAGGATAGTCCTAAACTTGATGGAACCAACTATGGGATATGGAAGATCAGAATGGAGACACATCTGAATTGCATTGGAAAAGACATCTGAGAAGTTACAAAGAATGTTTATATTGCTGCTGTAGCTAGTCAGACTGCTCCAACTACCTTAGCTAAAGATGAAGAGAATGATTGCAAAGCAAGAGAAGCACTTTTGAGCGCATTATCAGATCAACAAATCATTGGATTATCAGATAGGTCTACTGCTAAAGATATTTGGGATCATTTGGAAATACTAAATGAAGGAGATTCCACAGTCAAAATTACAAAACTTGAAAGCTTCCAAGTCAGGTATGAACATTTGAAAATGGAAGAAGATGAAAGGATTTCTTCTTTTATGGAAAGAGCAAATGAAATTGTTTTGGGTATTAAATGTTGTGGAGGAACTTTGAGTGAGGATGAGTTTTTTTCAAAAATTTAAAGAGGTTTTCCACTGACATATAAAATGAAGGTTACTGCTATAAATGAGTTAAGAACAATGCCTAATACATCAGTGACTAGGGATACATTGATTGGAAAAATTTCAGCTTTTGAAATTGAGGAATTTGGTCATGTTGCTACTATAAAAACTGATTTGGCCTTTAAAGCATCAACGTCATCTGCTCCATCATTTGACAAATCAGACTGGAAAGCCTTTTATGCAAGAGAACTTGAAGAATCCAAAAAGGAGAATGAAGAGCTTGAAGAACTTGAAGCACTATTTGCAAGGAAAATGCCAAAAGGTCCAATTGGAAGTAAGTATAAAGGTAAAGAACCCTTTAAATGTTTTAACTACAATAAGATTGGTCATATGGCTTCAAGATGCCCTGATAGACATGCTAGACTAAGAGAAGAAGCTAGAAGAACATACAAGCCTAATCCTGAATATCAGAGATACAGATTCAAGAAAAACAAAGACAAATCTTGTTACATTGCTGATGAAGGTGTGACTGATGATTCTGACGAGGATCCAGCAGACAATGGATGGGTTTTTGTTGCTATAACAGAAGATCAACCAGCACGTACTGCTCAACCGGTAGAACAAGCCCTAGCAGCTAAAGTTGAAGCAAAGGATGAATGGATCATTGACTCAGGATGCTCACATCATATGACTGGAGACAGAGGTAAATTCTTGAACTTTCAAGAATACAATGGAGGTTTAGTAAGATTTGGAGATGACAAAGCCTGTTCAATCAAAGGTAAGGGTTCAATATCTCTTGATGGTAAACATAACACTGACAATGTCTACAATGTTGAAGGATTAAAGCATAATCTTTTAAGTGTTGGTCAATTATTTGAGAAGGGATTTCAATTATAATTTAAAAATGGAAAATGTAAAATCATGAATAGAACTGGTTTGGAAATTGCAACCGGTAATCAGACTAGAGGTAATATCTTTCATTTGCATAATAGTGAAAAGGCATGCTTAATTGCACATATAGATGAAAGCTGGTTATGGCATAAGAGACTATGTCATGTAAACTTTGATTGCATGGTAAAAATTAGTACTTCTAAGGTAGTTAGAGATCTACCTAAAATTGTGAAACCTCAGAATACAATTTGTAAGGAATGTCAATTTGGAAAGCAATTTAGAGCTAGTTTCAAAAGTATTCCAGAAAAATCCAATAATGCTCTTGATTTAATTCACACTGATTTATGTGGTCCAGCTAGAACAAGAAGCTTACAAGGTGATAGATATTTCATGCTAATTATTGATGATTATTCTAGAATGTGTTGGGTTACTATTCTCAGAGAGAAATCAGAAGCACTTAGAAAGTTCAAACTATTCAAAGCAATGGTTGAAAATGAAACGGGTAAGAAAATCAAATGTTTAAGATCAGATCAAGGAGGAGAATTCACATCTAAGGACTTTAATACATTATGTGAAGTGAATGGAATCAAAAGACATTTATCAGCACCTCAGACACCACAACGAAATGGAGTTGTTGAAAGGGAAAACAAAACTATCTTGAATGTAGAAAGAAGTATGTTATCAGAAGAAAATCTACCACATGTGTATTGGAGAGAGGTAGTTAGCACTGCTGTCTATACATTCAACAAAGTTCACATCAAAGGTGAAACTGGTAAGACCCCTCATGAACTATGGTTTGGTAATACTCCTACTCTTAAGTATTTCCAAATTTTTGGAAGTAAATGTTATATTAGAAGAGATGAGTATATTGGCAAATTTAATCCTAGAAGTGATGAAGGAATATTTCTTGGTTATTCATTTAAGAGCAAGGCATATAGATGTTTTAATAAGAGATTGCAGAAAATTGTTGAGAGTACAAATGTAAAGATTGATGAACAATTCAGAGGAACTTCAAGGTATATAGACTCTGAACTGGCAACATAAATTGTGACAAATGAACCTATACTGAATCCACTAGTATAGAATGAAGATCCAGTTACTCCGGTATCATCAGAAGATTCCACAATAATTGAAGAACAAAAACAAACTAAGACACCCCGGTATGTAAGATTGAATCCTTCTGAAGATCAGATAATTGGAAAGAAATTTAAAGGAGTTATGACAAGAGGAAGATTGGCAAATGAAGAGGTATGTCTTATTTCTCAAATTGAACCATCATCTATCAATGAGGCATGTGAAGATAAATTTTGGATGAAAGCTATGGAAGAAGAATTAGGACAAATTGAGAAAAATAATACTTGGACATTAGATCCTCGGCCTAAAGATAAAAATGTAATTGGAACCAAATGGGTATTGAGAAACAAACTTAATGAAGATGGTAAGGTTGTCAGAAATAAAGCAAGACTAGTGTGTAAGGGATATTCTCAGAAAGAAGGAGTTGATTACAATGAAACCTTTGCATCGGTAGCCAGAATTGAGGCAGTTAGATTATTCTTGGCTTTTGCAACTCACAAGGACTACAAAGTTTATCAAATGGATATTAAATATGCATTTTTGAATGGAGATCTTGAAGAGGAAGTATATATTGAACAACCTGATGGATTTTCTTTGACAGATGACAATGATATGGTTTGCAAGTTAAGAAAAGCTCTGTATGGATTGAAACAAGCCCCAAGAGCTTGGTATGCAAGGTTGGGTAAATATCTTTTGAAGATTGGTTTTACTAAAGGAAATGCAGATAGCAATTTATATTACAAAATAACTAATGATGACATCTTGATTATTGAAGTATTTGTTGATGATATAATCTTTGGAGGAGAAGATGGATTATGTAAGGAATTTTCTATTAAAATGCAGCAAGAATTTGAAATGTCTATGATTGGAGAAATAAAATCCTTTTTAGGTTTGCAGATTTCACAGACTGATAAAGGTATATTTTTGAGTCTATCCAAGTACTTGAAAGAATTACTAAAGAAATTTGGGATGGAGAACTCTAAACCGGTAAGCACACCTATGACTACAAATGACAAATTATCTCAAAGGGATGAATCTACACCTATTAATCCAACTAGATACAAATCTATGATAGGAGGTTTACTGTATTTGACATAAACCAGGCCTAATATCATGAATGCAATATTTATTGTTTCTGGACTTCAGAGTAATCCTAGAGAAAATCATGAATCAGCAGTAAAAAGGATTTTTTGGTACTTACAAGGCACAACAAATCTTGGATTATGGTATCCTAGAGATGAAAATTTTGACCTATGTGCATACACAAATGCAAATTGGGTAGGAGATGTGGATGATAGAAAGAGAACCACTGGAGGAGAATTCTTTCTTGGAAAGAGATTAGTTTCTTGGTTGAGTAAGAAACAGAGTTGTACATCTTTATCAACAGCAACTAACTATACACAGGTATTATGGCTTAAGAAAATGTTGAAAGACATTAAGGTAAAATGCAAGGAACCTATTACTATCTACTATGATAACACTGCAACAATTGATATATCTAAGAATCTAGTATTACATTCTAAAACAAAACATTTTTCTATCAAACTGAATTTTCTAAGGGAAAAAGTTGAAGAAAAGGAGATAAAACTGGTTTATGTGAATACTAAAGAACAACTTGGAGATATTTTCACAAAACCTTTGCCTAAGGAGACTTTTGAATATCTCAGAGATCAGCTTGGAGTCATACCACCACCGGTAGAGACTTAGACAGTTGATGATTTTCATCAACCGGCAGAATTAAAAGACAAATCTTTTATTCCGGTATTTGATGAGGAAGCTACTTCTCAGGGGGAGTAGTTGGTATTTTGTATAAACTCGGATTTTGTAGCTTTGGCATTTGATGTCAAAGGGGGAGAGATATCTATGGAAAAACACATTATCTTTTGAGGAGAGATTGATATTGAAAATAAATCTTTGGATAAAACACATGTTGCTCCCAGGAGGAGAAATGGAGATTGATTGGTTTTTGGTATTTGGCATTTCTATTTTGGCACTTTGATGGTTTTTCCATCATGTGTTGCCATCAATGCCAAAGGGGGAGATTGCTGGTATTTTGGTATGGTTTTGTCATTGATGTCAACACCTACTGAAAACAAGCACTTTGGAGATCCAACAACATTCATTGGCAAGCAAGTAAATTGTGCAACAGTTACTAGTATATGGTTCACCGGTAGGATATAATGTTCACCAATACCTGGAATGATATGGAAGACACTTGGTAATGTCAAAGACATTGTGTGGACACTTTGTTTTGAAGAATTAATCATTGGTATATTCATATTTGCATATTTGATTTTACTGGCAAATAGGTCCAGGTTATCTAGGGTTACACCGACATGTTTATCTTTTCCAGATTAGCATGGCATGCTATGGAGATGATTTATTATTGATGCAAATGCATTAAGCCAACATGTTCAATCAGTTATTGCATCGGATATGATATTGTATGTAAAATGATTTTATTGTAATATCTTGTAGTGCCGACCTACTAAAATTGATCTTAGGGTATTGTATATATGTAAGATCTTATTTGTAAGATCAAGTGTGGAATGCGAAAAAGAATTAAGTGAAGGTATATGCGATATCAAGCAGAGGTATACATGAAGACATCATTTGAAGGTGAAGCTAGGTTTTTGTAGAAGCATATCAGCATTACACCGGTACTGAATCAAGCATATGAAGATGCTATTTTGTGCAGTACATTCTTATTGGATTTAACCATCCAACTGTAGTCAATGTGACTCCCATTTTGTGATTGAGCAGTGAGATCTAGGCTATTGGCCTTTTTGCATGTGCAGACCCCATTATGTACACTTACTATTTGCAATAGTATCATCTGATTGTGGGTAAGGTTTCCCACCGTGGGTTTTCCCCTTACAGGGTTTCCACGTACAAATATTGGTGTTATGTGTTGTGGATGACTTTATGTTTATGTTTCATGCATTAATCCTTACCGGTATAGCAATTTACTGTTAACACTATCTACCGGCACATTTAACTGGTTTACCGGTATTAAGCATTAAGTTGGTTAATTAGTTTTTTGTTTGAATTTATTAGACAACTGATTCACCCCCCCTCTTAGTTGTCTCCGGGACCTAAGAAGCTATAGTGCTACGTTGCACCGATCATTGATTTCATCCAAAGAAATGTCAAAGAAGAAGAAGGCATGATAAGTGCCCCTGATTGTATGTTTGTAGATGAAATGAAGGATTTTGTTACATTTTTGCATGGACACTACAACACCATGAAACAGGTGAAGTCTTCATGGCAATCCTCTTTGCAAGCTACAAAAGAAAATTTTAAAGATATTTTTGCTTTACTTTCATAAATCCTTTTTTATATTCTTTTCCCTTGATGTCAAAAGGGGGAGTTTGTATATGTACATGGGGTAGATGAAATAGGGGTCAGAACCAACACATACATAACTACTTTGCAGTGTTTTCCACCAATGCCAAAGGGGGAGTTTGTTGGCATTATGATGCATTTTGTATGACCGGTGAGATGGTTGTCACTATTGGCAACATCATCTTTTAAGTCTCCATAATCCATCGGTAAAGTAGTAAAGGGTAACTAGTGAAGAATAAGATTCCTTATTTTTATCGGTAGTGAGTAGACCGGTATGCAGGGGTTAACCAGGTAAGCAATAAGTAGACCGATATATTGGAGGTAACCAACAAATCAGTGAGTAGACAGACATATAGGAGGAAACCAACTAAGTAGTGAGTAGACCGATATACAGGAGGAAACCTGTTAAGCAGAATTAGTCCAATACATAGGTGACAATCGACAATTTAGGAGTCTCAGCCGATAGACCCAGATAACATCCAGTTGAACCAACAATCTTCTCTTTTCAACCGACAGACTTATTGAGATGAATGACTATCTTGACTGATATTCCTGGAATGATTTTTGGAGAGTAATTTAAGGTGCGGTAACAAAATTTTGAATCTGATGTTTTGGAGGGAAAGTTGGCACCAGAACTAAAGGCTAATATATTCACACAATTCATTCTGTGAAGGTTGTTGTTAATGTGAAAAAGATATGTGTGAATGTAAATAGGGGGAGTAGAACAAAGTATAGCAGATGCAATTATGAATCGGTGAAGCCGACACCGATCAGTTGAATAGAGCATGCAAAGCGGATCTATGAGACAGAGGTAGTGTCATCAGATAGATCATTCATATTTATTGCCTTCTAACAATTGCAACATTGTAAATCCCTTAATAGGGTGGACCTTAATCAGTTTTTTATGTAAAATCTCTTAACCGAGTCACTTCAGATATGAAGTTGTGAAATCCTCTAGCAAGGTGAACTTTAACAGGTTCTAAGGTATTCTTAACCAAATACCAATCACTTCTAACAGGGTGATGTTCTCAGAAAGAATTGGTTGTAAGCTCTTAACAAGGCACTCTTTTTTATAGTAGTAAAAGAGATTGTGGGTTATCCCCACCATCGTTTTCTCCCTCTAACCGAGGGTTTCCATGTATAATTTCTAGTGTTATGTGATGCTTATGTGTGCATGCAAATCTCTTTTCTTTGATGTTCTCTGCTTTCATGTTTTATGCAATACTTAAGTTAATTTTGAAGGATAGTTGCATATTGGTCAACTTGAATGTTTGAATTGTGAATAAACTATTTGTACTCATTCACCCCCCCCCTCTCAATCACTAGTTAATCCTAACAGTGCATTCAATTTAAAACATTAAAAATTAAAATCAGTTAAATTTTAGAGAGAGAGAGAGATCGTTAATCTTGAGCTCATTAAAATTAAAATGTACACATGTGAAGTTCTCACATAATTCATAGATATATATACATGAAGTTCTCACATAATTCAAATTATTTTAAATAAATAATTTTAAAGCTCGAGTGAGAGGGAGATCATTTTCATGATAAAGAGAGATAACATTAATTTCAGAGAGACAAAGAGAGATCATTAAAGATATATACATACATACTATACATACTAAATTAATATATATATATATATATATATGTGTGTGTGTATATATATATTGATAACTTCAATAATGAATGAATAGTACCAAACCAGTACTGAGAGGGGGGGGTGAATCAGTACAGACAAAATACAGTCCAAAACCGGTTTGTCAGCAAATACTCCAAGTGACTGGCAAGTAGTGACACTGGTTGAAACAGAGTGCAACCGGGAAGACCCAGAACAACTAAAACAATCATAAACCGGTTACTCACTAAGCTTTCCTCTTAGCTCAATACTCTAGTACCATTACACCCTCATGCATGAACAAGTAAACTATCATTAGATCTTCACAATAGTTAGTTCAATATGTTTTATAGATAGACATAAAACACAGAACCATCATATGCTTAACAGGTAATAACAAAGCATCACAAGATAAAAGCATCACATATGACACACATATTTTTCATGTGGAAACCCAACTGGGAAAAACCATGGTGGGGATGAATACCCACAAGCTGCTTTTTGAACTCTTTAGAAGTCCGCTCTGTTAGGAGCCTTATCCGGTTAAAGACATTACAATAGGTTCTGCTAGGAACCGATCCTATTAGGGATCACCCGGTTAAGGGTTAAACCTGGTTAGGGTTACCTTTTTAGAGGATTTCAAGAACTCAATAGCTAAAGGATCTCCAGAGCTCTATAGCTTCCTAGAACTCAATAACTTTGAGTTACCCTATTAAAGGATTTGTATCAAGCCGGTTAAGGCTACCCTATTAAGGGATTTTGCAACTGTTGAAGTGATTAAAGATCAACAAGAATTACAATGATCTGGTAATAGCACTCAATGCTAATGCAGATCCATTTTGGCTCCTCTTCACCTTCTGCACATTCACTTTGCCGGTATCTCTTCTCTCCTTTGGTCTAGCAAGAATCACGTATCACTTCCCTTGGATACACACATACAACTTTTGCCAACAACTTTAGAAAGAAACACAACATCGACCTTATAGGAAACAGACAGGTCGGTAGCAAAAACCCTAAACCCTAAACCTATTAGGTTAAGCAATTCAAATAGTTCAATCCTGACCATTGAATCATACTCCATTAAATGCAACAATCTTGAATCGATCTCACGACATTCTCCATCATCCATTATCCACCGATTTCATGGCGGATGATAACCCATCACGCGTTATCGTCGTTTGAAAAACTTCGCATATTCCCAAGGTGGATAGGGATAGTATTCTTCATGCAAGATCCTTCACGCATACAGAGCTTACGTGGCAACATGATCTATTCTCTATTATACTGCTAACTCATCACACATAGATCACCGATTGAGTCACACAGACTTAAGGTACTCCAACCGGAAATCCTGAAGTGGAAATTACCTACCAACCGATAGTCATACAATGCTTCCATGTGCCGGTTCCCATAACTACATGCCAGTTCACCTTGACATGCCGGTTCATCTTAAACACATATACCACTTCACTTTGGCATATATACCGGTTCACACATATGTTGGTTCTCTCTTCTCACATATCACATATGTCGGTTCACATCATATCACATATTGACATCAATGACAATATACAATATCATTATGTCTTCATACTGGTTCACATAATGCCAACAATCTCCCCCTTTGGCATTGATGGCAATACACAAAGATATCTCTTCGCTTCACTCCTCCCCCGTTGACAACAATGCCAAAGTGGAGGCACAAGTATCCCTATTCCATTATGCTACTCCCCCTGAGGAGTAGCATCCTTCAACACATCAATCAACAAAAATTTGACTATGCAATACTTGACTGATGTGGAACAAATACTTTTAGTTCACCTCCTGAAGGGGCAGAACCCCCAATTCACCTCTTAAATGCACAAATGTAGTCTTTGGGAAAGGCTTGGTGAATATGTCTGCTAACTGCTCCTTACTGGAAACATGTTCTAGTGCAATCTCTTTATTCTAAACCTTTTCCCTCAAGAAATGATACTTAAGCTCAAAATGCTTGGTTCTAGAATGTAAAACCGGATTATTTGAAATATTGATAGCACTTGTGTTATCACAGAATATACTTACCGGTTCAGATACAGGGATTTTGAAGCCATTTAAAACATGCTTCAACCAGATTGTTTGAGTGCAGTTCATGAAAGTTGCAACATACTCTGCTTCCATTGTAGACTGAGAGATACAACTCTACTTTTTACTCATCCATGAGACTAGTCTACCACCAAGAAAGAATGCACCACCGATTGTGCTTTTCCGGTCATCCACATTACCTGTCCAATTAGCATATGTGAATACTTTCATAATGAAATCATTGTTGTATGGGTACCACAATCCATAGTCAACTATTCCTTTCAAATACCTAAGAATTCGCTTGACTGTAACCAAGTGGGATTCTCTTGGAATTTTTTGGAACCTTGCAGTAATGCCAACTGCATGTGCAATATCCAGTCTACTATGCACTACATAATGCAACTTACCAATCACTGATCAATATTCCTTCTCATCAACCAGTGCGGAATCATCCTCTTTTGACAATTTTCAACCAGTCACCATCGGTGTACCAACTGGTTTGCTATCTTCCATGCCAAAGGTCTTCAACACCTCTTTGACATATTTGGACTGAGTGATAAAGATTCCATCTTTCATCTGCAGGAACTGTAGTCCAATGAAGAACTTAATCTCCCCTATGAGTGACATCTCAAACTCTTTCTTCATCTCATCAGCAAACTCATGACTCATCTTGTCATCTCCACCAAAGATAATGTCATCAACAAAAACCTCACAGATTAGGATCTGATCTCCTTCAGACTTCAAGTAGATATTGCTATCTTCACTTGTTATCTCAAATCCAATCTTCACAAGATGGGAATGTAGACGCTCATACCATGCCCTAGGTGCTTGCTTTAGACCATATAAGGCTTTATGTAGCCTACATACCATGTCATTGTCTTCAGATAGGGAAAACCCATCTGGTTTCTCAATATACACCTCTTCAAGTACACCATTTAGGAATGTAGATTTTACATCCATTTGATATACTTTGAACCCTTTAAAAGATGCATAAGCAAGAAGCATACGAACTCCTTCCAATTTGGCTATAGGAGAAAAGGTTTCTCCATAATCTTCTCCTTCTTCTTGAGCATATCCTTTGTACACCAATCTGGCTTTATTCCTAATCACTGTGCCATCCTCATTCAGCTTGTTTCTGAACACCCATTTGGTGCCAATGACATTTTTATGCTCTGGTCTGGGTACCAAGGACCATGTACCATTTTTCTCTATCTGGTCAAGTTCCTCTTCCATTGCCTTGATCCAATCTTCATCTTTATGAGCCTCTTTGAATGATTTAGGCTCAAGTTCAGAGATCATACATGATTTTTCTCTTATCTTTCTTCTTGTAAGGATTCCTGCATCCTTATCTCCTATGATCTTCTTAGGATCATGATTCAGCTTGACATACCGAGGAATGGTCCTGACTGGTTCTTCTTTCTTTTCCTCTTCATCCTCATCTTCATCAGTATCAGCATTCACTGGTTCAGGAACACTGTTACTAGTACTTGGTTGACTAACAACCGGTTCCCAGAAGGTTGCAACCGATTCATTTGCAGCTTGCTCACTGCCGGTTTCCTCAGTTTTCTCAGAGGATTCATCAACTCTTACATTGACACTTTCCATAATTCTCTGAGTCCTATGGTTGTAACACTTGAGAGCTTTACTCTTGGTGGAATATCCTAGGAATATTCCCTCATCGCATTTAGCTTAAAATTTGCCCTGATGTTCACTCCTCTTGATGTAACATTTTCTGCCAAATACCCTAAAGCAGCTAACCACAGGTGTCTTACTGGTCCAATACTCATAAGGAGTTTTGTCCTTACCTTTCTTGATGAGTACCCGGTTCACTGTGTAGACTGCAGTGCTCACTGCTTCTCTCCAAAAGGTGTGAGCTACCTTTCCTTGAATCAACATGGTTCTAGTTGCTACAACCATAGTCCAGTTATTCCTCTCTGCTAGGCCATTTTGCTATGGAGTCCGGGGGGCAAACAGTTGCCTCCTGATGCCAAATTCTTCACAATACTTGTTGAATTCACCAGAAGTGAATTCCCCTCCTTGATCAGTTCTAAGACACTTGATCCTTTTACCACTTTCCTTCTCCACTAATGCTCTAAAAAATTTGAACTTCACAAAGGCTTCAGACTTGTCTTTCAAGAATGTGACCCACATCATTCTTAAGCAGTCATCGGTGAGAATCATGAAGTACCTATCACCCTGCACACTTCTAGTTTTCATAGGACCACACAAATCAATATGCATAAGATCAAGCAAGTTGTCAACAGTGAAAGATTTACCTTTAAAGGTTGAGGAAGACATTTTCCCCAATTGACACTCTCTGCACAAGGTATTATCTAGTTTTCTTAGCACCGGCAACCCTCTAACTGCCTTGATCTTACTAGCCTTCACAATGTTATCAAAGTTTACATGGCCGAGTCTCCTATACCATATCCAGCTATCATGAAACTTAGTCATAAGACATGTACTTATATTTTCATTCAGATGAAATAGGTTACCTTTGGTCTGCATGCCGATGGCCACCAATTCACCATCTTTTCCTTTGATTCTGCAGACTCCATTCTTGAATTCCAGAGTGAGGCCGCTGTCATTTAGCTGGGCAACACTTAGAAGGTTGTGTCTGAGACCATCAACCCAATACACATTGTCAGCACTGCTCTTTCCATTCAGAGAGATGGACCCTCTGCCTTTGACCATGCATGGTGCATCATTGCCAAAGCAAACCACACCTCCATCATACTCCTCCAAGGATAGAAACTTGCTCCGGTCACCAGTCATATGGTGAGAACAGCCACTATCAATGATCCACTCATTGGAATTATCAAATTGGGAGACAAGAGCCTTCTTGTTTGACACATCTTCTTTGACAAGAACAAACACAATATCTTCATTTTCTTCATCCTCTGATTCATTATCTGTGACACCTTCATCAACTACCACAAAATAGTTTCTCCAGTTTCCTCCTTTGAATTTCCTGAACCTTTCTGGTTTGTCCTTGTTATCGCCATTAGGATAGTTTATAGCAATATGTCCTATCCGGTTACAAGTAAAGCATTTTAAAGGTAGCTTACCTTTGTATTTACCGGTTCCTTTAGGAAGCTTCCTGGCAAGGAGAGCTTCAAATGCCATCAAAATCTCTTCATCATCCATTTCTCTGCTCTGTCTAGGTTCACCACTAGTGCTAGCTTCTTTTCCTTTTCTGGATGGTATAGTAGAGGCTTTAAAAGCTGATTCAGTCTTTTGAACACTGCCATCAAAACAATTTAGCTCATAGGCTATGAACTAGTCTATGATGGAATCCAAGGATACCTTAGTCTTGTCTATTGATCCTAGCTCCTGAATAGCAACAACCCTTATTGCATAGACCGGCAATAGGGATCTCAACACTTTTCTTACCATAGTGGAATCTTCTATTTTACCACCTGCACTCTTGATTTCTCCAACAACTATTTTGATTCTTATTCCATACTGCTGGATGGTCTCTCCTTCAACCATCCGCATATCTTCAAACTTCCCTCTCAGGCTTTCTTCCTTAGCCTATTTTACATGTTCACCACCACCATGGATATTTTCAAGAGCATCCCATACCTCTTTGGGATTTACCTTGTCCTGAAAATCAATAAACTCAATATCAGATAGACTACTAATAAGGGCTTCCATGACTTGCCCATTTTCTTGTATCTCTCTCTTTTGGTGATCGGTGAGAGCACCGTTAGGGACAACATAGACATTCTCAACATAACTCCAGTGTTGAGCACCCATGCTTCTGATGAATATCTTCATCCTATCTTTCCATATACTAAAATTCTCCCTGTTAAACTTTGGACCTTCCCTCTTCATCATTTGACTGGGATCTTTACCTCAAGTGGTTAAGCTTACAACACAAAGGACCTAGAGTGCTCTGATACCAATTGATAACTTCAATGATGAATGAATAGTACCAAACCGGTACTGAGAGGGGGGGGGGTCAATCAGTATAGACAAAATATAGTCCAAAACTAGTTTGTCAGCAAATACTCCAAGTGACTGGCAAGTAGTGACACTGGTTGAAATAGAGTGCAACCGGTAAGACCCAGAACAACTAAAACAATCATAAACCAGTTACTCACTAAGCTTTCCTCTTAGCTCAATACTCTAGTACCATTACACCCTCATGCATGAATAGGTAAACTATCATCAGATCTTCACAATAGTTAGATCAATATGTTTTATAGACAGGCATAAAACACAGAACCATCATATGCTTAACAGGTAATAACAAAGCATCACATATGACACACATATTTTTCACGTGGAAACCCAACTGGGAAAAACCATGGTGGGGATGAATACCCACAAGCTGCTTTTTGAACTCTTTAGAAGTTTGCTCTGTTAGGAGCCTTGTCTGGTTAAAGACATTACAATAGGTTCTACTAGGAACTGATCCTGTTAAGGATCACCCGGTTAAGGGATGGCTATAATACCCGGTTAGGGTTACCTTGTTAGAGGATTTCAAGAACTCAATAGTTAAAGGATCTCTAGAGCTCTATAGCTTCCCAGAACTCAATAACTTCGAGTTACCCTGTTAAAGGATTTGTATCAAGCCGGTTAAGGATACCCTGTTAAGGGATTTTGCAACTGTTGAAGTGATTAAAGATCAACAGGAATTACAATGATCTGGTAACAACACTCAATGCTAATGTAGATCCATTTTGGCTCCTCTTCACCTTCTGCACATTCACTTTGCAGGTATCTCTTCTCTCCTTTGGTCTGGCAAGAATCACGTATCACTTCCCTTGGATACACACATACAACTTTTGCCAACAACTTTAGAAAGAAACACAACATCGACCTTATAGGAAACAGACAGGTCGGTAGAAAAAACCCTAAACCCTAAACCTGTTAGGTTAAGCAATTCAAATGGTTCAATCCTGACCGTTGAATCATACTACATTAAATGCAACAATATTGAATCGATCTCAAGACATTCTCCATTGTCCATCATGCATTATCACCGTTTAACAAACTTCGCATATTCCCAAGGTGGATAGGGATAGTCTTCTTCATGCAAGATCCTTCACGCGCACAGGGCTTACATGGCAACACGATCTATTCTCCATTATACTGCTAACTTATCACACAGAGATCACCGATTGAGTCACATAGGCTTAAGGTACTCCAACCAGAAATCCTAAAGTGGAAATTACCTACCAACTGGTAGTCATAGAATGCTTCCATGTGTCGATTCCCATAACTACATGCCGGTTCACCTTGACATGCCGGTTCATCTTGAACAAATATACTGCTTCACTTTGGCATATATACCAGTTCACACATATGTCGATTCTCTCTTCTCACATATCACATATGCCGGTTCACATCATATCACATATTGACATCAATGACAATATACAATATCATTATGTCTTCATACCGGTTCACATAATGGCAACACACACACACACACACACGCACACACACACATATATATATGTATATATATATATATATTTATTTATCTATATAGATAACATACATACATTTTAAATTATTAAAACATTAATGTGAGAGAGAGAGAGAGGGAGATCATTTTCATGACAGAGAGAGAGATAACATTAAATTTACAGAGAGAGATCATTAAAGATATATACATACATACTAAATAAATACATATATAAATTTATCTATATAAATCGCATACATATATTTTAAATTATTAAAACATTAATGAGAGAGAGGGAGATCATTTTCATGACAGCGATATCTAGATAACATTAATTTCAGAGATAGAGACAGAGATAGAGATCATTAAAGATATATACATGTGTACTAAATTAAAACATAATTTTTAAAAATTAAAACACATGCTGAAAAAATTAAGGGAAGAGAGATCAAAAGACTAAGAGTGATTTGCTTTGAAGAGTAATACTCTGATGTATGTATGTATACTAATTCAAACACATGTTGAGCTCGAATCAAGGGACTTGATCTCGAGAAAAAGACTAAATTGTGTAATGTGATACTTGTATATGGTCAAATTGGGTTTGAACCGGGTACATTATAAACATTCTAGGATGTTATAAGGGGTCATAAGTGGTCCTAAGGGGTCACACATACATGTTAGAACACATGCATGACCCCTTATGACCACATATTCCACCCCTTAAGACACTACATGTGATCCTAAGGGGTACATGTTGTATAAACTAGGATGTTATAAGGGGTCATGTAAGTGGTCCTAAGGGGTCACACATGTGTTAGAACATATGCGTGACCCCTTATGACCATATATTCAACCCATTAAAGGAAACTACATGTGCTCCTATGGGGTACATGTGTACACTAGGATTTTATAAGGGGGTCATATGCAGTTCTAAGGTGTACCCCTTAGGACCACATATGACCCCTTAGGACACTATGTGTTCCTAAGGGGTATGTCATATGCACATGCTAGGATGTTATATAAGGGGTCATATATGGTCCTAAGGGGTCACGCATGTGTTAACACATGCGTGACCCCTTAGGACATTCTACATGTGATCTTAAGAGACCATATGTCGTACACACAGATTTTATAAGGGGTCAAATGCGGTTCTAAGGGGTGACACATGTGTGACCCCTTAGGACCACATATGACTACTTAGGACACTATGTGTTCCTAAGGGGTGTGTTGTATGTACACTAGGATGTTATAAGGGGTCATATGTGGTCCTAAGGGGTCACACATGTGTTAGAACACATGCGTGACCCCTTAGGACCACATATTCTTGACCCCTTAGGACACTAATGTATGTGATCTTAAGGGACCATATGTCATACATACTAGGATTTTTAAAGTGGTCATATGCAGTTCTAAGGGGTCAAGCATGTGTTAGAACACATGTGTGGCTCCTTATGACCATATATGACCCCTTAGGACACTATGTGATCCTAAGGGGTATGTTGTATGTACACTAGGATGTTATAAGGGGTTGTATGTGGTCCTAAGGGGTCACACATGTGTTCTTAGGATAACATATTCAACCCCTTAAGATACTAATGTATGTGATCTTAAGAGACCATATGTCGTATACACTAGGATTTTATAAGGGGTCATATGTGGTTCTAAGGGGTCAAACATGTGTTAGAACACATGTGTGACCCCTTAGGACCACATATGAGGTCCCCTTAGGACACTATGTGATCCTAAGGGGTATTTTGTATGTACACTAGGATGTTATAAGGGGTCATATGTGGTCCTAAGGGGTCACACATGTGTTAGAACACATGCATGACCCCTTAGGACCACATATGAGGTCCCCTTAGGACTCTATGTGATCCTAAGGGGTATGTCGTATGTACACTAGGATGTTATAAGGGGTCACATGTTGTCCTAAGGGGCCACACATGTGTTAGAACACATGTGTGACCCCTTAGGACCACATATTCAACCCCTTAGGACCATATATGAGGTCCCCTTAGGACACTATGTGATCCTAAGGGGTATGTCGTATGTACACTAGGATGTTATAAGGGGTCATATTATTGGCAATTGACACTCTATTGGTTAGGTTTCATTATGTTATCATTGATGGCAACATTATTTTGGGTTCTGACTTCATATGGTGTACCGGCAAGCACTTCACAGACTCTACACTGGCACTGGCAAGATACAAGATTTCTTTCATCACCGGCAATGCAGAATGACATGGTATAGTAAAGGTCATTGGTATTGGAGGCCGACACATTTTGGATTCGGCATCGATAACTTTTTTTAATGCTTATTTATTTATGTTATATGGCTGACATGTAAATGTGATATTGTATATATCCTTGTAAGCTAACATAAGGCATAAATTTATATAGGGTATATAGGGGAGATTGATTAGATCATTTTGGATTAATAATAATGATAAGAATGATAGGATGAAGATATGGATTTGATGTAATGCGAAATATATCAGAGAGACTATGTATGTGAGGAATTCATTGTAAGTGTTATTCAGGTACTGAGGTTTAGGGTTTTAACTGGAACAAACATAGCTTAAACTAGAAGTGTATTCTAGAATAGGAGCTGCTATACTAAGAAGTTCATACTTCTTTGGATTTTTGTTTGGATTGTTATGTAGTCAGTGAGGCTCCTTTTGTGATGAGTAGTGTGCTCTAGGTTGTAAGCCTTCCTGCAAGTGCAGGCCCATCATATATTGTAATATCTCTTCATATGGCCAGTGAATTGATATTGTGGGTCACAAATCCCACCATGGTTTTTCCTCATTGAGGTTTTCCATGTATATATATGTGTGTTATGTTTCTCATTTATGTGTTTGGCTTATTGGTTGCATTACTTCTTTCAATTTTTTTAATATCGGTATATCGGTTGGTGTATGAATATTTTGTTAAGGTTAAAATCTACTATTCCGGTATAACACTGATTCACCCCTCCTCTCAGTGTTATTGGTTTCCAACAATTGGTATCAGAGCCTTGTACCTCAGAGGATGTTTAACAGCTTGAGGAAGATCTTGAAATCGGAATCATTGAATATGGATTTGGAGAAGCAGCTTGAGATGACACTTGAAGATTATGATGTTGAAAGAATGAAGAACTTAAAGCTACAAGATGAGTTGAATTATACTAAAGAATTTATTCTTGTCCTACAAGAGAGACTATCATCTATTCAAGCTAGGAGAAAGGAACTCTTACAAAATCAGGATGATGAAGAGAAAAAAGCACTTAAGGAACAATGTCAAAAATTGAGTCAGGAGAACATGGTTATGAAGAATGAAATGCAAGCTATGACTATGAGGATGCCTAAGGAGATTGAGGATAGAAAGAAAAAGGAAGAAAATCTTGTTGTATCCCTGAAGAACAAATTTGAAGAATGTGGTAGGTTGGTTCATGAAAATGAGATGTTGAGGACTGATTTGATACAATCCCAGAGCAATGAGAAAGATATTAAGAGAAAAATGTCAATACTAAGAGATGACTTAACTGCTACAAGTGAGTACAAAGAGAAATTCAAGATCATCTCAGCATAGCTTGATGAGTTACTAAAGAGATAGAGGAAGATCTGAGATTCCAGTGGACTTGGATTTGAGCAAGGACAGAGTTCTGGTACTGCTAATGAAGATCAAAACCATAAGGCACTGGCAAGGTAATTCAATGCTTATAAATTAAATGGTAAATGTTTTGTTTGCAATAGATTTGGTCACATGGCTAGGCAATGTAGAAACAGAGCAAATTAGAACCCTGATTCTGCTCCCAATAAATGTTCTAAATGCAATAAAATTGGTCATAAGATAGAAGATTGCAGAATGAATGTAAAATGTTGTGCTTGTGGAAAATTTGGACATATGGCTAATTAGTGCAGGTCAAGCAATTTCACTAATTTTAGCTAGGCAATTCAAAAGAACAATGTTACATGCTATGCATACAATGAAGTTGGACATATTGCTAAGTTCCGTAAAAGCATAAATCCACCGGTTGGAAATGGAGGATCAAATGATAAAGGAAAAGAGAAGGTTAGTGAAATCCAGCAAGATCATACTCAGATATGGGTGAGGAATATTGAAGAGAAATCATCAGATGGGAATGTCCTGGTTACCTATCTAGTAGAAGAGGTTTCTCCTGCACCGGTAGTGACCTCATCGGGTAACTAAGGCAGATGCCTTAGGGGTAGGAAAATTTCATGGAAGATGATGCATATGCCCCTGGAGGAGATTCTGGAAGATGTTTTAGATACTAGAGAGGATTATCCAGCATTTATACGTTCTGAGTGATATCTAGTATCTTTCACCGGCAGGCATTTATGTCAATAGAAAATTAGGGTTTTATCGATTGATAAAAGGTCGATTACACTTCATTGTTATTCACCCAACATTCAGAGTGATTTTAGAGTGATTTAGAGTGACTTAGTAGAATTAGAAGCTATTCAGAGGTGATTATATTTCTTCTTGAGCAATCACACCGCCATCTAGAAGGATTTGTTAGAGGATTTCACTGGAAGCATTCTAAAGGTATTTTTCTTGAATCATGGAATTGAGATCATCTTCTACTCCTATTTTTGTTGTAAATCCAACTGTAGTAGAAGTTAAGGACTGCCCTAGGCCAATTTTTAAACGGTATCCACATGTAGCTACCAAAGAAGATTCGATTGGAGCATTTTCTCATGTCCTAGAGGAAGTGGTATATGTGGAAGATGTTAGGGCCTATATTCATTATCATATAGAGAACTTAGTCACTTCGGAGATCAAGGGGATGTATATGAATAAACTCAGGGGAGAATCTGGTAAGCTCAAATTGGCATATCAACACATCAAAGATCTAGGGTTCACTAATATTCTAGATATTCTGAAGTTCGAGAATGAGATAATCAGATATTTACTGACCAGAGTACATGGGGAATTCATATGGTTGGACCGACCCTACAAAATCACTAAGGAAGCCATTCGAGCAATTATTGGTTTGCCATCAGTAGGGAAACATCCAGATAAGAATGTATCAAATGAATTTGTAAGGAAGATCACCGGTGCCACATCAGATAAGAGATCGATGAAGGTGAGCACCATCACCGACACCGACATCAAGTTTGGCAGCATGATCATAGGCTACAAGGTAACTCAGTCTAACTGACTGAATTCAGTGTTAAGTTCATGTATTTTGGTCGCATATAGGATGATGAGAGAAAATATCAAGTTAGATCTTTGTGACTAGATGCTTGAGGAGTTATTGATCAATTTAGGGAAGATTAAAGGTGAGAAGAATGGCACTTTCTGGTATGGAAATCTGCTAGTCTGCTTAATATTATACTTTTTGAATGATACTCCTAGTTCTAGAAGGAATAAATGGGCTTTTGACATCCCGATAGGAAGATAGCTAAAACAATCAATTGTTGCATGGAGAAGTCTTAGAGATGATAAGGTATGGGGTTACTTCAAAGTTTTTCAAAAATCTATGAGGTCTAGAATAAGAGTACCTGAGCATATAGTAGAGAAATACTCCACCGACATATGTTTCATGGTCAAGAAAGATGAGACCCTCAAGGAGATAGTCAAGCCCTAGAAGATTTGGATAGCTGAAATGGGATATGAGGTGGATGCATTAATTCTTGATGCATATGCAAAAATTCTACTTGGTGTAGATATAGATGAAGTAGAAAAACCTTGTGGAACAACACAACAAAAGACTCTTGAGGTTGAAACTGAGTTCAACTAAAAGAAGAGGGAAAAACAAGAAGGAAAGGCAAGTAAGTTTATACAGGAAGTTTCAAAGAATATTAAGGCAGTCATTGATGTTGTCCCAGAGAAAGGGAGAAAGAGGAAGGATCTGGTAGTTCACATTGAACCAGTGATTGCAGATTTTGAGCCTGAAGATGACACACCATTAGCATTCAAAAGGGTTGTGAGGAAGAAACCGAAAGAACCTAAAGTGGAAGAAAAGAAACAACTAGTTAGGAAGGTTACCATCAAATTACTAGCACAGAAGAAGGTACCTAAGGCTACATCAACAACTGCATCTGGTACTGCCAAAAGGAGGAAGAAAAAGTGACATTGATTTGGCACTAGAAATTGGTAATGTGACTATTATAACACCCATGACTTGTGCTGAAATTTTTGATGAAATTACTAAGGATAGGATGTTGAAAAATGTTAAGTCTTATTATGATACATTTGAAGATGATGAACTGAGAGAGGTAGAGGAAGCAATTCTTCTATATTTAGATATCTATAAGAAAGCATTAATTGAAATAGAAAATCAAATACTGATAGAGCTATACAACATGTTAGATGCTAGAAGGTTATCTGCAATGCAAGAAATTTTAGCTATATGTGTTTCTATAACTCCAGATGAAATGGAAAAGACAATAGAGGCTTTCGATAGGAAGGTATTCAACAACAAACATAGAATAACTGGCCTGATGTTAGGAAGGATGAATGAGTTAATAAAGGAAACACAAAAGGGTTGGATAAAATTTTTGGGAGAGCATAGAGGATTCTTCACTTCATCGAAGACAAAGACTAATACTGTAGATACACCGGTTGAAGGGAAAGGAAAAGGAATTATGGGTACTCCACCCTCAGTTTTGAAGAATATCAAGATAGTGGAAATTGAGCCACTAGTTAACATAAATGTACAGACAAATACAGAGACATTGATTAATGTTGAGAACATTGTACAGGATACTAACATTGAGGACACTTGTCCTCTAGATATTAATGTACAGGTTGAGGATATTGTTCCTAGAGAGGAACCGATAGTTGCAGAGACTGCCCCAAGTGGCGAAGCCACCGGTGCAAGTGAGGAGGCAATAAAAGTTAAATCACTAGAGAAAATAGGGGAATTTGGTAGGGAACCAGTTGCTGGCACATCATTATTGACAATTGACACTTCTCTAGTGGAAAAGAAAAATATCATAGAGATGAGTCCCACAGAACTAATGATGATGGCTTCTCAGAAACTGATAAAGGAAGGAACAATAGATAAAGGGATTATAGATCAATCCATAACTATTTTGCATAGATTGGTCCTGGAATGTAAGTTTGGGAATGAAGTGAAACCTTCTGGAAAGCTTAAGGTAATAATAGAGCACATCTCTAAATATTTTCAATCCTTACAACAGATCTCTAACCGGCAAGCACTTGAAAAATTCACTTTGGCTAACAGAGCCACTTTTGATCAGATCATTGAGAGAGAGAAGAAAAAGATTGAGGAGAAGCTAACTTTGATTGAAAACTATTTGAAACAAGGTACTAGCATATACAAGGTATGTTGCAATACTGAGATTCTTACATCAAAAGTAGATGAAAAGATAAAAGAGATATAGGGTAAAATTGCTAATATTGCTAACTCTTTTGATGGACTAATTTCATCAACAACATCTATTGATGGACAAATTTTGACCTTGGAGAATCAAATTTATGCTCTTAAAAAGGAAAGAGATAAGATCATTCAGAGAGTCATAAGTCTCAGAGGTTTGGTGATTCCAAGATTGGATTCACTTGGTATACATAAGAAGGAATACATGGATATGCTTGGTAAGATCACACCAACAGAAGTCACTGAGAAAGAATCACTTGCATATTTACTGAGTGGACTTGTATCCATCTCTCGTACATTTAAAACCATCTGGGATACTTATGTAGAGTTATTAGAGAAAGCTTACTTGGAAATATTGAAACTGGTCAAGCTCCGGTAAGACATTTTTGGAGGTATTCAGTGTACAGTTATTATTCTTTGACATGTTTTTTTTGGGAATTGATGTCAAAGGGGGAGTAGTATAGATGTGAAAAAGAATGAAGGGTTGCATACATTAGGGGGAGTTATAGAGTTTTTGGAATTTTGGATTATTGGAGCATTTTGTATATTCAGCTCAGGGGGAGCAGGGCAGGATGAAACCGACAGTTGAACCATGACTATTTTTCACATAAGTGTTGCAATCAATGCCAAAGGGGGAGATTGTGATGGGGTTCACCTAGTTTGCTCAACACTTCACCTAGATGGTGTTTCTCAATTGCACCAACTCACTAGGCCTAGTTGCTCTCTATACCTTCAAGTGCTTCTCAATATATTCTAGGGCTTGATTCTTGTTCTTTCTAAGGTGTTTTCTCCAAGTGTTTTGACTAGGAACCCTACCAATTCACTATGCTTCTCAAGTGCTCAATTATGGCTTCTTGGCTTCAAGTTGTCAAAATGACCTCCTATCATTATAATATGTTGCAGAGTTGTGGAGGTGTCTACTAACATTTTTTTATGCATTTGGGATCCATTAGTGGCTTGCAACAATTAGGTTTCTTACAGATTTCAAAATCTTGCCTAGAAAAGGGCTACAAGGAATTAGCCCTAATTAGGCCTCCAAATCCGGTTTTCTAGGGCTTGGGGGAAAATGATTCAAAGGACCCCCAAATAAGTTTGAATTTTATTCAAATTTAAACCTATCCCTAAAATATTTTTGTGGTTTTGGCCCCTGGTTTCACCATACTATGTATGAACCCCAAAATGAGGGTTTTGAAGGGTTTACAAGGCCTTTAACCGACAGTGAATGAACAAATTGGGTTTTTGGTATCAAAAGGATTTGTAAAAGATTCTACCTACATTGAAAAGTCTTCCCCAACCCCATGAACCTCTCCAAACTCTAAAATAGTGTTTTGGCAGACACCCCTGCACTTAGCACTTAATTTTCACCTTTTCTCCTCTAGCCGGGTTGCTCTTGGACTCGCCTAGAATAAGGTGATAGTCATACTTAAACTCCTCTCCAAAATTTGTACCTACATATGTACACTATATAGAGGTTTTCCCATCATGTTCCAACAAGTCGTGATGACAGCACGTGTGGAACTCATGGGACAACCATATTTACAAGAAAATTGCTATTTACAAGCCAAAACTGGTTGTTTGCAAACTTGAACAAGAAAACACCAATGAAAATTATTTACAAGACTCCAAATTGATCCAACAACATAGTAACACATAGGAGTAACTCAATCCATTGCTAGATCAATGGATTCAATCCATATTCAATTGCAAAATAAGTAAAATCAAGCCGAAATGCTGCCAACAAGACTGAAAATGAGTAGTTTCAGTTGTTGAACTTACATCACACGCTTCTCCAAACTTGGTAAACATGCAAGAGAGGGTATATATAGGTTTCCCATGTGTGGAGCCCTCCTAGGACATTAAAAAATCCCTAACTCCAATGCTAACCAATTCAAGACAAAAGTTGTCATGACAACTTTTTGCAACTTTTTAACTTTTCCACTTTTTGTCTTTCCAACCGACAAGACCTACTCCAAGTCATCACAAATGATTTTTAAAACTTTTCTAAGACCTATTTATCCCTCTCTAATGCCTGGACCAAGTTTTGACACTTTTGGCCATCAAAAAGGTCAATTGGCTACTCAAACTCAATATTTACACAAAATGCAAACCTAAGAAAAATGAACTCAACCTAGGCCTACATTGACACAAAATACTAACTCTTGGACCCTCCTAGAGTCCTTATTCACTACTAACTTGGCTAAGGTCAGTACAAGCCAAAATTGTGAAAGCTAATTTGCCTAAGTCCTAGGTTCTCCTGCCCCATTCTCCCAAACAAAAGAAGATCATGTCACCTCTTTGGGAATCAGATTCTGATCAATTCCAAGATTTTGAAACTATGTCTCCATCATCCATGTAGCTTCAGCATCATCCATACCCTTCCATTTGATTAGGTTCTCCCAATAGACTTGCTGCCTTATCTTCTTGGCGATCCTTGAACTCAACACCTTCTCGGCCTTTGGATTTGGTTTGGCTAGTAACTGAAGGTTGTCTACATCAACTGAAACCTTTGAGTGACTACAATCTAAACCTTGAACTAGTCCCTTGTATGCAACTAAGTCTGCTATATTGAAAACCGGTGACAAGCCTATGTCACTAGGTAGATCCACCTTGTAGGCATTTTCTCCATACTTGGCTAGAATGGCACAAGGACCTATCCTTCTCATTTGCAACTTGTTTGGCACTCCTTGTTGTAGCCTTGCTTTGTTCAAGTGTACCATGACAAGATCCCCCACTTGAAATTGTAGGTTCTTCCTCTTTTCATCAACTTTTTGCTTATGCTTGCTTGTGTTCTCCATCAATGCTTGTCTAATTGAATCATGGACTTCCTTCATTGATTGAGCAAAGTCCTCTGCATATCCAGTTCTTGTTGCTGCACTTCCTAATTCTTTCAACTCCAAAATGCCTCTTGGGTGCACACCATAGACCACTTCAAAAGGGCTCTTGCTGGTAGTCCTATTTATGGTGTCATTGTATGCATATTCACCTTGTGAGAGTACTTGATCCCATGTTTGACCATATTCCTTAGTAAGGCACCTTAACAAGTTTCCCAAGCTTCTATTCACCACTTTGGAGTGCCCATTTGTTTGAGGATGGTAGGCTGATCCAAAAGAGAGGTTAGTGCCAAGCTTTTTCCATAGTGTCTTCCAAAAATGACTCATGAACTTTGAGTCCCTATCTGAAACAATTCTCATGGGTAAACCATGTATCCTCACCACTTCTTTGAAGAACAATTGAGCAATTTGGTAAGCATCATGAGTAGTCTTGCAAGGCACAAAGTGAGCCATTTTTCTAAATCTGTTCGTAATGACATTAATGTTGTCATATCTCTGCTTTTTCCTTGGTAAACCTACTACAAAGTCCATGCTAATGCATTCCCAAGGTCTATTTGGTATGGGAAGAGGTTGGTATAAACCGACATTTATAGAAGTACCCTTGGCCTTTTGGAAAACTATGCATCTCCACATATTTCTTCACATCTTGGTTCATCCTTGGCCAATAATAGTATCTTTGAACCAACTCTTGAGTCTTATTGACTCCAAAATATCCACTAAGGCTACCATTATGCTTCTCTTGAATAATATTTTCTCTTATCGAGCCTCTAGGCACACAAAGCTGCCCACCCTTGAACAATAGTTCATTTTGCAAGGTAAAATCAGAATACTCACTATAGAAGTGATTTTGGTACTCCTTATACACCTTGTAGGCACTTGATAAGTCTTCATCCTCTGGGTACAAGTCTCTAAAACTATCCACACCTATGCTTCTCAATTGGATTTCTTGGATTGTCAAAAGTCTTCTACTCAATGCATCAGCTACTTGGTTTAACTGCCCTTTCTTGTGCTTAATGGTGAATGTATAGGCCTGCATATACTCCACCCATTTCTTGTTTTTATGACTGAGTTTATCTTATGAGTCTAGGAAACTCAATGCTTGGTTGTCCATATTAACCACAAATTCTTTAGGGAGGAGATAGTGTCTCCACTTCCTCAATGCCTGCACTAAAGCATACAACTCAAGATCATAAGAGGAGTACTTCCTCTTGGCATCACTTAGATTCTCACTATGGAAAGCTACTGGTCTTTCTTCTTGGCTTAGGACAGCACATACTACAACACTGCTTGCATCACATTCTATAATAAAAAGTTTCTAAAAACTAGGCAACACTAGCATCGGTTGGGTATCTATCTTCTCCTTCAAGATTTCAAAACCTTTGTTTGCTGCTTTACCCCATTGAAACTTTGCCTTTACTCCACCTCTAATGATATCTAATATTGGTGCACATATAGCACTAAATTGCCTAATGAACTTCTTGTAGTATTGAGCTAGTCCATGGAAGCTTCTCACTTTTGTTGTTGTCTTAGGAGTAGGCAAATTTACAATGGCTTCAACCTTTCTTGGATCCATCTTGAGATTTCCTTGAGACAACACAAACCCAAGGTAAACCAACTCTTGCTTGACAAACTCACACTTATCCAAATTCATGGTTAGCTTTTCATCATACAATCTTTGTAATACATCTTGCAAATGATTAATGTGATCTGCCCTATCTTTACTGAAAATGAGAATATCATCAAGATATACTACCACAAATTTACCTATGAAGTCCTTAATCACCTCATTCATGAGTCTCATGAAGGTGCTTGGAGCATTGGATAAGCCAAATGGCATTACAAGCCACTCATAAAGACCCTCAGTAGTCTTGAATGCAGTTTTCCATTCATCACCCTCCTTAATCCTAATTTGATGATAGCCACTCTTAAGGTCAATCTTGGTAAAGTACTTGGCTTCCCCTAATCAATCCATTAGGTCTTCTATTCTAGGAATAGGGAACGTATATCTAATGGTGATCCTATTTATGGCTCTAGAATCAGTACACAATCTCCAAGTACCACCTTTTTTTGGTGCTAACATGGTAGGGACAACACAAGGGCTAATACTTTTCCTAATTAGGCCTTGGTCTAAGAGCTCTTGTATTTGCTTGGAAATTTCAATGTTTTATTGAGGAGTCATTTTATAGGCTGCCTTATTAGGCAAGGATGCTCTGGGAATGAAGTCTATTTGATGGCTTATGGTTCTTTTAGGAGGTAAGGTGGTTGGTTGTCCTTCACTTACTATACCTTTGAATTTCTTCAACAAATCTTGCACCTCTAATGGAAAATCTTTCTTCTCTTTCTTGTCTTCTTCTTTGGGTTTCATCACAAGTGAAAACCCTATACCTTCACCGTCCTCAAGTGTCTTTAAGAACTATTTTTCACTCACCAAAAGAACATTAGGACCTACTGCCCTCTTTTCTCCTTCCTCAAGGATAGACTGAATCTTGAATGTGACTCCATCTTTCTTGAATGCGTATGCATTCTTGGCTCCATCATGGATATCTTGTCTATCAAATTGCCATGGTCTTCCCAATAGAAGATGGCATGCATCCATGGGTAGGACATCACATAACACCTTGTCCTTATACCTTCCAATGGTAAAATCCACCCATGCTTGCTCATTAACTAGGACATGTTGGCCTTTGTTCAACCAAGTGACTCTATAGGGACTGTTGTGAGGTATCCTTTGCAATTTGATCTTTCTCACTACCTCTTCTGACACAATGTTGTCTGTAGACCCCGAATCAATAATCACCTTGCAAACTTTGTCCATAATCTTGCATTTGATCCTAAATAAGGACCTTCTTTGGCTTGGCTCTTCTGTGACCGGTTCTTTGATCAATGTTCTCCTTATCATCAAGTTGTCACCTACCTCTGACTCTGAGGCAACCTCTGAAGTCTGCTGCTTGAAGACTCTTCTTGGAGATAACTCACTCTTCTTTCACCACCATGTGATGATGATCCCTTCTATGGACACCTATATATCGGATGACCAAGTTGGTTACAAAGGTAACACTTCATTGTTGCAAAGTATGAGGAACCTCTACCTTGGCCACTAGATCTTCCTCTAAAACCACTATTAGATCCCCTTCCTCTATTGAATCCTCCTTTACTACTGCCACTATCTTGTTGTTCAGTGAGTTTAGACTCTCCTGGTGTTCTTTGTTCAAAACTTCTTCCACCGAAGCCTCCTCTATGGCCTCTATTGTCTTTTCCTCTACCTCTGCCCCTATTGTTTCTTGAGTCATGTCTTCTTTTCAGTTTTTCCTCCACCTTAAGGGCAAGTTGAAAGGTTTGATGGATTGTTTTTGGGCTCATTAGACTGATTTCTTCTTGGATGTTCTACCGTAGACCATTTAGGTACCTAGCAACCTTGAGACTCTCTTCTTCCACTGCATGAGATCTAAGGCTAATTTTATGAAACTCCTCCATATAGCTACTGACATCAAGATCTTTTTGTCTTAAGTTTTGCCTCTTCCTATGAATTTGCATTTCATAATCATCAGGGAGATAGACTTCTTTGATTTTGACTAACATCCCTTTTCAAGAAGAGATGGGTGCTTTGTCCATTTTCTTCCTCTCATCTTGTACAAATTGCCACCATGTGAGGGAAGCTCCTCTCATCCTTGACTTGGCTACCTTGATTCTCTGGGATTCAATTATGCCTTCACATTCAAAGTGGTTCTCCATACCTTCTATCCACTCTAGGACCACTTATGCCTCCATCTTACCAGTGAACAATGGCAATCCTTCTAGTGATTTGCCACTCAAGGCCTTCAATGCCTTCAAGAACGGTTCTTTCTCTATGAGAGGATTAGGTTCAGGTATCTTGTCTATCTCTACCACTTCTTTACCCTTCCCATCTGCTCCTTCCACCTTTACCAACACTTCATCTACCTTGGTTTCTATTGCTCCAAGTTTACTCTCCAATTCTAGAAACTTCTCCTTTAGGAGTCTATTCTCGTCCTCCTAATCATCCACTTTCTTTGCTAGCTTTGCATTGGTCACCATGTTGTTGTCTCCTATAGATTCCACTAAGGACATCTACTCACTTAGCCCAAATCTTATAGGATTTGATACCAATTTGATGGAGTTCATCTAGTTTGCTCAACACTTCACCTAGCCGGTGTTGCTCAATTGCACCAACTCACCAGGCCTAGTTGCTCTCTAGACCTTCAAGTCCTTCTCAATCTCTTCTAGGGATTGATTCTTGTTGTTTCTAAGGTGTTTTCTCCAAGTGTTTTGGCTAGGAACCCTACCAATTCATTGTGCTTCTCATGTGCTCAATTATGGCTTCTTGGCTTCAAGTTGTCAAAATGACCTCCTATCATTATAAGATCATTATAAGATGTTGCAGAGGTGTGGAGGTGTCTACTAACATGTTTTTTATACATTTGGGATCCATTAGTGGCTTGCAACCATTAGGTTTCTTACAGATTTCAAAATCTTGCCTAGAAAAGGGCTACAAGGAATTAGCCCTAAATTAGGCCTCTAAATCCGGTTTTCTAGGGCTTGGGTGAAAATGATTCAAAGGACCCCCAAATAAGTTTGCATTTCATTCAAAGATAAACCTATCCCTAAAATATTTTTGTGGTTTTGGCCCCTGGTTTCACTGTACAATGTATGAACCTTAAAATGAGGGTTTTGAAGGGTTTACAAGGCCTTTAACCGGTAGTGAATGAACAAATTAGGTTTTTGGTATCAAAAGGATTTGTCAAAGCTTCTCCATACATGGACAAGTCTTCCCCAACCCCATGAACCCCTCCAAACTCTAAAATGGTGTTTTGGCACACACCCTTGCACTTATCACTTAATTTTCACATTTTCTCCTCTAGCCAGGTTGCTCTTGGACTCGCCTAGAATAAGGTGACAGTCATACTTAAACTTCTCTCTAGAATTTGAACCTACATATGTACACTATAAAAAGGTTTTCCCATCATTTTCCAACAATCCATGATGGCAACACGTGTGGAACTCATGGGGCAACCATATTTACAAGAAAATTGGTATTTACAAGCCAAACCGGCTGTTTGCAAACTTGAACAAGAAAACACCAATGAAAAGAATTTAAAAGACTCCAAATTGAGCCAAAAACATAATAACAGATAGGAGTAACTCAATCCATTTTTGGATCAATGGATTCAATCCATATTCAATTGCAAAATAAGTTAAATCAAGCCAAAATGCTGCCAACAAGACTGAAAATGAGTAGTTTCAATTGTTTAACTTACATCACACACTTCTCCAACCTTGGTAAACATGAAAGAGAGGGTATATATAGGTTTTACATGTGTGGAGTCCTCCTAGGGCATTAAACAATCCCTAACTCCAATGCTAACCAATTCAGGACAAAAGTTGTCATGACAACTTTTTGCAACTTTGCAACTTTTGCACTTTTGGTCTTTCCAACCTACAAGACCTACTCCAAGTCATCAAAAATGACTTTTAAAACTTTTCTAAGACCTATTTATCCCTCCCTAATTCCTATACCAATTTTTGACACTTTTGGCCATCAAAAAGGTCAATTGGCTACTCAAACTCACTATTTACACAAAAATGCAAACCTAAGGAAAATGAACTCAATCGAGGCCTACATTAACACAAAATACTAACTCTTGGACCCTTCTGGAGTCATTATTCATTACTGACTTGGCTAAGGTCAGTACAAACCAAAATAGTGAAAGCTAATTTGCCTAAGTCCTAGGTGCTCCAGCACCAGATTATTGGCAATTGACACTCTATTGGTTAGGTTTCATTATGTTGTCATTGATGGCAACATGATTTTGGGTTCTGGCTTCATATGGTGTACCGACAGGTACTTCACAGAATCTACACTGGCATTGGTAGGATAGAAGATTTCTTTGGTCACCAACAATGTAGGATGACATGGTACAGTAAAGGTCATCGGTATCGGAGGCCGACACATCTTGGATCCAGCATCAACAACTTGTTTTAATGCTTATTTATTTATGTTATATGGCCGACATGTAAATATGATATTATATATATCCTTGTAATCCGACATAAGGCATAAATTTGTATAGGGTATATAGGGGAGATTGATTAGATCATTGTGGATTAAGAATAAGGATAAGAATGATAGGATGAAGATATGGATGTGATGTAATATGAAATATATCAAAGAGACTATGTATGTGAGGAAATCAATGTAAGGGTTATTCCAGTACTAAGGTTTAGGGTTTTAACCAGAATAGACAAAGTTTAAACCAGAACTAGATGGTATACTAAGCAGTTCATACTTCTCCAGATTGTTGTTTGGATTGTTATGTAGTCAGTGAGGCTCCTTTTGTGATGAGCAGTTCTCTCTAGGCTGTAAGCCTTCCTGCAAGTGCAGGCCCATCATATATTGTAATATCTCTTCATATGGCCAGTGAATTGATATTGTGGGTCACAAATTCCACCGTGGTTTTTCCTCATTGAGGTTTTCTATGTATATATTTGTGTGTAATGTTTCGCATTTATGTGTTTGGCTTATTGGTCGCATTACTTATTTTAATTCTATTTATATTGGTATGCTGGTTGGTGTATGAATATTTTGTTAAGGCTAAAATCTACTATTCTGGTATAACACTGATTCACCCCCCTCTCAGTGTTATTGGTTTCCAACACATATGTGGTCCTAAGGGGTCATGCATGTGTTAGAACACATGCGTGACCCCTTAGGACCACATATTCAACCCCTTAGGACACTATACATGTGATCTTAAGGGACCATATGTCATACACACTAGGATGTTATAAGGGGTCATATGTGGTCCTAAGGGGTCATACATGTGTTAGAACACACATGCGTGACCCCTTAGGACACTATAAGACCCTAAGGGGTACGTGAATTGTATACACTAGGATGTTATAAGGGGTCATATGTTGTCCTCTAGGGTCAACACATGTGTGACCCCTTAGGAAATTATGTATGCGATCTTAAGGGACCATATGTTGTACAAACTAGGATTTTATAAGGGGTCATATGCGGTTCTAAAGGGTCATGCATGTGTTAGAACACATGCATGTGTTGGAATCCAAGAACACTGAGAGGGGGGTGAATCAATGCTCTATCAAAATATTCAATTTTAACCTTATTAAACCATGCATTCACCAACCGATATAATGGTAAATATATAGTTGAAAGAAGTAAAGAAATCAATAAGCCAATCACACAAATGAATTTCATAACACAAATAATTATACATTGAAAAAATCAAAGAGGAAAAACCATGGTGGGATTTGTGACCCACAATATGAATCCACTGGCCATATGAAAATATATTACAAAACATGGGGGCCTGCACATGCAAGAAGGCTTACAGCCTAGAGCACACTGCTCAACAGGAAGGAGTCTCATTGGCTACGTAAAAACCTAGACTATAATCCGAAAGAGAGAATGAACTTTAAAGATAGCATCTCCTATGCCTAGGTACAGTTCTGATTAAGCTCTGACTGTTCTAGTTCTGAAACCCTAAACCCTTACCAAAATAACCTTTTACATAATCAACATTCCTCGCATTATAAATATCAATCTCATACCTCTTATTACATTCCTTCATATCACAAAATGATCTAATCAACTAGCCTATTTACCCTTACAATCCTTCATGCCTTATGTTGGCTTACAAAGATAATTACAAAATGAATATACACGTCGGCTCAATTACATATATACATAAATATCAAAATAAATTGTCGATTGCCAGATCTCCTAAATTATGTCAGCCTCCTATACTGGTATCCTGATGAAGACATGTCCGCCTGCAATGCCGGTACCCAAAGAATTCCTTGTACTGGTGAAGATACCTATCGATGTCAGTGCCAGTGCCGGTAAACAACCAAACCAAAATATGAAAGTTGGAACATGTTGCCATCAATGACAACATATTGAAACCAATCAAATGAGTGTCAATTGCCAACAACGTGACCCCTTAGGACCACATATGACCCCTTAGGACACTATGTGATCCTAAGGGGTACATTTTGTACATACTAGGATGTTATAAGGGGTCATATGTGGTCTTAAGCGGTCACACATGTAGAGTGTTAGAACACACATGTGTGACCACTTATAACAACATAGGACCCCTTCTAGGAAACTATGTGATCCTAAGGGGTACATGTTGTATACAACATGATGTTATAAGGGTTCATATGTGGTCCTAATGGGTCACACATGTGTTAACACATGTGTGACCCCTTAGGACCATATATGACCCCTTAGGACACTATGTGATCGACTAAGGGATATGTCATTCACACTAGGATTTTATAAGGGGTCATATGCGGTCCTAGGAGTCACGCATGTGTAAGAACACATGTGTGACCCCTTAGGACACTATGTGATCCTAAGGGGTATGTCGTACACACTAGGATGTTATAAAGGGTCATATGTGTTGGAAATTACACTCATCCGACTTAGTTGTATTTTCACTGTTGGCAACACACACCATTTTGGGTTGGTCACTAAAATGGTACTCACTGGTATTCATTGTTTGGCAACTGACATTTAGTCATCTGACACACAAGGAACTGACACTGGTAGGAAAGGAAAACCAAAAATTTAGGAACTGGTATATGAGGCCGACACAAGAATTTGATCTGGCAGGTCTACACGACAAAGATCAAAGGCATCAGTCTTGAAGTTTAATGAATTTATCTTTGCTTAGGCCAACATGTAAATAAATTGTAATATCTTTGTAAGCCCACATAAGGCATTTATGTTTGTGTTTGGGAAGGGTATTTAAGTCAGTTCAGTTAGGTAATGGTATACAGTAATGTAATGTTGATCGACAAAATGCAAATGTAATATTCTGTAGTTGGTCTTGGATTTTGGTTGAGAGGTTTGGGAAGCGAAGCAAGATACCAATAAGGAAGGACATAGTGTAAACCGATACAGATCGTGCTCTAACCAGAACTCATCCAACATACCAGATGAACTCTTAGAGTTCAAAATTTTGTTTGTAACTCCATATGTGGTGTTTGCAATCAGTGAGGCTTCTTTTGTGATGAGCAGTGTGCTCTAAGTTGTTGGTCTTCTTGCATGTGTAGGCCCCTATTATAATATTTATTCATCTGGCTAGTGGATAGATATTGTGGGTCTCTAATCCCACTATGGTTTTTCCTCTTTGAGGTTTTCCACGTATAAATCTCTTTTTTATGGTGTATTCTCTTGTGGTTGCTTCATTTTTATTTGTTGTTATATTCTTTCATGTTTACTAGTTACTGAATTGCATTGTTAATATGGTTAAAATTGATTATACTAGCATAACACTAATTCACCCCCCCTCTCAGTGTTCTTGGATTCAAACAATTGGTATCAGAGCCTGGTGCATTGAAGTAAGTTTAACGGCTTGAGGAAGATCCAGAATCCAGAATCCATGGAGATGAGTCTATAGAAACAACTTGAAGTAGCTCTTGAGGAATATGATGCTGAAAGGATGAATAAATTGAAGTTGCAAGATGAATTGAACTCTGCAAAGGAATTCATTCTTACCCTGTAGGAGAGGTTGTCATCTGTTCAAGCTAAAAGGAAGGAACTTTTACAAAATCTAGTTGATGAAGAGAAGGATGCCCTTAAGGAACAATGTCAGAAACCGAGTCAGGAGAATGGTGTGATGAAGAATGAAATGCAAGCCATGACTATGAGGATGTCCAAAGAGATTAAAGACTGGAAGAAGAATGAAGAAAATCTTATCACATCTCTGAAAGATAGATATGAGGAATGCATTAGGTTGGCGCATAAGAATGATGTGTTGAGGAGTGAGTTGGTACAATCACACAACAATGAGCAAGAGCTGGAAAGAATGATGTCAGTCCTAAGAAATGATCTGGATGCTACAAATGAATACAAAGAAAAGTTCAAGGTCAGTTCTGCAAGGCTTGATGAATTATTGAAGGATCAAAGAGACACTGAAGACACTAGAGGTCTTGGATTTGAACATGGAGAAAGCTCCAGTACTGCAAATCAGGGAAATCCACCAGACAACCAGAATCAGAAATCACCGGTAAGGAAACCCAATGCACATAAATTTAATGGTAGATGCTTTGATTGTAATAAGTTTGGTCATAGAGAAATTCAATGCAAAAATAGAGAAAATCAGAATAACAATGTAGTTCCCGGTCAATGTTCAAAATGTAATAAGTATGGTAGGATAGAAGATTGCAAAATAAATGTCAGATGTCATGCATATGGAAATTTTGGGCATATGGCTAATCAATGTAGGTCAAAGAATGGTCAAGGACTCAACAAGGAAATTCAGAGAAATATGTCACTTTCTATGCATGCAACAAAATAGGACATATTGCCAAATATTGCAGAAGCAAGAACAATCCAGTAGGAAATGATGATAAAGGAAAACAAAAGGTTGAAGACATTCGGAAGGAGCATGAGAGGAAATGGGTTGGGAAATTTGAAGATCAACCGGTAGAGACAATCAACCCAGTTACTCAACCGCCATAGCAGAATGTTCCTGCACTGACATGAAACTTATCTGGTAACTAAGGCATTATTCTTAGGGGGGGCAAATTATTGGCAGATCTTGCATTGCCCCTAGTAGAGGTCTGAAAGCCTACTTCAAATCTTGGTAAAGACAGTCTAGAGATTCATCGGTGTTGAGATAATGTATTTTGAATCCGGTATGATATGTCAGCATGCATTAATGTCAATGAGAAATTAGCATTTTTGTAGAATAAAAGGGAAACATTGGTTCATTTTCGATCACACTACATTCAGAGAGAAATAGAGTGAGCTCAAGGCAATTTAAGGCGATCAAAATTGTTTCAAGCGAATTCTAGTGCATTCTCAAGTGGATTTTTAAGAGCTTTCACCAGCAAAGGTTGTGAGGTATTTTATCAATTTTTGGAGCTATCCTTGTTTGCAATGGCTTTTGGATCATCTTCCGCTCCGACGGGTGTGTCTACCCCTATTGGTGTCAACATCAAGGACCATCCACATCCTATTTTCAAACAATGCCCTCAGATTATGAAGGTCAATGATTCGGTTGGCGCATTTTCTAGGGTTCCTAAAGGAGTTTTATATGTCGAAGATGTTCATGCATACATTCACTGTACTTTGGAGGATTTGGGTTCTACTAAGATCAAGAATATGTATATTGGCACTTTGGTGAATTAGGATGGGTTGATGAAACTAGAATTTTAAATTTTGAAGGATTAGGGTTTTACCGATATTTTGGAGATGTCATAATTTGAAGATGAATTGATTTGATATGCACTGAGTCGAGTCCATGGCAAATTCATATGGCTAGAACAGACCCACAAGATCACCAAGGAGGCTATTTTTGCAATCACTGGTGTACATCTGACCGCTCCAACCCCTGGAAGGAAGAAGATATCTAACAATGAGGTGGAAAAGTTAATTGGTGCAACATCTGACAAGCGGTCCATGAGAATCAATACTATCAGAGATAAAATAGTTTAATTTGCAAGCATGATCATCGGTTACAAGGTAACCCAATCAAATCGGTTGAACTTTGTTTCTAGTTCATGCATTTTCTATGCTCACAAAATGATTAAGGAGAATGAAAAGCTAGATCTGTGTTAATGGATGTGTGATGAGTTGATGTTTGTTTAATGTGTTTCTTTTTGAATGAGTTACCCAGAACCGGTAAGACTCAATAGGAATTTGATATACCGGTAGCAGAATAAATCAAAGATTCTATAAGGAATATGGGACAGAAAAAGGATAGGGACTCCATTCTATGGGGTTATTTCAAATCATTCCAGAAGGCAATGAAGAAGAGAGAAAGAGTTCCGAAACATATTGTAGATAAGTACTCAACTAAAAAATTTTTTATGGTGAAAAAGGATGAAACACTGATAGAAGCAGTACAACCTAGGAAGATCTGGATAACTGAAATAGGCTATGAGGTAGATGCTGAGATCTTGGACTTGTATGCCAAGACTCTTATTGATGCCCTGGTAGATGAAGTAGAGAAAGCCTTTGGGACTACTAAGAAAAAAGCAACTGAAGTTGAAATTGGATTCAGTAAGAAGAAAAGGGAAGGAAAGATCAAGAAGGTTGGGGAAGCTGTGCAAAAGATGTCCATTGAGATAAAGCAGATTACTGGACTAGCTAAAGGTGTTGGCAAATATACACTCCAATGAGAAATTGTAGGTGATTGAAGGTTTTGTCATTAATGAAAACCTTGCAATCATATGATACTGACAAGACAAGATACCAGCACCGACAATGACAAACTCTACACCGGCACACAGAATACCAACAGTGAAAGGAAGGATATCGACACCCTGGCCGACATGAATTTTGTTTATAATGTATTTTGTAATTAATTGTAAAATCATTGTAAGTCAACATGGCAAGTTGTAAAATGACTCATATATGTATGAGATCATTGTAGAACATTTTGTAAGAAGGAGATGGGTGAAATTATGCAGACCTAATATGCGAATTATAGGTTAAGGGTTTATGTATGTAGCAGAGCTTAAACTGGTACTGGATCTGGCATATCAGATGCTAATCTAAAGCAGTACAAGACATTGGATTAATATAATCCATTTTTGTAAGTTAGTGTGACTTCTTTTGTAATTGAGCAGTGAGCTCTAGGCACTTGGCCTTCCTACATGTGCAGGCCCCTATTGTAAGAGTAATATTCCCTTATTGGCCAGTAAGCGAATATTGTGGGTCACAAATCCCACTGAGGTTTTTCCCACACTGGGTTTCCTCATTAAAATACTGTGTTATGGTGTGCTTCTCATGTGGTTGTTGTTATTATTGTTTACTGCATTATTTCTGGTTTACCGATACACAGCTTTAATATGTTTTTCATATTTTAAGTCAAGTAAATTTATATACCGGTTAGATACTGATTCACCCCCCCTCTCAGTATCTTTGGGAATCCTAACAATTGGTGTCTGAGCCTGGTCCTCTATTTTCAGAAGCCTAACAGCTAGTAAATGATAATGTAAGAATAGACATATGTGAATGGCTCAAGGATGAGTTAATAAACAATTTGGGTATGATCAAAAGAGACAAGAAAGGAACATTCAGATTTGGAAACTTGTTTGTCTAATGCTATACATAACCAAACAAGTACCCAGTATTGGTGCTAGAGATTTTGGATTTGATATACTGGTGGAAAACAACTATCATAACTATTGAACAATATGGGAGAGAATAGGGAGAAAAACATAAATGAGCATTTTCAAGCATTGAAGGCTCGAATGAAGACCAGAGTAAGACTATCACAAGCTATTGTGGATAAGTATCAAAAGGAAATCTATTTTGTGATCAAGAAAGATGAAATTTGGATGGAGGCAGTTATCACTAGAACCATCTGGGTAACTGAAATGGGCTATGAGACAGATGATAACATCATAGAAACTTATGCAAAAGCCCTCCTTGAAGCTCCTAAGGAACTGGAAGAGAAAGTATTTGGTAGTGCAAAAACAATTGAGAGCACTATACAATCAAAGAAAAGAGTTAAGAAGGTTGAAGCAATCGTTAGAAAAGGAACCCGACAGGCAAAGGAAATCAAGGAAGATGTGCTTAAACAAATTGGTATAACTGAAAGTGAGTTGGAAGCACTTCAACTGGAAACTCACCTTTCACCGGTTGGAACTTCTTCTGAAAGTGACATACCTATTGTATTCAGGAGAGTTGAGAGGAAAAGAAAAGCTTCACCAGTACCTTCTCCTACACCAAAAAGGACAAGACAAAAGAAATAGGCAGTAAGGCCTCCAGCAAAGAAAATGACTCCTAAGAAGAAGAAGGTGAAACAAACTATTGCCCCTATTGACAAACTTCTTAGTGAAATTAGAGAGCATGGTAAGCTGAAGATTATCAATAAAATATACAAACACTATCAACTGATGATAAGGAAAGTATAGACAATAGTGTAATTCTACAATTAGATATATACAAGAAATTCTTAATGGAAGTTGTTGATGAAATTCCAAATGACTTGTATAGGAGATTAGAAGCTAGAAGATTATCTATTGTTGAATTGGATAAAAAGATTAAGATTGAAAAATTATTGGCAGTGCATCCAGTTAACTCACCTGATGAAATAGACAAATTAATCAGTGAGGATAACCGAACAGTATTCTTTCTTGCTCACCGACATGTAGCACTAATGGCTGGTAGAGTAACTGAAGTATCTGAGGAAACTGCTGATGGATGGGATATTTTTTTTGTGGAAAAAGAAAAAGAGGAAGAATTACTTAGACCTAAGCCTATCAAAGTATACCAAAAGGACAAAGATAAGGGGAAAGGTAAGGTAGGTGGACCACCAAGTTTAAAACTAACTGACAATATGCCCCCACCTCCTTCAGATACTCCACTGGTAGACACTACTGCAAATCAACCGGCTACTAAGAGTATGGAAACTCTGGTAGAAGATACAAACCATGAATCAAAAATTCCATATATAGTAAATGTAGATACTCAGGAAGTTAATGTTGTGGTTGACAGAGAGACCACTGAGGATAAGGAGAAAGATGTGACTACTGAGTCACCAGCTGTAGAGGTTGAGTTAAACATAGAAAAACCTACACAGGCAGAGCAACCGGTAGAGGATACCACTGAGAAACTGGTAGATACAACAGATAAACCATCTGAAGAACTGGCTAAAGAGAATTCAGAGGCACAAACTAAGAAACCAGCAACTGAAAACTCAGAGAAATCATCTGAGACACAGATAGAGAAACCAAAACCGGTGCAGGTTGAAGCACAGGTTCAGATAGACACAGTGCCACCGGGCCCAAACTGAAAAGCATAAACCTTTGTTTGTGGAAATGCAAACACAAACAGACCTACCAGAGGTTGAACAAAGCAAGGAAATAACTACAACCAGTAGCATGGCTATTGTAAAAACTGTTGGACAAACATCTCGTACAACTATGATAGAATTCAAACCTACTAATGTAACTGAGGTCTTATTAGATTCAATAAAGAAGATCATGGAATGAAATGCACAAGCCTATAAGGCTATTGATGATACAATACCAATTCTTAAATTGATAGCACCAAAGTGCAGTGTTGAAAATAAAGATTCTTTAGGTCAACTAGACACATTGTCTAAGTTCATTACCAGCAACCTATTGACTATTGATAAAATAAATGAGGATACATTTAAGGAGAGAATGATAAAAGAAAAAGATAAATTATTTGAGGATATTGTAAAGAAAAATAAGGAAGAAATGGACACCCTTTTACTAGAACTTGGAAAAATAATCTATGACTTCACGAAACTGTACAGGGACACTTGTAAAATGAATGTCTTAATAGAGGATCTTGACAAGGAGATCAACAAAGCTCAAGAGAAGATAAATAATATTGTTGACAATTTGATTGGAACATCAGATTCATTTTTGGAATTAGAAAAGAAAATTGCAGAGCAGGAAGAGAAAATCAAGAAATTGGAGAAAGACAAATAGGGAATAAAGGATAAGGCAAAGGACTTAAAATGCAGACTTAGTCCAAGACTAGAGTATCTTATTTCTTTGAGAAAATAAATATCTGAGGCTCTGGTTCCTGAACTAAAGACACTGGAAGAGCAAATGCACATACTCACCGGTAGTGCAGAGAACACAAGAGGCAATAAAAGACTGCAAAACATTCAGCAATGGTATAAACTTAGTTTTGACAGATATCTTTTAGATTGTAACCCACCGATTAAAAGAATCCAGGCAGGACTCCACCGATAGTGAATGACAACCTTTGTCATTGATGTCAAAGGGGGAGTAGTGGGATGAGAAAAATGATAAAAAAAAGGACATCATCTGCTCAGGGGGAGCATACAGTTTTGGTAAGACAATTTTGGCAGACTATTTTTTGGATATCATTTTGGACACTTTTTGATTTTTCTTGTGAGTGTTGCCATCAATGCCAAAGGGGGAGATTATTGGCAAATACACACTCCAATGAGAAATTGTAGGTGATTGAAGGTTTTTTCATTGATGGAAACCTTGCAATCATATGATACCGGCAAGATAGGATACCGGCACCGGCAACGACAAACTCTACACCAGCACACAGAACACCGACAGTGAAAGGAAGGATACCGACACCCTGGCCGACAGGAATTTTGTTTATTATAATGTATTTTGTAAAAAGTTGTAAAATCATTGTAAGCCGACATGGCAAAGTTGTAAAAGGACTCATATATGTATGAGATCATTATAGAACATTTTGTAAGAGGGAGATAGACAAAATTATGTAGACCTAATATGTGAATTATAGGTTAAGGGTTTATGTATGTAGCAGAGCTTAAACCGGTACTGGATCTGGCATAGCAGATGTTAATCTGAAGCAGTACAAGACATTGGATTAATATAATCCATTTTTCTAAGTCAGTGTGACTTCTTTTGTAATTGAGCAGTGAGCTCTAGGCACTTGGCCTTCCTGCATGTGCAAGCCCCTATTTTAAGAGTAATATTATTTTATTGGCCAGTAAGCGAATATTGTGGGTCACAAATCTCACCAAGGTTTTTCCCACACTGGGTTTCCTCATTAAAATACTGTGTTATGGTGTGCTTCTCATGTGGTTGTTGTTATTCTTGTTTACTGCATTATTTATGGTTTACTGGTACACAATTTTAATATGTTTTTCATGTTTTCAGTCAAGTAAATTTATATACCGGTTAGATACTGATTCACCCCCCCCTCTTTGTATCTTTCAGAATCCTAACAAAAGGATCATCTTCGGTAGCAGTGCAAGCTCCACCAATAGCTACAACTGACAAGGGTGTAGTACAGAGGAAGAAACCGAAGACTTATATTGCCCATGTTACATCCGGTTCTGACATTGATGTTGTGCCCTCACAAATTCCTAAAATTTTTATTAGAATACCAAGGAAGAAGGATGAGGAAATAAAGAAGCAAAAAGTGAAGGTTACCCCTCTGACAACACCAAAGAAAATCTCAAAGGAGAGGAAGCCCACAGAGAAGAGGAAATCAGTTAAGGAGTCTACTTCTACTCCCAACAAGAAGAAGAAATCAGATGTAGATATTGCTCTTGAATCTGGTAAGAATATTGATGTCATTCCTCCTCTTTCAGTTGATGAGCTGATTGATCAAATCACTAAAAATGGAATTTTGAGTAATATACTACATTACTATGTACATATGGGTGATACAGAGAAAATGGAGATAGAGGAATCAATTTTGTTATACTTAGATATATATAAGAAGGCACTTTTAGAGATTGAAAAACAGATATCGATATATTTGTATAGTAAACTAGATGCTAGAAGGTTATCTGTGGTTGAAGAGGATAGACATATAAAGGTAAATGAATTGTTAATTGTGTGTGGTGCTATAACTGATGAAGATATGTTGCAGTGTTTAGAGTTTGCTAATAAATAAATTTTCCAAAGCAAACATCGGCATGTGAGTCTCATGGTAGGTAGAGTGAATGAGATAGTTAAGGAGACACATAAGGCTTGGGTAAAATTCTTTGTAGATAAACTAGGATTCTTTACATCACCAGAAGTCTCTTAAATATCTAATACTCTAGATATCCCAATAGATGATAAGTGGAAATGTATATTGGGAATGGATACACCAGTTTTGGATAAAAAACTAACTGAGGATATTCCTCACGTAGAACCACTTGCACCTAATATAGAGAAACCGCTAGATAACATTGATACTGTACAGGTTAAGCAAGATACACTAGAACAGATCATTCTGGATATAGAGGTCATTGATGTGGAAACAAAAAATAAGCAGGTTGAGGATATTGAACCTCCAACACCAAATGTACATACTGTTGGTATTTTGGTATGGTTTTGTCATTGATGTCAACACCTACTAAACTCTTATCAACTCTGGCACTTTGGAGAATCAACAACATTCACCGGCAAGCAAGTGACTCATGCACACTCACCGGTATCTAGTACACCAGCAAGATATAATGATCACCGACACTTGGAATGATATGGAAAACACTTGGTAATGTCGAAGACATCATTTGGACATCTTGTCCTGGAGTTTTGTTCATTGGTATATTCATATTTGCATATTTGTTGTTACTGGCAAATAGGTCTAGGGTTACACCGGCAGGTTTATCTTTTCTAGATTAGCATGGCACGCTATGGAGATGATTAATTATTGTTGTAAATGCATTAAGCTAACATGTTCAATCAGTTATTGCATTGTTTTTAAAATGTTTTATTGTAATATCTTGTAGAGCCGACCTACTAAAATTGGTCTTAGGTTATGGTATATGTAAGATCTTATTTGTAAGATCAAATGTGGAATGCGAAAAAGGATTATGTGAAGGTATATGCGAGAATAAGTAGAGCTATACATGCAGACATCATTTGAAGATTGAAGGAGGCTTTTTGTGAAGACAATCAAAACTACATTGATACTGAATCCAGCATATGAAGATGCTATTTTGTGTAGTACATTCTTATTGGATTTAACCATCCAACTGTAGTCAGTGTGACTCCCATTTTGTGATTGAGCAGTGAGCTCTAGGCGGTTGGCCTTTCTGCATGTGCAGACCCCATTTATGTACACTTACTATCTATAGTACTATCATCTGATTGTGGGTAAGGTTTACCACCATGGTTTTTCCCCTTCCACGGTTCCCACGTACAAATATTGGTGTTATGTGTTGTGGATGACTTTATCTTTATGTTTCATGCACTAATCCTTACCGGTATAGCAATTAACTGTTAAAACTGTCTACCAGCATATTGAACTGGTTTACCGGTATTAAGCATTAAGTTGGTTAAGTTATTTTTGGTTTAAATTTATTTGACAACTGATTCACTCCCCCCCTCTCAGTTGTCTCCGGGACCTAACAATTGGTATCCGAGCTTAGTCCTCTTTTTAGAAGTTTATCAGCTTGAGGAGATCCAATGTCTACAAACTATTTTAGGAAGGACAGTCCTAAACTTGATGGAACCGACTATGGCATATGGAAGATCAAAATGGAGAGACATCTAAATTGCATTGGAAAAGACATCTGGGATGTTACAAAGAATGGTTATACTGTTGTTGTACAAGGTCAGCCTAGTCCAGCTAACTTGACTAAAGATGAGGAAAATGATTGCAAAGCAAGAGAAGCACTTTTGAGCACATTATCAGATCAACAAATCATGGGACTATCAGATAGGTCTACTACTAAAGCTATTTGGGATCATTTGGAAACACTAGATGAAGGAGATTCCACAGTCAAAATTGCAAAACGTGAAATCTTTCGGGTCAGGTATGAACATCTGAAAATGGAAGAAGATGAAAGAATTTCTGCTTTTATGGAAAGAGTAAATGAAATTGTTTTGGGTATTAAATGTTGTGGAGGAACCTTAAGTGAAGATGAAATTGTTTCAAAAGTTTTAAGAGGATTGACACCGGCATATAAAATGAAATTCACTTCTATAAATGAGTTAAGAACAATGCCTAATACATCAGTTACTAGGGATACATTAATTGGGAAACTTTCAGCTTTTCAAATTGAAGAATTTGGTCCTGTTGCTACTATAAAGATAGATTTGGCCTTTAAAGCATCAACATCATCTGCTCCATCATTTGACAAATCTGATTGGAAAGCCTTTTATGCAAGAGAACTTGAAGAAATCAGGAAAGAAAATGAAGAACTTGAAGAACTTGAAGCACTATTTGCAAGGAAAATGCCTACAGGTCCAGTTGGAAGTAAGTATGAAGGTAAAGCACCCTTTAAATGTTTTAACTACAATAAGATTGGTCATATGGCTTCAAGATGCCCTGATAGACATGCTAGACTAAGAGAAGAAGCTAGAAGAACATTAAAGCCTAACCCTGAATATCAGAGATACAAATTTAAGAAGAATAAAGACAAATCGTGTTACATTGCTGATGAAGGTGTGACTGATGATTCTGATGAGGATCCAACAGACAATGGATGGGTTTTTGTTGCTATAATAGAAGATCAACCAACACCTACTACTCAACCGGTAGTATAGGCCTTGGTAGCTAAAGTTGAAGTAAGGGATGAATGGATCATTGATTCAGGATGCTCACATCATATGTTAGGAGACAAAGGTGAATTCTTGAACTTTCAAGAATACAATGGAGGATTAGTGAGATTTGAAGATGACAAAGCTTGTTCAATCAAAGGTAAGGGTACAATATCTCTTGATGGTAAGCATAACATTGACAATTTTTACTATGTTGAAGGATCAAAGCATAATCTTTTGAGTGTTGGTCAATTAGTTGAGAAAGGATTTCAGTTACAATTCAAAAATGGAAAATGCAAAATCATGAATAGAACTGGTTTGGAAATTGCAACCGATAATCAGACTAGAGGTAATATCTTTCATTTGAATAACAATGAAAAAAAATGCGTAATTGCACATATAGATGAAAGTTGGTTATGGCATAAGAGACTCTGTCATGTAAACTTTGATTGCATGGTGAAGATCAGTACTACTAAGGCAGTTAGAGATTTACCTAAAATTGTCAAACCTCAGAATACAGTATGTAAGGAATGTCAATTTAGAAAACAAGTTAGAGCTAGTTTCAAAAGTATTCCAAAAAAATCAAATAATGCTCTTGATTTGATTCACACTGATTTATGTGGTCCAGCTAGAACTAAAAGCTTAGAAGGTGATAGATATTTCATGCTAATTATTGATTACTATTCTAGAATGTGTTGGGTTACTTTTGTCAGAGAAAAATCAGAAGCACTTGGAAAGTTCAAACTGTTGAAAGCAATGGTAGAAAATGGAACCGGTAAGAAAATAAAATGTTTAAGATCAGATCAAGGAGGAGAATTTACATCTAAGGAATTTAATACATTCTGTGAAGTGAATGGAATCAAAAGATAGCCATCAACACCTCAGACACCACAGCAGAATGGAGTTGTTGAAAGGAAAAACAGTTGTGTCTTGGATGCAAAAAGAAGTATGTTATTAGAAGCAAACCTACCACATGTATATTGGAGAGAAGCAGTCAGTACAATGTTCTATACATTCAACAAAGTTCACATCAAAGGTGAAACCGGTAAGACCCCTCATGAACTATGGTTTGGTAATACTCCTACTCTTAAGTATTTTAGAATTTTTGGAAGTAAATGTTATATCAGAAGAGATGAGTACATTGGCAAATTTGATCCTAGAAGTGATGAAGGAATATTTCTTGGTTATTCATCTAAGAGCAAGGCATATAGATGTTTTAACAAAAGATTGCAGAAAATTGTCGAAAGCATAAATGTAAAGATTGATGAACAATTCAGAGGAACTTCAAAGTATATAGACTCTGAACCGGCAACAAAAAATTTGACAAATGAACCTACTCTGAATCCAATGGTACGGAATGAAGATCTAGTTACCCCAGTATCATCTGAGGATTCCATAGTAATTGAGGAACAACAACAAACAAAGACACCCTGGTATGTAAGACTGAATCATTCTGAAGATCAGATAATTGGAAATAAGTTTAAAGGAGTTATGACAAGAGGAAGATTGGCAAATGAAGAGGTATGTTTTATTTCTCAAATTGAACCATCATTTGTTAATGAGGCATGTGAAGATAAATTTTGGATTAAAGCTATGGAAGAAGAATTAGAACAAATTGAGAAAAATAACACTTGGACATTAGTTCCTCGACCTAAAGATAAAAAAGTAATTGGAACCAAATGGGTATTTAGAAATAAACTTAATGAAGATGGTAAGGTTGTCAGAAATAAATCAAGACTAGTGTGTAAGGGATATTCTCAGAAGGAAGGAGTTGATTACAATGAAACCTTTGCACCAGTAGCTAGAATTGAGGCAGTCAGATTATTTTTGGCTTTTGCAGCACACAAGAACTACAAAGTTTATCAAATGGATATTAAATGTGCATTTTTAAATGGAGATCTTGAAGAGGAAGTATACATTGAACAACCTGATGGATTTTCTTGGATAGATGACAATGATATGGTTTGCAGGTTAAGAAAAGATTTGTATGGATTAAAACAAGCTCCAAGAGCTTGGTATGCAAGATTGGATAAGTATCTTTTAAAGATTGGTTTTACTAAAGGAAATGCAAACAACAATTTATATTATAAAGTAACTAATGATGACATCTTGATTATAGAAGTATTTGTTGATGATATAATCTTTGGAGGAAAAGATGGATTATGTAAAGAATTTTCTATTAAAATGCAGCAAGAATTTGAAATGTCTATGATTGGAGAAATAAAATTCTTTTTAGGATTGCAGATTTCATAGACTGATAAAGGTATATTCTTGAGTCAATCCAAATACTTAAAAGAGTTACTAAATAAATTTGGGATGAAGAACTCTAAACCGGTAAGCACACCTATGACAACAAATGACAAATTATCACAAAGGGATGAATCTACACCTGTTAATCCGACTAGATACAAATCTATGATAGGGCGTTTACTGTATTTGACACAAAACAGACTTGATATTATGAATGTAGTATGTATTGTTTCAAGATTTTAAAGTAATCCTAGAGAAAATCATGAATCAGTAGTAAAAAGGATTTTCCGGTACTTAGAAGGCACTATAAATCTTGGATTATGGTACCCCAAAGATGAAAACTTTGAATTTGTGCATACACAGATGCAAATTGGGTAGGAGATGTGGATGACAGAAAAAGCACCACCGACGGAACATTCTTTCTTGGAAATAGATTAGTCTCTTGGTTGAGTAAGAAACAATGTTGTACATCTTTATCAACAACGGAATCAGAATATGTTGCAGCAGCAACTAACTGTACACAGGTACTATGGCTTAAGCAAATGTTGAAAGACATAAAGGTAAAATGCAAGGAACCTATTACTATATATTGTGATAACACTGCAGCAATTGATATATCTAAGAATCCGGTATTACATTCTAAAACAAAACATGTTTCTATCAAACTAAATTTTCTAAGAGAAAAAGTTGAAGAAAAGGAGATAAAACTGGTTTATGTGAATACTAAAGAAAAGGAGATAAAACTGGTCTAAGATAAAGAACTTGGTTTTTATTGTAACTTTGGCATTTGATGTCAAAGCGGGAGAGATTGGTATGGAAAAACTTTGAAAAACACAAGGAAAACACATGGAAAACACATGTTGCTCCCAGGGGGAGAGATTGTTGTTTAGGAGAGATTATTACTCTCTGTATCTGTATTTTGATTTCTGGTTATGATCTTTTTCGGAGATTGTTGGTTTTCGGTATTTGACATTTCTATTTTGGCACTTTGATGGTTTTTCCATCTTGTGTTGCCATCAATGCCAAAGGGGGAGATTGTTGGTATTTTGGTATGGTTTTGTCATTGATGTCAACACCTACTAAACTCTTATCAACTCTGGCACTTTGGAGAATCAGCAACATTCACCAGCAAGCAAGTGACTCATGCACAGTCACTGGTATCTGGTACACCGACAAGATATAATGATCACCGACACTTGGAATGATATGGAAAACACTTGTTAATGTCGAAGACATCATTTGGACATCTTGTCTTGGAGTTTTGTTCATTGGTATATTCATATTTGCATATTTGTTGTTACCGGCAAATAGGTCTAGGGTTACACCGACATGTTTATCTTTTCTAGATCATCATGGCACACTATGGAGATGATTAATTATTGTTGTAAATGCATTAAGCTGACATGTTCAATCGGTTATTGCATCAGTTATTGTATTGTTTGTAAAATGTTTTATTGTAATATCTTGTAGAGCTGACCTACTAAAATTGGTCTTAGGTTATGGTATAAATGTAAGATCTTATTTGTAAGATCAAATGTGGAATGCAAAAAAGGATTATGTGAAGGTATATGCGAGAATAAGTAGAGCTATATGTTAGGTCCCAGAGACAACTTAGAGGGGGGGGGGGGGGTTAATCAGTTGTCAAATAAATTCAAACCAAAAACTTATTAACCAACTTAATGCTTAATACCGGTAAACCAATTAAGTATGCCGGTAGAAAGTGTTAATAGTAAATTTCTATACCGGTAAGGATTAATGCATGAAACATAAACATAAATTCATCCACAACACATGACACCAATATTTGTACGTGGAAACCCTGTAAGGGGAAAAACCACGGTGGGAAACCTTACCCACAATCAGATGATACTACTGCAGATAGTAAGTGTACATAAATGGGGTTTGCACATGCAGAAAGGCCAACAGCTTAGAGCTCATTGCTTAGTCACAAAATGGGAGTCACACTGACTACATTTGGATGGTTAAATCCAATAAGAATGTACTGCACAAAATAGCATCTTCATATGCTGGATTCAGTACCGGTGTAATGCTAATATGCTTCTACAAAAACCTAACTTCACCTTCAAATGATGTCTTCGTGTATATCCCTGCTTGATCTCGCATATACCTTCACTTTTTTCTTTTTCGCATTCCACACTTGATCTTACAAATAAGACCTTACATTTATACCATACCCTAAGACCAATTTTAGTAGGTCAGCTCTACAAGATATTACAATAAAAACATTTTACATACAATATAATATCTGATGCAATAAACGATTGAACATGTCAGCTTAATGCATTTACAACAATAATGAATTATCTCCATAGCGTGCCATGCTGATCTGGAAAAGATAAACCTGCCGGTGTAACCCTAGATAACCTGGACCTATTTGCCGGTAAAAGAAAATATGCAAATATGAATATACCAATGATTATTTCTGAAAGTAAAGTGTCCACATGATGTCTTTGACATTACCAAGTGTCTTCCATACCATTCTAGGTACCGGTGAACAATATATCCTACTGGTGAACCATATACCAGTAACTGTTGCACAGTTTACTGCTTGCCGGTGAATGTTGTTGGATCTCCAAAGTAGGTGTATTAGTAGGTGTTGACATCAATGACAAAACCATACCAAAATACCAACAATCTCCCCCTTTGGCATTGATGGCAACACAAGATGGAAAAACATCAAAGTGCCAAAATAGAAATGCCAAATATAAAAACCAACAATCTCCATATCTTCCCCTGGGAGTAACAATACCAATCTCTCATACCAATTTCTCCTTAAATGTGTATTTCAAAATCTCTCCCCTAAAATCTCTCACCAAAAAGATAATGTGTTTTTCCATAGATATCTCTCCCCCTTTGACATCAAATGCCAAAGTCACAAAAAGTCAAGTTCATACAAAATACCAATCAATTCAATATACCAACTACTCCCCCTGAGAAGTAGCTTCCTCATCAAATACCAGAATAAAAGATTTGTCCATTTAATTATGTCGGTTGATGACAATCATCAACTATCTAAGTCTCTACCGGTGGTGGTATGACTCCAAGCTGATCTCTGAGATACTCAAAAGTCTCCTTAGGAAAAGGTTTTGTGAAAATATCTGCAAGTTATTCTTTAGTATTCACATAAACCAGTTTTATCTCCTTTTCTTCAACTTTTTCCCTTAGAAAATTCAGTTTGATAGAAACATGTTTTGTTTTAGAATGTAATACCAGATTCTTAGATATATCAATTGCTGCAGTGTTATCACAATATATAGTAATAGGTTCCTTGCATTTTACCTTTATGTCTTTCAACATTTGCTTAAGCCATAATACCTGTGTACAGTTAGTTGTTGCTGCAACATATTCTGATTCTGCTATTGATAAAGATGTACAACTCTGTTTCTTATTCAACCAAGAAACTAATCTCTTTCCAAGAAAGAATGCCCCTCCAGTGGTGCTTTTTCTATCATCTATATCTCCTGCCCAATTTGCATATTTGTATGCACATAGGTCAAAGTTTTCATCTTTAGGATACCATAATCCAAGATTTGCTGTGCCTTGTAAGTACCGAAAAATCCTTTTTAGTACTGATTCATGATTTTCCCTAGGATTACTCTGAAATCTAGAAACAATACATATTGCATTCATAATATCAGGCCTGGTTTGTGTCAAATACAGTAAACCTCCTATCATAGATTTGTATCTAGTTGAATTAACAGGTGTAGATTCATCCCTTTGAGATAATTTGTCATTTGTAGTCATAGGTGTGCTTACCGGTTTAGAGTTCTCCATTCCAAATTTCTTTAGTAATTCTTTCAAGTACTTGGATTGACTCAAAAATATACCTTTATCAGTCTGAGAAATTCGCAAACCTAAAAAGAATTTTATTTCTCCAATCATAGACATTTCAAATTCTTGCTACATTTCAAGAGAAAATTCCTTACATAATCCATCTTCTCCTCCAAAGATTATATCATCAACAAATACTTCAATAATCAAGATGTCATCATTAGTTAATTTGTATTATAAATTGCTATCTGTATTTCCTTTAGTGAAACCAATTTTCAAAAGATACTTATCCAACCTTGCATACCAAGCTCTTGGGGCTTGTTTCAATCCATACAGAGCTTTTCTTAACTTGCAAACCATATCATTGTCATCTGTCAAAGAAAATCCATCAAGTTGTTCAATATATACTTCTTCTTCAAGATCTCCATTCAAAAATGCACATTTAATATCCATTTGATAAACTTTGTAATCCTTGTGAGCTGCAAAAGCCAAGAATAATCTAACTGCCTCAATTCTGGCTATTGGTGCAAAGGTTTCATTGTAATCAACTCCTTCTTTCTGAGAATATCCCTTACACGCTAGTCTTGCTTTATTTCTGACAACGTTACCATCTTCATTAAGTTTGTTTCTAAATACCCATTTAGTTCCAATTACATTTTTATCTTTAGGCCGGGGAACTAATGTCCAAGTATTATTCTTCTCAATTTGTCCTAATTCTTCTTCCATAGCTTTAATCCAAAATTTATCTTCACATTCCTCATTAATAGATGATGGTTCAATTTGAGAAATAAGACATACCTCTTCATTTACCAATCTTCCTCTTGTCATAACTCCTTTGAATTTGTTTCCAATTATCTGATCTTCAGAATGATTCAATCTTACATATTAGGGTGTCTTAGTTTGCTGTTGTTCTTCAATTATTGTGGAATCTTCTGATGATACCGGGGTAACTAGATCTTCATTCTGTACCAGTGGATTCAATATAGGTTCATTTGTCACAATTTCTATTGCCGGTTCAAAGTCTATATACCTTGAAGTTCCTCTGAATTGTTCATCAATCTTTACATTTGTACTCTCAACAATTTTCTGCATTCTTTTATTAAAACATCTATATGCCTTGCTCTTAGATGAATAACCAAGAAATATTCCTTCATCACTTCTAGGATCAAATTTGCCAATATACTCATCTCTTCTAATATAACATTTACTTCCAAAAATTCTAAAATACTTAAGAGTAGGAGTATTACCAAACCATAGTTCATGAGGGTTCTTACTGGTTTCACCTTTGATGTGAACTTTGTTGAATGTATAGAGAACAGTGCTAACTGCCTCTCTCCAATACACATGTGGTAGATTTGCTTTAGATAACATACTTCTAGCTGCATCCAAGAGAGTTATGTTTTTCCTTTCAACAACTCCATTCTACTATGGGGTCCAAGGTGCTGATAACTGTCTTTTGATTCCATTAACTTCACAGAATGTATTAAAGTCCTTAGATGTGAATTCTCCTCCTTGATCTAATCTTAAACATTTGATTTTCTTACCGGTTTCATTTTCAACCATTGCTTTGAATAGTTTGAACTTACCAAGTGCTTTTGAATTCTCTCTGAGAAAAGTAACCCAACACATTCTAGAATAATCATCAATAATTAGCATAAATTATCTATCACCTTGTAAGCTTCTAGTTCTAGTTGGACCACATAAATTAGTGTGAATTAATTCAAGGGCATTATTGGATTTTTCTAGAATACTTTTGAAACTAGCTCTAACTTGTTTTCCAAATTGACATTCCTTACAAATTGTATTCTGAGGTTTCACAATTTTAGGTAGATCTCTAACTGCCTTAGAAGTACTGATTTTTACCATGCAATCAAAATTTACATGACATAGTCTCTTATGCCATAACCAACTTTCATCTATATGTGCAATTAAGCATGCCTTTTCATTGTTATTCAAATGAAAGATATTGCCTCTAGTCTGATTACCAGTTGCAATTTCCAAACCAGTTCTATTCATGATTTTGCATTTTCCATTTTTAAATTGTAATTGAAATCCCTTCTCGACTAATTGACCAACACTTAAAAGATTATGCTTTAATCCTTCAACATAGTAGACATTGTCAGTGTTATGTTTACCATCAAGAGATATTGAACCTTTACCTTAGATTGAATAGGCTTTGTAATCTCCAAATCTTACTAAACCTCCATTGTATTCTTGAAAGTTCAAGAATTTACCTTTGTCTCCAGTCATGTGATGTGAGCATCCTGAGTCAATGATCCATTCATCCTTTGTTTCAACTTTAGCTACTAGGGCTTGTTCTACTGGTTGAGCAGTAGGTGCCAGTTGATCTTTTGTTATAGCAACAAAAACCCATCCATTGTCTGTTGGATCCTCATAAGAATCATCAGTCACACCTTCATCAGCAATGTAACAAGATTTATCTTTGTTCTTCTTAAATTTGTATCTCTGATATTCAGGATTTGGCTTGTATATTCTTCTAGCTTCTTCTCTTAGTCTAGCATGTCTATCAGGGCATCTTGAAGCCATATGACCAATCTTATTGTAGTTAAAACATTTAAAGGGTGCTTTACCTTCATACTTACTTCCAATAGGACCTTTTGGCATTTTCCTTAAAAATAGTGCTTCAAGCTCTTCAAGCTCTTCATTCTCCCTCCTGGATTCTTCAAGTTCTCTTGCATAAAGGGCTCTCCAGTCTAATTTGTCAAATGATGGAGAAGATGATGTTGATACTTTAAAGGCTAAATCAGTCTTTATAGCAATAGGAACAAATTCCTCAATTTCAAAGGCTGAAAGTTTTCCAATCAATGTATCCCTAGTTACTGATGTATTAGGCATTGTTCTCAACTCATTTAAAGTAGTAACATTCATTTTATATGCCGGTGGGAAACCTCTTAAGATTTTTGAAACAATTTCATCCTCACTCAAGGTTCCTCCACAACATTTAATACCCAAAACAATTTCATTTACTCTTTCCATAAAAGCAGAAATCCTTTCATCTTCTTCCATTTTCAGATGTTCATACCTGACTCGAAAGCTTTCAAGTTTTGCAATTTTGACTGTGGAATCTCCTTCATTTAGTGTTTCCAATTTATCCCAAATAGCTTTAGCAGTAGACCTATCTGATAATCCCATGATTTGTTGATCTGATAATGTGCTCAAAAGTGCTTCTCTTTCTTTGCAATCATTTTCTTCATCTTTGGCTAAAGTAGTTGGAGCAGTCTAACCAGCTACAACAGTAGTATAACCATTCTTAGTAACTTCCCAGATGTCTTTACCAATGCAATTCAGAAGTGTCTCCATTCTGATCTTCCATATCCCATAGTTGGTTCCATCAAGTTTAGGACTATCCATCCTGAAATAATTAGTAGACATTGGATCTCCTCAAGTTGTTAAACTTCTGCAAAAGAGGACTAGGCTCTGATACCAATTGTTAGGTCCCAGAGACAACTGAGAGGGGGGGGGGGGGTGAATCAATTGTCAAATAAATTCAAACCAAAAACTTATTAACCAACTTAATGCTTAATACTGGTAAACCAGTTAAGTATGTCGGTAGACTGTGTTAATAGTAAATTGCTATACCGGTAAGGATTAATGCATGAAACATAAACATAAAGTCATCCACAACACATGACACCAATATTTGTACATGGAAATCCTGTAAGGGGAAAAACCATGATGGGAAACCTTACCCACAATCAGATGATACTACTGGAGATAGTAAGTGTACATAAATGGGGTCTACACATGCAGAAAGGCCAACAACCTAGAGCTCACTACTCAATCACAAAATGGGAGTCACACTGACTACAGTTGGATGGTTAAATCCAATAAGAATGTACTGCATAAAATAGCATCTTCATATGCTGGATTCAGTACCAGTGTAATGCTGATATGCTTCTACAAAAACCTAACTTCACCTTCAAATGATGTCTTCATGTATATCCCTACTTGATCTCGCATATACCTTCACTTAATTCTTTTTCGCATTCCACACTTGATCTTACAAATAAGATCTTACATTAATACCATACCCTAAGACCAATTTTAGTAGGTCAGCTCTACAATATATTACAATAAAAACATTTTACATACAATATAATATCCGATGCAATAACCGATTGAACATGTCGGCTTAATGCATTTACAACAATAATGAATCATCTCCATAGTGTGCCTTGTTGATCTGGAAAAGATAAACGTGCCACTGTAACCCTAGATAACCTAGACCTATTTGCCGATAAAAGCAAATATGCAAATATGAATATACCAATGATTATTTCTTAAAGTAAAGTGTCCACATGATGTCTTCGACATTACCAAGTGTCTTCCATACCGTTCCAGGTACCAGTGAACAATATATCCTGCCGGTGAACCATATACCAGTAACTGTTGCACAGTTTACTGCTTGCCAGTGAATGTTGCTAGATCTCCAAAGTAGGTGTATTAGAAGGTGTTGACATCAATGACAAAACCATACCAAAATCCAAACACTATACACGCAGACATCATTTGAAGATTGAAGGAGGCTTTTTGTGAAGATAATCAGAACTACACCGGTACTGAATCCAACATGTGAAGATGCTATTTTGTGTAGTACATTCTTATTGAATTTAACCATCCAATTATAGTCAGTGTGACTCCCATTTTGTGATTGAGCAGTGAGCTCTAGGCAGTTGGCCTTTCTGCATGTGCAGACCCTATTTATGTACACTTACTATCTGCAGTAGTATCATCTGATTGTGGGTAAGGTTTCCCACCATGGTTTTTCCCCTTATAGGGTTTCCACGTACAAATATTGGTGTTATGTGTTGTGGATGACTTTGTGTTTGTGTTTCATGCACTAATCCTTACCGGTATAGCAATTAACTGTTAAAACTGTCCACCGACATATTAAACTGGTTTATTGGTATTAAGCATTAAGTTGGTTAAGTTGTTTTTGGTTTTAATTTATTTGACAACTGATTCACCCCCCCCCCCCTCTCAGTTGTCTTCGGGACCTAACACATACTGAAGAGGTTAAGGTTAAAAATATTACTGCACCAAGTGGCAAAGCCACCGGTGCAAGTCTTGAGGATGGATCTTCACGAAAGATTTTGGATAGTCATTCATTATTGGCACTTGAGTCAACTAGTCAATTTGATTTTTCATAGAAGAATATTGAGTAGCTGAGTAGTTTTGCGTTGATGAATGTTGCATCTCAGAAGTTAAGGAAGGAAGGGAATGCAGACAAGAAGGTTATTGAGCAAACCATTCCGGTTTTGCAGCAGCTCACACCAGAATATAAGATACATCATATTGGTAGTCCATCTGGTAAACTGAATGGTTTGATTGAGCATATTTCAAAAGAGTTTAAAACTCTTCAATAGGTATCAAACCGACAGTTGATTGAGCGGTATAATGCAGCCCGAAAAGTTGCTTGTGACAGCATGATTTCATCTGACAAGGCCAAGCTGATAGATGAGATATCAAAGATTGATGTGGCTCTAAATGAGTGTAGCAATATATATAGGTCTTGTACTAACACTGACAAACTAACAATGGATCTTGAGGTGAAATTGAAGGCGAAAAAGGCTTGGTTAGATATTTTTGCTCACAATTTTGATGGTACTCAAACACTGACCAGTACCATTGATGGTCAGATTTTGATTACAGAGTTTCAGATTTTTGGATTAGAGAAGGATATGGATAGGTTAATCTGGTGTGCAAGAGAATTAAGAGGTTTGGTGAGTCCCCGGTTGAACACTTCGTTACTTCACAAGAGGGAATGCATATAGTTAATGAATAAACCTACTCCACCAGACCTATCAGAAGAATATATTCATGCATATAGTCTTAATGGTTTTGTATCCATTTTGAGCACATTGAAGACAAGTTGGGATGCATATTTAGGATTTTTGAAGAATGCTTACCTGTATATTTTCAAGTATATCTAGATTTGGTAATCACATTTTGGTTTGTACATAATTTCATTTCTTTCATTCATTTACCCTGGCTTTGGCATTGTTGTCAAAGGGGGAGAGGTTGATGTGAAAAATGTCTAGGGACATGAGAAGTAATGTATAGCTTAGGGAGAGCAGTCTTCCAACAGTTTTTGAGATCAATTTTGGAGTTTTTGGCATGGAATCGAAATAACACTTCAGTGATCCATTTTTCACATGAGTGTTGCCATCAATGCCAAAGGGGGAGATTGTTGGCAATTGACACTTATTCATCTTAGTTATGTTGTCATTGTTGGAAACACACACCATTTTGGGTTGGTCACTTAACCGGTACTCACCGATATTCATTGTTTGGCAACTGACATTTAGTCATTCTGCACACAAGGAACCGACACTGACAGAAAAGGGAAATAGACAATATAGGAACTGGTATATGAGGCCGACAAAAGGGATTGATTCGATAGGTCTACATGAAAATGATCAAAGGCATCGGTCTTGAAGTTTAATCAATTTATTTTTTCTTAGGCCGACATGTAGATAAATTGTAATATCTTTGTAAGCCGACAAAAGGCATCTCTGTTTGTGTTTGGGAAGGGTATTTAAGTCAGTTCGGCTAGGTTATTTTGGTAATGAATAAGGATGCATAATAAGGTAATGGGATATAGTAATACAATGCTGATCGACATAATACAAATGTAATATTTTGTGGTCGGTCTTGGATTTTGGTTGAGAGATTTGGGAAGCAAAGCAAGATACTGGTAAGGAAGGACACTGTGTAAACCAGTAGAGACTAATCTTTAACCGAAACTCATCTAGCATAGCGGATGCACTCTTAGAGTTTAGAATTTTATTTGTAACTCCATATGTGGTGTTTGTAGTTAGTGAGGCTCCTTTTGTGATGAGCAGTGTGCTCTAAGTTGTTGGCCTTCCTGCATGTGCAAGCCCCTATTGTAATATTTATTCATCTGGCTAGTGGATAGATATTGTGGGTCTCCAATCCTACCGTAGTTTTTCCTGTTTGAGGATTTCCATGTATAAATCTCTCTATTATGGTTTATTCTCTTGTTATTGCTTCATTTGTATTTGTTGTTATATACTTTCATGTTTACCAGTTACTGAATTGCATTGTTAATAAGGTTAAAATTGATTATACTGACAAAATACTGATTCAACCCCCCTCTCACTATTCTTGGATTCCAACAATATGTGGTCCTAAGGGATCACACATTTCTTAACACATGCATGACCCCTTAGGACCACATATGACCCTAATAGACTTGTAAATCACTAAGAGGCAGGGGTGAATCAGTGACAGCAAAAACAATACCACTTTAAACACATACCAGTAAAGATACTTAACTAGTTTACTTAATACTATGCATTCAATCCAAAATGATATTAAAGAATCCACAACAAGTAAAACATCCACCATAACACAAGTATTTATACATGGAAAACCCAAATGGGAAAAACCACAGTGAGATGAGACTCACAAGTTAACTATCTGCAGTAGTAGGTAACTGATCGGTTAAGGTCTACAAAAGTGCTCTACTAGGAGCGAATCCTATTAAGATCCCAAAGCTCTGTTAGGAGCTATACCCTGTTAAAGGTAGTACCTTGTTAGGAGTAACCTCGGTAGAGGATTTCAAACCCAAACTAATGGATCACCTTGTTAAAGGATTTGTACATTGAATCTTATTAGAGGTTACCCGGTTAGGGTATTTGACTATTGTAGTAATTAGAAAACAACAGGTGGTGTGATCTAGAAGTAGCAAAAATTGCTTGAATAAATCCTCTTCTGCTCACTCAAAACTACATCACCAACATACTCTACTATGCCTTCAGTAAATCACCACAACTTAACACTTCTATCTTGCATCATAAAAAAATAATTCATCATTATGTCATTATATAGACATTAGATTTCATGTCGGCTCAGGAATCATATCAGAATTTCCTAGGTGTAGTATATCTAGACAATCTAACATAACTCATCACAGATTGCCACCAAATTTGTCGGTTAGGGATACCTCATCATGACTAGTGATAACTCATCACACAATCAGTGAAACCGGTTGGAACACCGATACCGGTTTAACTCATCACACAATCAGTGAAACCGGTTGGAACACCGATACCGATTAAGAGTTAACCTCTTCCAACTCATAGACCAATTGTCCTCCTTTTGCTTCTTTGATGGTCTCCACTGAATCTCCAAGCTAGTGTCATGCCATTCCTGAATATACCGGTTAGACACCCTCAAAACCATTTGAACTTAACTATACATATAATACCGGTTTTGCAATGCAAAGACTTGGGGGTAATATCGATTTGTCTTAACTAAGATTACTAAGACAATGTGAACATATGTGTGTGTATACATGTGCCATCAATCACAACACATGAAGTCATCCATTACAATCATCATCAAGCCAACAAACCCTTTAGGACACGACGTGATGGACTAAGGGGTATGTCATACACATTAGGATTTTATAAGGGGTCACACATGTGTTAGAACACATGCCTGACACCTTAGGACCACATATGACCCCTTACGGTCCACTATGTGATCCTCTATGGTCCTAAGGAGACATATAGTGTCGTCAGGGGCATATGTGGTCTTAAGGGGTCCTAAGGGGTCATGTTGTGTGTGTAATAGGATGTGAAAAGGGGTCATAAAGGTTTTATTTTGTCTAATTTGTTTAAATTTGTTATCTAAGTTTTATAATTTTTTTTAAATTTAAATTTATTATTTTATTTTTCTAACGTTTTAATTTATTATATTTAGTTTTATAACATTTTTCTAATTTTTAATTTTGCTAAATATTTTTCTTAACGTGTTTCTAAGTTTTAATTTACTACCTTAGTTTTCTAAGTTTTTCTTAACATTTTTTTAAAAAGTTGAAAAAAAATACATATATAGCTATTTAATTTAAAAAACAAATTGACATTAAATCAAAACATTAAATTAAGTTTAATAACATTTTTCTAAGTTTTAATTTTGCTAATGTTTTTCTAAAAAAATTCAAATGTTTTTCTAAGTTTTAAAATTTTAGTATAGATATGTTTTCTAAGTTTTGATAATGTTTTTCTAAAATGCTAAAAAACAATAAATATATAACTATTTAATTAAAAAACAACTTATTTATTAATTTTTAAATAAATTTAATAATAAATAAATAAATAAATATTATTAAACAAAACAAAGGTTATTTTGTGCACCTGAAATAATGTAGGTCGAAAGTTGAAAGGTGAGAAGCACTGGTTGTTGCTGATAGGGAACGGTGACGTAGGGTTCTCTCTAACCCCCTCTCGGCACAAAAAACTCCAAACTTGAAAATGATAGTTAAACTGTCATTTTTGGTTTTTATAGCCATTTAAAAAAAAATTAAATAGGTTCGATCGAATGGGGGGTTTGATTGATCGAACCCATGTCCTATGGAGGGTTCAATCGAACCCTAGGGGATGGTTTGCTCAAACACCTCCAGTTCGTTCGAACCCCTCCCCCCCCCAAATTTTTTCCCCCACCTCCACCAATTTTCTTCATTGGCAAAAGTGGGAACCATTATTGTGAGTTTACCCATGGCCTATCTTGGTTTTTTATGACTTCCCACAATCACTTCCCACTTATTTACAAGAATAGAATACAAAGAATCAGAAATATCATCTTTAAGATCCATATGCAATCGATTGAATTGACATAAGTAGTTGATTACCTTTTGAACAATTTGTTCCTTCTGATCATCATCAAATGAATCAAAATGTTCTTTCACATTATCAAACCTATTCCTCCCTAATGTTTTTATAGTTCTCTCGAAATTAGTCATAGGTTTATAAGATAAATCATTAATAGGAATACCCTACTGCGAGGTGTCTTCTACTGGTTTGGCTTTCTTACCAGTTGCTTTCATTTTCTTTGGTTCCTCTTCATTGTTGGTATCATCAGATTCTGCTTGAAGAATAAGTTGCTTGCCTTTCTTCTTTGTTGCAGTCTGCTTCTTAGCATATACTTTGGGCGTTGGTTCCTTTTTGACTTGGACACTTCTTGTCACCCTTTACTGGTGGTCACTGGAGGTACTTGTTCAACTTTCTTCTTCTTCTCTTTGGCAGGACTGGGTTCGATAGGTGTATTTATTTCCTCGTATGTTCCAAATATTTTCTTCCTCTTATCCTTGGGAGATGCCAAAAGGTTGTTGGCATATCCAATTAATAAGTCATAATTGACTTCATAACTCATTTCATCCATTTCATCCTCCCTGGGTTCTATGGTCTCCATAAGACAAAAGTCTATGGTGACTATGAAACAGATGTCTTTAGAAACGTTTTTCACTACATCTTCAAGTAGCATCACCCTCATGCTCATCTTCTTTTGGAATTCATTAAAATATCTATTTATTGCAGTAGAGAATGTGTTCTTTACAACCTTAATGTTGTTCTTGATTTGAGAAGTTACAGGTAGGTCCTTTGACCATTGAATGTCACCAATTTCCGGTAGGAATTTCTGAAAATAAAAGAATAGACCAATCAATAATTGACCAAATTTAAACTTTTGATTGTTGTCTTTCTTAATTGATTGCAGGTTTAACATCAATTGACTCCTTATAGCCTCACATAGGTCATAATCTACATCCTCAACAATCATTCTGTAAGTTGCATGCACAGCTATAGATGGCACATTGTTCATTATGCTAGAATAAAATATCCCGCTTCCAATAACCATAGTAGCCAGTCTAACTGTTGGGTCCTTAATGTTGTTAACTAAAAATGCATGACCATCAAAGGTAGTCTGAGTTAGTGTTACCACTGTTTCTTTTGAAATCTTCCTTAGCTTAGGAACTTCACCGGTTTGCCAAAAACTAGTCACTACATGGATTGCTTCCTTTGTGATTGTGTGTGACCTTTCAAGATACACATTTTCACCATGCACATGACTAAGTATTATCCTAACATGTTCTTCAAAATCTTCAATAAAATACGCCGCATTGTGAAACCCTTTTCATAAACCCTAATGTACTCGGGTTTGATTTTGCTGCTTGTATCACACAAGGATTTCAGTTGAGAGTAAATTGATAATGATCCTAAATCTTTAATTTTACAATCAATGTAACTAGATAAATCACCTTTTATCATAACACCATCAGGAACTTGAGACAAAGAATTATATGACACTATTTTGTTTGTTTCCATAGACTCCATAAGTTCAACAGTGATCATAAGTCTCTCTACATTCTTAGACAATGATGCCATTCTGGATAAACTCAATTTGAGAGAGATTAACAAAATAATACCTTAATTCCTCCACACTGGCGAGGTTTCTGGTTGATCTCTCGAATGTACACCTGTTTCGCCTTTGCAAATCTTCTAATCTGATTGAATCTTTCAATCCTCAACTCAAATCCATCTACAATCAATTAGCAAATCTCTTTTTCGCTCTGTAGGTGCTTAACAACTCTCTTTCGAATGCAATTAGGGTAAAAATATCATAGTAAGACTTAGTTTTATAAAATTTACCTACTGCATTAATTGTTTGAACGATAGGGTAACAAACCCTAATATACTGCTTAACAAAATTTCCCAATACTAGTAGGTATATAACCAGTTGATAATCTTTTGAAAAACCTATAGACAAAGATATCAAGAATTCTCACAAAACAACTCAAAATAAAAACTCTCTTACCACACATTCTTCAAGGGGTCCGGAAGTAGATTTACCACTATGCTCCCCTTAGGCCTGTTCAAAGGCTTAGTTCTCTAGTGTATAATTCTCCATGCTAGGTGAAGGAATATATTCTTCTTCAGTCTTGTCCTCACTCTTCTTTTTCCATATTTTGTTCATCTCCTCTCTGGTTTCCTCTATATTGACCTTCTGCTTACCTTTCTGATCTTCAGAGTGTTTAACCGGTTTGTTCTTCCTAATTGTATAAAACTTTTCCATGTGTCCTAGTTTGTGACAATGATAGAAAGCCATTCCAAATGATCTCCAAGGTCCTGCATTACCTCTTCCAGTTCTCCTTTTGCAGTTCATAGCCACATGACCATAATTGTTACAAATGGTGCAAATCACATTAGTTACCTTTTCCATTTCAAATGGACCAAACCGGTTGACATACGATTTCTGCCTATTCATGTTTCCCCAGTTGTCATAAGTTCTCCTCTAGTCACCATTAGATCTTGGATTCATGTGTGGTACTGAATTGTTTGCTTCATATCTGCATTCAACTGATCTATGTCCATACATGTTGCATATAAAACAATGACCTTCAAATCTCCTAGATACATACCTAGCATTTTCATTGTAGCATGTGTTCTCATTAGGTCTGCTTCTACACATATTTGCAATATGTCTAGGTTTATGATAGACAAAGCAAATAGGTTTAAATGCTTTCTTACCGGTAGGCTTGTTTGCCTTAGGAGCAGATTTACCCTTGTGAATATTTCTCTTTGTACTGAAAGATTCTCCTTTCTCAGATGTATTAAAACCTACTCTAGATGTGTCACCTTTCATCCTCTGAGATTGGATCTTCTCATCCAGCATAGAAGAACTCTTATTGAACTTTTTTAGCTTTCCATTAGCCTTAGTGAGCTCTCTGGTAAGATGTTCATTGTGTTTTGTAAGAGTCTCTCTTAGAGATGATGCCATTTCAAGATCTAGCTGCAAAGACTCCTCTTCTTTTTCTTCATGCCAATGCTCATGCAAAGTTGCATTCTATTGTTTGATCTTATAAATCTCATGATCTCTTTATTTGATTAGGTCTTTAGCTGCCCTCCTTGCTTCAAGCTCTTGGCTCATGCAGATAGTTAGGGCTTCTAACTCTCTTCTCAGATTTAGCTTTTCACCGTTCAGTTTTTCGACTTCTTCAGCTAATGCATCAATGTTAGCCTCATCTAAAGAACTATTATCAAATATCTACAATAGTTGTTCAATCGGTTCTCTCCTTTTGACTTGTGAAGCTTTAAATCCGACCCTTAAGGTTTCAAGCTCTTCCTTGGTAGCATCAAGCACTCTAGCCATCTCTAAATAACTCATATCCCCCATGGTGGCTTTAGGGTTTCTTTCCTAGTGATTAAGCCTTAAGGAAGTTTGGCTCTGATACCAATTGATAGACTTATAAAGAACTGAGAGAGGGGGGGGGGGGGGGTCTGAATCAGTGATAACAAAAACAATACCACTTTCAACACAGACCGGTAAAGATACTTAACCAGTTTACTTAATACTATGCGTGCAATCCAAAATGATATTAAAGAATCCACAACAAGTAAAACATCCACCATAACACAAGTGTTTATATGTGGAAAACCCAAATGGGAAAAACAACGGTGAGATGGGACTCACAAGTTAACTATCTATAGTAATAGGTAATTGACCAGTTAAGGTCTACAAAAGTGCTCTACTAGGAGCAAATCCTATTAAAGATCCCAAAGCTCTGTTAGGAGTTATACCCTGTTAAAGGTAGTACCCTGTTAGGAGTAACCTTGGTAGAGCATTTCAAACCCAAACTAATGGATCACCTTGTTAAAGGATTTGTACATTGAAGCTTGTTAGAGCATACCCAATTAGGGGATTTGATTGTTGTAGTGATTAAAAAACAACAGGTGGTGTGATCTAGAAGTAGCACAACTTGCTTGAATAGATCCTCTTCTGCTCACTCAAAACTACATCACTGACATACTCTTCTATGCCTTCAGTAAATCGCAACAAATTAACACTTCTATCTTGCATCATAAAAAAATAATTCCTCATAATGTCATTATATAGACATTAGATTTCATGTCGGCTCGGGAATCATATCATAATTTCCTAGGTGCATTGTATCTGGACAATGTAACATAGCTCATCATAGATTGCCGCCAAATCTGTCAGTTAGGGATACCTCATCACGACCGGTGATAACTCATCACACAATCAGTGAAATCGGTTGGGACACTAATACCGGTTAAGAGTTTACCTCTTCCAACTCATAGACCAATTGTCCTCCTTTTGCTTGTTTGATGGTCTCCGCTGAATCTCCAAGTTGGTGTCATGTCATTCCTGAATATACCGATTGTCTACATATACCAGTTAGACACCCTCGAAACCATTTGAACTTAACTATACATATAATACTAGTTTTGCAATGCAAAGACTTAGGAGTAATACCTGTTTGTCTTAACTAGGATGACTAAGACAATGTGAACATATGTGTGTGTATACATGTGCCATCAATCAAAACACATGAAGTCATCCATTACAATCATCTTCAAGCCAACAGACCCTTTAGGACACCATGTGATGGACTAAGGGTATGTCGTATACATTAGGATTTTATAAGGGGTCATATGTGGTCCTAAGGGGTCACACGTGTTAGAACACACGCCTGACCCCTTAGGACCACATATGACCCCTTAGGGTCCACTATGTGATCCTCTATGGTCCTAAGGGGACATATAGTGTCATCAGGGGCATATGCAGTCTTAAGGGGTCCTAAGGGGTTATGTTGTGTGTGTAATATGATGTGAAAAGGGGTCATAGAGGTTTTATTTTGTCTAATTTTTAAAATTTGTTATCTAAGTTTTATAATGTTTTTTTAAATTTAAATTTATTATTTTATTTTTCTAACGTTTTAATTTATTATATTTAGTTTTGTAACATTTTCCTAATTTTTAATTTTGCTAATGTTTTTCTTAACTTTTTTCTAAGTTTTTCATAACATTTTTTTAAAAAGCTGAAAAAAAATACATATACAATTATTTAATTTAAAAAATAAATTGATATTAAATTAAAACATTAAATTAAGTTTTCTAACATTTTTCTAAGTTTTAAAATTTTAGTATAGATATGTTTTCTAAGTTTTTGACAATATTTTTCTAAAATGCTGAAAAATAATAAATATACAATTAATTAATTAAAAAACCAAATTAACAAACAAATTATTTATTAATTTTTAAATAAATTTAATAAAAAATAAATAAACTATTAAACAAAAAAAGGTTATTTTGTGCACCTGAAATAATGTAGGTCGAAAGTTGAAAGGTGAGAAGCATTGGTTGTTGCATGCAATGCAAAGTTGCAAGATAGGCTAGAATTGATTCAGTTCATCTTGTGCACAAACTGACATCACGAGCGCATCCGATTGGGCAGTTTTACACTAGGAATGCTCCTCTCGTGCATCACAAAGTGTTGGAATGTCGAGATTCATACCCTACCGACGTTATCTCTTAAGTGCCCTGAGTCCAAAAAATTATCAAACTTTGACGAACTGTTTCTTCCAATCCAAGACATATATGATCAATCCATTTGAACCTGTGGGGTCACGTGACACTCCTCTACAATGGGCTATCTTGGTTTCTAACGACTCAGAGACATTTTCAATTGGTAGCATTTTTTTGCCTGCTACAAAAACTGTCAATTGCATGCAATGCAAAGTTGCAAGATACGCTAGAATTGATTCGGTTTGTCCTGTGCACAAACCGACGTCATGAGCATGTCCAAGTGGGAAGGTTTATGCTACACATGCTCCTCTTGTGCATAAAAAAGTGTCGAAACGTCGAGAGTCATACCCTACCAACGCGATCTCTCAAGTGATGAGTCCAAAAAATTGTCAAACTTTGACAGACTATTTCTTCCAATCTAGGCAACATATGATTGATTCATTTGAACTTGTGGGGTCGTGTTAGGATCCTCTACAATGTCCTATCTAATGACTCAGAGCTATTTTCAATTGGTAGCATTTTTTTTGCCTACTATAAAAACTATCAGTTGCATGGAATGCAAAGTTGCAAGATAGGCTAGAATTGATTTGGTTCGTCTTGTGCACAAACCAACGTCACGAGCGTGTCCGAGTGGGTAGGTTTACGATAGGCATTCTCCTCTCGTGCATCCCAAAGTACCAAAACATCGAGAGCCATACCCTATCGGCGCGATGTAGAAGTTGCCTGACAATGTTTTTGACAATAATGATAATTTTTGCTCAAATTGTATCTAGACTCAATCTATGACTCCTATGACTCGATAATGACTCAAATAATTCTGCATGATTATACAAGAATAAAAAACTCTCATGATTGACCTTATCAATAATGGTCATGATTGGACTTATCACATCACATAATTTCAAAACATAGTCACAAAACATAGACATAAAAAATAGTCATAAAACATTGTCACATATTATTCAAAAATTTGCCTCTAAATATGGTCAAATCAACTCTTGGCTATTTTAATATACAAAAAAATGTCTTACAAATCATCTCATGGGCTTTTATACAAAATTTGGCATTACAATATGTGCGATTCAACTCATCGCCATTTTAATATATAAAATTTGGCATCTAAATATGTACAAATCAGCTCATTTCCATTTAAATATACAAAATTATGCCCCTAAACATATACAAATCAACTCATGGGCATTTATATATACAAAAATTGAATATAGAACAATTCATCGATGATATATACAAAATTCTCAAAATCATTATACTCTGAACTGTAGAATCAATCAAGTGAGCCTTCAGGATTGGTTCTAACCCGTATTGTGTCAAGTATTTCCTCATGGTTAGATTCATGAACTTTCCATAAAATATTGTTATGAGGTCTACCACGATACTTCATCAAATTAATATTTGTTGCAACAACAAGGTTATAGAAATGAAGAATATGTCTGTGTGTTTCAAATTCCTTGAACAACCAAACATAAGAATTCTTAATAGGGTATCTCCTAATCCATGTTCTTGTCATGACAACAGACCCTATTGGGTACTCAATATGCTCTCCGTCAATGATTATGGTTGTCAATTTTCTTTTAGGCTCAACACAACGACACAAATAGTAATTTGTTCCTTCTTCATTTTTCTCTTCTACAACAACTGCATACACATGACCTGCATTTTATAAAGTGATAATTAATACCAAAAATAAAGTGTGATGTACAACAAAATGAACCAAAAAGAATACTTGCAAACAAATTAACTCAAAAAATCACCTGAATCCACTAGATCAGATACATGGTCAAAATCCATTGATGCCTCCATCTGGCTCAATTGTAGTGCTTTGGGAATTTGATATGTATCAATGGGAGCCAATGGTCTACAATACCATTTGTCAACCTACTCTTGTGATTCACATTCTTCCTACAAACAATACATGCATGAAGAGAAAAAACATACCATCTATAAAGCGAAAAATCACGATCGAACCCTAGTTGCTCTCGCCTCTTCCAACTCCAAGGAGAGAGAAGGGAGATTCACTAGGGTTGATGGTTTTCACTTAGGGGAGAGACTTTACATTCAAAAGAGGGGTTGAAACCCACAAGATCCAATCCCACGCAATTCAAGATTGGATGCTAAATGCGTTTCAAGGGTTATGACAGCAAGGCTACCCTCTTTCGTAAAGAATGTTGATAAGAAGATTAAGCTAGGAATGCATAGAAAGTGACAAAGATTCACTTATAAACTGAGATAGGAATACAGTATGAAGCTGCGGACCTGGAATTAGCAGTAAAATGTCGATACGGCACTGTCCTGCAAATTTGAGCAAAAGTTGTCAGGACGATGGCGCCCGAGTGCCATGGTCCTCCGAAAAACCCGCAAAATGAAGGGGGATTTGTTCGTCTCTGCACAAGGATTCCAGATCTTCAATTTCAGCCACGTACCTGCAACCTACACATAGAAAAGCGAAGACGATTGGGGGGTTAGGGATTAGGTGTTTGCCTTTAGGTCAAACCCCAGTTTTGGAATTAACCAAGAAATGAGCAAGAGCTGTAAATGTAAATGACTATAAAACAAGTAATAATACCTTGTTCTAAGGATGTTTGTATCCTTATGTGCGAAGGTATAGATGTTGTATGTTGTTGTAGTATGTTGTATGTAGTATGTAGTAAGTGATCTCCTCTTCAATGGTTGAATCCTTGTCTTGAATGCAACACTTAGCCTTGAATGGAGACTTAGAATGATCAATTGCTTGAAGGAATGCTTGAATGCTTGAATGTTTGAAATGTCATTTTAACCTTTTTTCCTCCTCCTCAAATGAGAGAGGAAAAGTAGTTTATATACTTGCCAATTAGGGTTAAAAGACTGATTTTCCCGACCTTAGGCCGACCAGGAAATGTTATTTTCCAATTTGCAAACAAAAAGGCCCGAAGTCCCATAGGAAACCGGGCCCAAAATAGGGCCAGGGACCAGGGCACTGGGCACCATGGTCCTGGGGGACCAGGGCACTGGGCGCCCTGGTCTTGAAGGACCAGGGCACTAGGCGCTCTGGTCCCACCTCCCGGGACAGCAGGGTGCAAAGGAGGTTCAGGCCAGGGTGCAAGAAAATGCAGTTTTCAGTGTCATAATCAGGTTTCGGGGTCTCCATTCAGGTTGCGTGTTGCATTGCCATCGTGAAGACCCAAATGTGGTCGAAATTGCAAGTGTCACAATTTTAGGATGCTACATTTAGCCCCCACTTTAGTGGGAGTATAGGCGTATGCTCATACTTCCGGTAAAGTACAAGGAAACAACATTGAAAAACTTTCACCACGTCAAGGAGGCAAGATACACCAAGCCCCCAGTGGACTAAGGATCTTACGACTTCGATTAACAAAGTAAAAGGGAAGATCACGAGGGAGAACCATGACTGTTAGTAGTAAGGTTCCCTCACTATCTTGGAGAGATATGAACAGGGATGTATGCCCCCCTACGTTAAAGCGATCGCACACGCCTCACCGGGGGTGATTGCTTTAAGGTAGTGATACATATAAGAAATGAGAAAGGAGCACGTTATCACAAGGATTTAGCCCCCAAGTGTGAGATAAGCCCAAGGATAATAGACACAAAACACAAAGCACAAGGTGACTTCGCTTTCCTCGGGGTCAGTATGCTGTATGATAATTCATGTATATATATCATATGTATGTATGCATAATTGTTCTTCATTCCCCAATCAAGGAAGGTCACCTAGAAGAAGGGAACACATGTGTCTTTTGAGTCAACATGAGAGAGATCGAGAGATCTCAATGCTTTGCATCGTCCTCAAGTAGACAACACTAAGGACAACAAATAGAAGAATGAGAATAACATATAGAAGAAGTAACACAAGAGAGGAGGAGAGAATCTGCTATGCTAATGTAACTAGTCTAGCACATCATCTACCCCCCGATCTTGCTGATCAATGTTTCGGGAAGGCAGGGAACACGCTAGAGGAGGAACATTCAACACAGCAGATGGAGCTATCACAAGATCCAAACAAGGGCTATGTTCATGTTCCAAGCCACGTTGTTCTTGTCTAGGAGCTAGGATAAGTGCTTTAGAAAATTCATTAGATAAATGGTTATCAATATCAACAAGTTCATATTCACTATCAGAAGCAAGAGAAGTAGCATTTTCATCATGAATAACATTTTCATCTATATCATCATCAAGATTTATAAAAATAGGATCTTTAACTCACACAGGATCAAGACCATCATGCATCTTATGTTTAGGAGATTTCGGCTCAATCGTCGGCTGAGGAGAAAATGGAATAATGCTTGTTGAAGGTGTTTTTGGAGATTGCAAAGTTTGAGAAGCAGCTGCTTGAGCTCTAAGACGATGCTTTCGTCGACGTTCGCGTGCAGAACGATTTCGTCTAGTCTTAGTAGGAAGTGAAGAAGATTGAGGAGGAGGAATGTTCTCATCCTTATCACTTGGGTGTTTAGGTTGTGGTCTCTTAGGCTGGATAATAGGAGAAGAAGAAGGTCTCTTCTCTCTATAAAAAGAAGGAGGAGGGACTGCTCCATATAAAGGAGGAATTTTTGGTTTAGGAAGAAGACCAAGTCCATCATGACAAGGAGGGATAGGTCTACTTTTAGGAAGTTTATTAGATATAGACATAGTCACATCCATAGGGATGGGTTGGGAATCTTCTTGAGGAAAGACATTAGTTTTATCTTTCAAAGGAAGAACTTCCTTCTCAAGAATGATAGGAATGTCAAGTTTGGGTGTTCTAGGTTCACTTAGAGATAGGATCATATCTGTTTTCCACTTTTGATAACATTTAAAAAGATGATCACTTCGTGGAGGAAGAGATTGGAATTGTTTAGGCCAAAAGTAATCAATAGGAACGCTAGAATTTCTTTCAGCTAGTTTAAAGAGACTATGATTGACAGTAACAACTTCACCATTATGGGGAAATTTCAAACACTTATGAATAGGAGAAGCAATAGCTTTCATGGAAGATAGCCAAGGATAGCCAAGCTTCACACGAAATTGTTCAGAAGATGGAATAATAGCAAAGTTCACATCAAGGGATTTGTTATGGACCTCAATAGGCAATGCAATAGAACCAATTGCAGGAGAAGAAAATGCATCAAATAGTTTCACAATCACATCTGTTTTGTCATATATCACTTGATTCAATTGCAAAGTAAAAAGAAATTCTTCAGTAATAATATTAACCATGCACGAAGGATCAATAAGCACTCCACGGCAAGGTGTATTCTTGACTTTTGCAACTATGTATAAAGGACCATCAGGTGCCCTAATGGTTTCACTAGAATCAAATGTGATGGAAAGTTCTTTAGGGATTTTCTGCTGCTCCACAAAGTTAATCACATTCGGAGTCATAGACACAAGATCATCAGGTGAGACAGAGGAATCATTAGCCTCAATTGCATTAGAGGTATGAGAAGGTAATGGATCAGTGAAAATCTGAAGATTTTGGTTAGGAGGAGCTACAGATGTGTTGCCTTTATCATTCACTCTAGAAACATAGATAGTATTATTATCAATCAAATCTTGAATTTTACCCTTTAAAGAAAAACATTTCTCAGTATCATGCCCAGGCTGACGATGAAATTGACAAAAAGCTCTGTTATCAAAATAAGGTGAAGTAATCTTTGCAGGATCAATTTGTCTTATAGGAGGAAGAGTAAGCACATTTTGTTCCAATAACTTATTCATAATACTATGCAATGATTCATTCAAAGGAGTATACTTTCTTTCTTTCTTGAAAAATTTAGAAATAGGAGGCACACCTGATGCTGCATTCACATTGTTGTTGATGATGTTTTCATTGAATTTGATGGAATCTCTGTTCGGTTTAAACTTCCCAAATGGTTGTTGACTGCTATCACCCTTATCACTCGGAGCCATAGGATGTGATTGTTCCATTTGACTCATAGTCAGTTGATAATTGTGAAGAGTTGCACACAACTGTTGGAAAGAAGTAAACTCAGAAAATAGAAGTTTGTCTCGAATATCTTTTTGTAAATTAGAAATAAAGATTCTTTGAATATCATTGTCAGGTACTGGAAAAGAAATTTGAGCATACAAATGCTTATATCTACCAATGAAATCAGTCACTTTTTCTTTAACACCTTGTTTACAATGCATTAAATCAATCAAAGTAACTTTAGGACTTATATTGTTTTGAAATTGTTGAATGAAAGCATTTGCAAGTTGTTCGAAAGAAGTAATAGAATAAGAAGGTAACGAGCAATACCATTGTAGGGCTTTGTCTCTTAATGTTCTAGTAAACAATTTTGCAAGCAACCTTTGGTCATAAGCAAAATCAGTACAAATTGTTTGAAAAGTCTTAACATGTGTTAGAGGATCACCCTTACCATTATAAAGCTCCAAATGTGGAATTTCAACATGTTTAGGGGGGATAGCTCGAACAATGTCAAGAGAAAGTGGGCTCGCAACGTCAAATGTGGGCACACTAAACTTAGATTGATTCATAGAGGCAATTTGTTGCTGTAAAGAAGAGACAGTTTGTGCAAGATTGTTAATGGTCGCTTCAGTCGAAGAGTTCATATTAGACGTGTTAGATTGTGATGGAGGTGTTATGTTATTGAAAGAAGGTAGAGAGTAAGGTGGTGGGACACTATGATAGTTAGTCATAGGAGATGATTGGATAGGAGGAACACTACAAGGAGGAATGGAATGATTGAATGAATTGCCCCCTTGCATCATGTTCATTTGTGGAGATGTAATAGGAACACTCATTGAAGGAGTGAATGAAGAAGTTGGATTGAATGAAGGAAGAGGGTTAATTGAAGAAGAGGGAGGATTGCCCCCATGACTGGTGATCACAGGGGGAATGTCTTGTATAGAAGTGGTCATTATGTTTGATGTAAAGGCAGGTATGCTAGCAATAGAAGTCATCAAAGGAATAGAATGATTGACTTGAGTAGGAGGTTGTGTATAACCCAAATTTTCAGCACAACTCTTCATAGGCATCACATTCGAATCCACAATGTGTGCAATACCACGCAAAATATCAATTCCATTCTTATTACTTTGAAGCATACGTTTTAGACCCTCAATTAAAGGAAGAGCTTGACTATCGGGGTATTCATGAGACATCCAGTGTCGAAAATCGTCAAATTGGTTATCCAATTTTGAAATTTGTTCTTCAGAAACCTCATGGAGAGCTTCTTCATCATTAGGAGGATTAGAGGAATTACCCATGTCCTCGTTAAAAAGGCTATTCAAATTAGGTTCCATCTCCTCAGTAATTAAACCTCGGAAAGACTTAATTCTACGGGTTCGTCTAATGGGAATAGTGTAAGTAGGGCTTATTGTTGTAAAACTCATGCACTAGAAAGAGAGAAAATTTTGAATTCAGAGGTAGCAATTTTCAATAAAATCAGCCAATCTTCTGGATTTAAGCTGTTAAATGCAATCACGACAGTCTCCCGAAATTTCAGAAAAAATGTCCGGGACCATGGCGCTCGGAGTGCAACACAGTCCTTGCAACTTTTTTCAAAATTTGCAGGGATGAAAGGTATGATGATTTTAGAGCCAATCTGAAAAAATTGAGTGATTTTACGATCTGTAGATAGGCCAAATTAAAGTTGCAATCTCAAAATTGAACCCTACCCAGATTGTTGAAAAAATGCGAAATTTGAATTTTGAAAAAGAGAGGGAAACTGAAATTTTGAATTTTATGATTTTAGAGGGAATGTCAAGAGCAATGCAAATTTTGAAATTCAAAAGTTGACTCAATTTCACGCAAAATTCAATTTTGAAAGCGGAAATTAAAGTTGTTGTAATTACGCACTTAATTTCAAAAGTCACGAATTGCAAGAATTTGAATAAGCACTGAAATTTCGAATGAATGCAAACACACTTTTCAGATTTAGGACAGTAAGAACACAATTTTGACACAAAATTTCAGTTTCAATGATTTTTGAATGATTAGAACCGTTAATCCAAGCAATCCCTAGACCAACTTTGACTTTAATTTTGAAGGTGTTAAAATTGATAAAATCAGCCAAAATTCTGGATTTTAGCAGGAAAATACAGTAAGATCTAGCTCCCGAAATTTCGGAAAAAATGTCGGGGACAATGGCGCTCGGAGTGCACACGGTCCTCGCAACTTTTTTCCAAATTTTCAAGGATGAAGGATATTGTGATTTTATTGCGGAATCCAAAGTTACAGCTGATTTGGAAATGTTTTGATCAGTGAAATTGTCGGACAAAGGTTGAATCAAGAGGGTTTCAAAAATTAGGGTTTTGACACTTAACCACTTAATTTTCAAAATTAAAGCACAAATTTGAATTGATAATTTGTAATAGAAGGGCAGATCTGAAACAAGCATTAACAATTAAATATTTCACAAGTTTGATTACTAAAAAGAAAATTTAGGGTTTTTATGCAATCACCTCTAAAATTTTTGCAAAAGATCAAACATGGAAATGTAATCAAAGAATCAAATTTCAGATCTAATCATGAATAATTAGAAAGGATGTTCACGTCGGGTTCACCAAAATGTAAAGCGGAAAATCACGATCGAACCCTAGTTGCTCTCCCCTCTTCCAACTCCAAGGAGAGAGAAGGGAGATTCACTAGGGTTGATGGTTTTCACTTAGGGGAGAGACTTTACATTCAAAAGAGGGGTTGAAACCCACAAGATCCAATCCCATGCAATGCAAGATTGGATGCTAAATGCGTTTCAAGGGTTATGACAGCAAGGCTACCCTCTTTCGTAAAGAATGTTGATAGGAAGATTAAGCTAGGAATGCATAGAAAGTGACAAAGATTCGCTTATAAACTGAGATAGGAATACAGTATGAAGCTGTGGACCTGGAATTAGCAGTAAAATGTCGATACAGTGCTGTCCTGCAAATTTGAGCAAAAGTTGTCAGGACGATGGCGTCCGAGCGTCATGGTCCTCCGAAAAATCCGCGAAACGAAGGGGGATCTGTTCGTCTCTGCACAAGGATTCCAGATCTTCAATTTCAGCCGCGTACCTGCAACCTACACACAGAAAAGCAAAGACGATTGGGGGGTTAGGGATTAGGGGTTTGCCTTTAGGTCAAACCCTAGTTTTGGAATTAACCAAGAAATGAGCAAGAGCTGTAAATGTAAATGACTGTAAAACAAGTACTAATACCTTGTTCTAAGGATGTTTGTATCCTTATGTGCGAAGGTATAGATGTTGTATGTTGTTGTTGTATGTTGTATGTAGTATGTAGTAAGTGATCTCCTCTTCAATGGTTGAATCCTTGTCTTGAATGCAACACTTAGCCTTGAATGGAGACTTAGAATGATCAATTGCTTGAAGGAATGCTTGAATGCTTGAATGCTTGAATGTTTGAAATGTCATTTTCACCTTTTTTCCTCCTCCTCAAATGAGAGAGGAAAAGTAGTTTATATACTTGCCAATTAGGGTTAAAAGACTGATTTTCTCGACCTTAGGCCGACCAGGAAATGTTATTTTCCAATTTGCAAACAAAAAGGCCCGAAGTCCCATTGGAGACCGGGCCCAAAATAGGGCCAGGGACCAGGGCACTGGGCGCCATGGTCCTGGGGGACCAGGGTGCTGGGCGCTCTGGTCCCACCTCCCGGGACAGTAGGGTGCAAAGGAGGTTCAGGCCAGGGTGCAAGAAAATGCAGTTTTCAGTGTCATAATCAGGTTTCGGGGTCTCCATTCAGGTTGCGTGTTGCATCACCATCGTGAAGACCCAAATGCGGTCGAAATTGCAAGTGTCGCAATTTTAGGATGCTACACCATCTGTCTCATATAAATTACTAGTGAACTTGCATTTGAACTCATAAATGAGTGCATGTCACTCGATCCTACAACTGTACAATAATCTAGATAGTTTTCAATGTTAGATTCAGTGATCAACCAAAAATATGTATGAACCATTGACGTACATAGATTACATGGACCCATCATAGAGTTACACCATCGCACAATTGTTTATGCATCTATCAACTCAGCACCACCTTCGTACTTCAATTATTCTCTAGCTAGGGCTCTTTTTACACATGCTCTTTCACCATCTTTCTATCCCTTAGCATATCCAACCTCAGTGAAATGCCAAAAATATTGTAAACTGCTTGTCATATGCATCCTTGTCAACCAATAAAACATCCTTGCATTCTTGAATTGTTTGGTGCAATTATCTGACCATATTAAGTGTCGGTTGTATTGTATGTTTCTTTCCTTTAAATTATCATAGAAAACTTTAAAGCATCCTTGTACAAACTCTGATGAATGATTATGATCATCACTTATGTAGAAGTGATACTCTCTTACAACCTTTCTATCCTCTTTTGTGCTATCATATGTATGCATGAATGTTATGTGTAACAAAATGGAAACATGTGTAGAATGATAATATATAGATTGCACTTCATTTTGAGGTTGTAGTGTATAATTTTTAGAAAAAATCGACAATAGAGACAATGGTGCCAATAGGAAATGTGTCCTTATGTAACTTGAATTGCTCATCTAACCATCGAGCTCTATGTGTATGCATTATGTACTCATAAACTAGTTTCTCTTGAAACATTTTCATAGATTCAGCTACACATATATCATTTTTTACTAACTCACATCTCTTCAAATCTTTTCCATCTTTAACTCCATACATGACTATCTTGTATTTTCCAAAAGAAACTAGTTTCCTACCAATTTCATGTGTGCTCTCCAAATGTACAGATAGTAAATGCAACCATCATGTGTGATAATAAATGCAACCATCATGTATATTACATAGCACACTTGAAATAAATTCTCTTACCATCTTAGGAGATGCTGGTATTGATAGTTCTGATACTTAATATAAGTACAGATCCAATAGCCAACAAGATGAGAGGGGGGGGTGAATCATACAAATTTATTCATCCATAAAAACATCAAATTCAACCTCGGTAACATATATCAGTCATATAATAAAATTTGTCAAACATGCAAACTCAAAAGCATATGAACAATATAAACCTCATAACACCAGATTTAACATGGAAACCCAAATAGGGAAAAACCACTGTGGGATTTCGTACCCACTAAGAAATATACTCTTCTAGAGTATGCTCGGTTAAAAGCCAATCCTGTTAAAGATTACAAAACACATTGCTAGATGTGACCCGGTTAAGGGATTTCCCTCAGATCTGTTAGGATCTTCACTTTGTTAGAAGTGACCTTGTCAAAGGATTTCAAACACTCATTTAGAATGTCACCTTGTTAGAGGATTTACATATAAGACTGTTAAGTCCACTCGGTTAAGAGATTTCCTATCACTTTCACAAAATAATAGTAATACAATCTATCTGCAACTTCACATCTAAAATGCTAAAGTAGATTCTTATTTGTTCAATACAATCTAGACATAGAACTAATCTTGTCTATCTATTGGGCATCAATACTCTGTTATTCTAACAGGTCTTCAAGCTTCTGTGCTCGGTAATCACTATGTAGCATCCCTGTGCATACACTTGCCCGCATACATTGTTTATCAACAGTTCCTTATTTATAAACAATCTTCTAACCACTTAATCTCCTTGATCACATTTCCCATGATCAATCATAGCCATCAGATCTTCAATATTGTCCAAGTTCATTGTATCTTTTAATCTAAAAACATTTTACCCCACCTTGGAACTGGTGTTAGGGTAATGCGGTTCAATCTGAGCTGTAGATCTACTTGCCGACTTTCCATTGCTTTAGATTCGTTAACAAACTTTTTCTACGGCTTGCCAATCATTGATCTACTCTAGCTCATCAACATCTTTCATTAAATATCACATGTAAACATTTAATGCATTCTGTTATAGCTCGGTTACAACTCAGTGAATACTAAACTTTACTCAGTAGACATTTTGTCTTCATTAACCGACTGAGGTAACCTTAGGGTTTACCAACTAGGTTCTTTGCTTGATAACATAGTATAGTATTAACCTTTACATTTTACAACATATGTATGATGTTAGAACAATCTAAAACATCAAGATCTCGTCATTGTCTGACTCGGTAGAGTTGCCCATTGAATAACTTATCCCTTTATTCATCATATTCTTTCCTGTGTCTTTACCAACTTCTTTATAATCTTTATATCATATTTCTTAAGATATGGCAACATCATACTGAATTAGAAAATCAATTTCTTAACATCAATGACAAAATAATAATAATATCAAGATAGTAAAACATCTTTAATCAGTTATGTCCATAATCATCAACAACCTTCTCAATATCCTTGTAATATTGTCAACAATCTCCCCCTTTGGCATTGATGGAAAAACCAATTGATTTGACCTTTAAGAATTTGGATTGTTGTGAGTCTGAAATGCTGAAATACTCTCCCCCATACATCAAACTTCTCTTCTGGTTTCAATCTGTAGTCTTTTCTCAGTTTTCTCCCCCTAGGTAGGTCTTCTCCTTCTTGGTCTTCTCCTTGGTCTTCTCCCCCTTTGACAACAATGCCAAAAAGAATAGAACTAAAACATAATTTCTTGTTGTAAGAAGTTATTTCATGCTATTGTGTATCAACTGAGTCTTGGTTAGAGCATTTGTTTACAATTCTGTATCATTTTCTGTATTATCCCAGTATTATTTCTAGTACACTTTCAGAAAAACATTCTAAAGTGTATCACTCTAGCATCAGCTCCCTAAAAGATATTCAATAGAGTCATCGAAGTGATGCTTTCACTGATCTCGGTCAGTGAGTAAAAGATAGGGGTAGGACCCCTAATTTGCTTTTGAGATATTCAAAAGTGTCCTTTGGTAGTGGCTTGGTGAAGATATCAACTATTTGTTCCTTTGTGTTAACATATTCCAACACCACTTTCTTCTCTTGAGATTCTTCTCTAAGATAATGATATTTGATAAATATGTGCTTTGTTTAGAGTGCATAATAGGGTTCTTTGAAATATTAATGGCACTAGTATTGTCACAGAATATAGTTACTAGCTCGGTAACTTTCTCATTTATACCTTCCAACAATTGTTTGATCCATGCAATGTTGGTACAATTCAGTGTTGCAGCAACATATTCAGCTTTGGTTGTTGACTGAGAAACACATTATTGTTTCTTGCTAAGCCAACTCACTAGTCTTTCTCCTAAGAAGAAAGCTCCTCCACTTGTGCTTTTTCTGTCATCAATGTTGCCTACCCAATCAACATCAGTATAAACTTTTAAATCAAAATTATTTCCTTTCTGATATACTAAGCCATAATCTTCAATGCCTTTCAAGTATCTGAAAATTCTTTTGATTGTTGTCATGTGTATTTCTTTATGATCTGCAGAGAATCTTGCAACAATACCTACTGCATGTGCTATATCTGGCCTGTTGTGAACAACATATTGTAGTTTTCCAATCAAGGATCGGTAGAGTGTCTCATCAACAGATGCAGATTCATCATTCTTTGATAGTTTGCAGTTTGTAGTCATAGGAGTACTTACTGGCTTTGAATCCTCCATTCCAAATTTCTTCAAGATTTCCTTTATGTATTTGGATTGAGTAATGAAAATTTCATTTTTCATTTGTAGTATCTGTAAGCCTATAAAATACTTTATCTCACCAATTAATGACATCTCAAATTCTTTGCTCATTTCATTTCCAAAGTTCTTGCATAAAGAGTCATTTCCACAAAATATAATATCATCAACAAATATGGCTGAGATTAGTATTCCATTTTCATCATTCTTCATGTACATGTTGTTGTTCTCACTTGTCCTTATAAAACCAATCTTAATCAAATAAGAGTGCAATCTTTCATACCATGCTCTAGGTGCTTGTTTCAGACCATATAAAGCTTTGTTCAATTTACATACCTGATCTTTATTATTGTCTTCAACAAATCCTTCAGGTTGTTCAATGAAAACTTCTTCTTCTAATATTCCATTCAGAAATGCAGATTTTACATCCTTCTTCTTGGGCATAAGCTTTGCAAACCATTCTTGCTTTGTTCTGAATGACCTCACCTTTCTCATTTAGCTTGTTTCTGAAGTTCCACTTTGTACCAATTACATTTTTGTCCTTCGGTCTTGGGACCAGTGTCCATGTGTCATTCTTGTTGATTTGATCAATCTCTTCAGTCATAGCATTTATCCAATCTTCACTGTTGAATGCCTCTTTCACTATTCTTGGTTCAAATTCAGATATCAAACATGTGTTCTATCTCAGTTTGTTCCTTGTCATCACTGGATCATCCTTATCTCCTATAATCTGACTTGGTGCATGATGTCTTCTAACATATTTGGCTAATACAGGCTCAGTAGGCTCTGTATGATACTCTTCATCACTCAGTAACTGGATATCTTCCTCATTTCCTTCAACAGTTATCTCAGTAGGACTTCTCGGTTGCACATAGACAAATTCATCATAGTCTTCTGGTTCTTTGGAATTCCTGTCATCAGTTCTTTCTGCAAATTCATCAATTTTCACATTTGCACTTTCTACTATTTTGTTAGATGATTTGATCAGACATTTAAATGCTTTGCTTCTAGAAGAATATCCTAGAAATGTTCCTTCTTCACTTTTCTGATCAAACTTGCCATTTCTATCATCTTTATGAACATAGCATTTGCTTCCAAAGATCTTAAAATAACTTACATTAGGTTTCTTGCCATACCAGATTTCATAAGGTGTCTTCAAAGTACCTTTCTTCAAATGAACTTGGTTCAAGGTGTAAATAGCTATGCTTATTGCTTCTCTCCAAAATGTTTGTGGAACCTTCTTCTCAATCATCAGTGTTCTAGCACAATCCACAATAGATCTATTTCTTCTTTCAGCTATTCCATTCTACTGTGGAGTCCTCAGTGTAGAGACTTGTCTTTTAATACCATGATCATTACAAAATAGGTTGAAATCATCAGATGTGAACTCTCCTCCTCTATCTGATCTAAGACATTTCAGTTGGCTTCCTATTTCATTTTCAACTCTAGCCTTGTACCACTTAAACATTTGAAAAGCTTTTGATTTTTCTTTTAAAAACATTACTGACATCATCCTTGAATAATCATCCACAAATAATGTGAAATACTTATCACCATAATAACTTTGAACTTTCATAGGACGACAAAGATTAGTGTGCACAAGATCTAAAATTCCCTTAGAAGTGTAGGACTTACTTGTAAAGCTAGATCTTGTCATCTTACCCATTTGGCATCCTCGGCACATAGCATTCTCATGTTTTTCAAGACTCGGTAGACCTCTTACTCTGTGCTTCTTACTTATCTTGATCAGATTATCAAAATTAACATGACAAAACCTTTTATGCCATAACCAAGTATTATCAATCTTTGCATGCAAACACTTGTTGTGAGTAGAGTCAAGGTGAAATGTATTACCTTTTGTTTGTGTCCAGGTAGTAGCTAACTTTCCATTTTTGTCATGAACTTTGACAATTCCTTTCTGAAATTATATTCGGTAACCTGTGTTGTTTAGCTATGCTACACTTAACAAATTATATTTCAAACCTTCAACCCAATAAACATCATTGCATCTTGCTTTATCAAGAAGTGTTATGGATCCTTTACCTCTTATCGGACATGGTGCATCATTACCAAATCTAACATAGCCTCCATCATAATCTTCTAACATAACAAACTTGTGTTTATCTCCTATCATATGATGTGAGCATCCACTATCTATAATCCAAGAATCATTAGTGTTTATGTGAGATATTAGGGCTTTTTCTTCATACCTTTCTTCATCTGATCCATCCTTGATAGCCACATAAACAACTTCCTCTGTATCAGTCTCATCTGATTTATCATCTTCAGATTCCTCACCAGCAATTAAGCATGTCTTTCTATCTCTTCTTCTGAAGTCTCGGTGACCTTTGTAATGATTATCTTTCTATCTGTCATCTCAGTAATCTCTCTTTTCAGTGAAATCTTTGTCAAGACAGTTAGAAGCCATATGTCCAATCTTATCACAATTGAAACATTTCAAAGGTAGTTTTCCTTTATACTTACCTTTGCCTCTTGGTAACATTTTGGGCAATAGTGCTTCAAATTCTTCTTGCTTTTTGATTTCTTCATACAGTTTATGTACCTCCTCCATGTTCTTCCGAAATCTTTCCCTTGCTCCACTATGATCTCCTTTAGAGTACTTATACATTCTCTCATTGTAATCATTAGATTCATTCTAAAGAAAAGAACTAAATGCAGATTCAACTTTATTTACCGATGACCCACTATTATCAAAATTACTTAACTCAAATGCATGAAGCTTACCAATAGTAGCATCCAAGGAAACTAGCATATTAGGTACAGACCTCAATTCATTGATTGTAGAGACTCGGATTGCATAGGCAGGTAGAAGGGTTCTTAACAACTTACTTGTCACATCCTTTTCTTCAATAGCTCCTCTTGCTCCTTTGATTTGATTTACAATCTCCTTTAGTCTTGTACTATACTGGGTTATGTTCTCACCTTCATTCACCCTCATAGATTCAAGTTGTCCTCTTAGACTATCAACTTTTGCTCTTTGAACATGTTCATCTCCTCCATATATAGATATGAGCTTAGTCCACATTGCCTTTGGATCATTGCAGCCTTCTAGACCATTAAACTCAGAATCAGTCAATGCAGATGTTATTTCAATCATTGCTTGAATGTGTTCTTGCTTTGCCTTTATCTCTTCCATAGTCAATGGATAGGTGCTCGGTGCAACAAAATCATTCTCCAGATAGTATAAAGCATATTTTCCAACTCCTGATAGATGTAGCTTCATCCTTTTCTGCCATGTAGAGAAACTTGACTTATTCAGCTTAGGTACATCCCTCTTATACATCTTTGGATCTTTAACTCAAGTGCCTTTAAACTTTCTTTTCAGAGTCCAATGCTCTGATACTAATTGATAGTTCTAATACTTAATAGAAGTATAGATCCAATAGCCAACAAGATAAGAGGGGGGGGGTGAATCATACAAACTTATTCATCCATAAAAACATCAGATTCAACCTCGGTAACATATATCAGTCATATAATAAAAACTGTCAAACATGCAAACTCAAAAGCATATGAACAATATAAACCTCATAACACCAGATTTAACGTGGAAACCCAAATAGGAAAAAACCACTGTGGGATTTCGGACCCACTAAGAAATATACTCTTCTAGAGTATGCTCGGTTAAAAGCCAATCCTGTTGAAGATTATAGAACACATTGCTAGATGTGACCCGGTTAAGGGATTTCCCTCAGATCTATTAGGATCTTCACTTTGTTAGAAGTGACCTTGTCAAAGGATTTCAAACACTCATTTAGAATTTCACCTTGTTAGAGGATTTACATATAAGACTGTTAAGTCCACTCAGTTAAGAGATTTCCTATCACTTTCACAAAATAACAGTAATACAATCTATCTGCAACTTCACATCTAAAATGCTAAAGCAGATTCTTATTTGTTGAATACAATCTAGACATAGAACTAATCTTGTCTATCTGCTAGGCATCAATACTTTGTTATTCTAATAGGTCTTCAAGCTTATGTGCTCAATAATCACTATGTAGCATCCCTGTGCATACACTTGCCCGCATACATTGTTTATCAATAGTTCCTTATTTATAAACAATCTTCTACCCACTTAATCTCCTTGATCACATTTCCCATGATCAATCATAGCCATCAGATCTTCAATCTTGTCTAGGTTCATTGTATCTTTCGATCTGAAAATGTTTTAGCCCACCTCAAAACTTGCACAATCATCTTGGAACTTGTGTTAGGGTAATGCGGTTCAATCTGAGCTGTAGATCTACTTGTCGACTTTCCATTGCTTTAGATTCGTTAACAAACTTTTTCTATGGCTTTCCAATCATTGATCCGCTCCAGCTCATCAACATCTTTCATTAAATATCACATGTAAACATTTAATGCATTCTGTTATAGCTCGGTTACAACTCGGTGAATACGAAAATTTACTCGGTAGACATTCTGTCTTCATTAACCAACTGCGATAACCTTAGGGTTTACCGACTAGTTTCCTTAGTGTTTACCGACTAGGTTCTCTGCTTCATAACACAGTATAGTATTAACCTTTACATTTTACAACATATGTATGATGTTAAAACAATCTAAAACAACAAGATCTCATCATTGTCTGACTCGGTAGAGTTGCCCATTGAATAACTTATCCCTTTATTAATCATATTCTTTCCTATGTCTTTACTGACTTCTTTATAATCTTCATATCATATTTCTTAAGATATGGCAACATCATACTGAATTAGAAAATCAATTTCTTGACATCAAAGATAAAATAATAATATCAAGATAGTAAAACATCTTTAATCAGTTATGTCCATAATCATCAACAACCTTCTCAATATCCTTGTAATATTGTCAATAGGTATATTGCATTCCTACAAAACATCGTTAGTGTGCAAAGTAGAACAAATATGACAAAAAATATCGTAGTGCATGGAAAGTTCAATATGCATCCTACAACAACACATTGTGTGTATATGATTAATCTTAATATAAAAAGGTTTTGCCACTTCAAAAAATCTTTGAGAAATTCTTATTTGAGGAAACTTTTCAAGGAATCTTTTATAAAATTTTGTTTGAGTCATATCCAAATAGTGTTTGGCATGTTGCTCATAATTTGTAGACCCGATTCGCCTTCTAACAACATCTCTTTGGTTGGGCAAAACTCTTGTGTTGTCATGCCAAAAAATTTCAATTAATGTTCTTAGTGCATCAACAATAACCTTGTCTTTGCATGGTAGTCTACCCGAGAATGCCCAATGAGAATTATTGTTAGGTTCCTCTATTTTTTCCCACCTTTGTAATGCTTTACTTAATGTTGTTCTACTAACGTGTAATGACTTACTTATTTTTCTTATCAAACAATCTTTTTTTTTTCGTTCTCATTATGGTTGATGTAATGACATGTCGAGTAACATTAGAATCTTTAGTACATGATTTTGAACCAATAGCTTGATATGCATCAAATAGATTTCTCACAATAGTTCTTTCGCTGTTACTTTCAGATGATCTTAGGCCTAGAATTTTCATTGTCTCTTTAAAATTCAAATTTTTAATCATTTGAACAAATAATTGACATCTTGTGGTTTGATTTAAGTTTTCTAAATAGTTTTTCCATATTCTTTGAACCATTCTCTTACAAGTTTGTTCATTCATTTTATCGGGCATTGGCTTCAATATATTCTCATCAATGTCAATTAGATACTTTGGTTTCCTACGAATGATTCTAGGAGGTGTTAACATCGGTGCATTGCATGCATTATGTACATTCAATTCATCAAATAGAGCAGGTGTATGTTCATCATTTAATTGATTATTCAATGTGATCTCTTCTTCAATTGCATTAGGTTCATACGGTAAATAAAATGTCTCTTCTTCAATTGCATTAGGTGCATTATGTTCATTTGGTAAATCAAATTGATATGTTGAGGATGGCATACCTTCTTATCCCATTGTTCTTATGTCATGTAATTTCTTCATACGCTGCCTTTATCTTTCCTTTTCAGCCTCTCGTTGTTCAACGGTTCCTCACTTTTTCTTTCCCATGGTTGTTATTGGTTGTCCTAAATAGAATCATATTACATATATATGAAAACAAAAGTTCATAAACAATCAAATAACCAAAAATATGCATCTTATCATTATTTTTTTAAATCAAAACTATTAAACAATCACAATAATATTGACAAAACTAATAAGAACAACAATTTAATCATTTTAAAAACTCTAGAGGGCTAAGACAAGGAGACCCCATATCACCTATCCTTTTTACCATTCTGGCTGAAAGTATGAGCAGAATGATTCATAAATTGAAACAAAGCAAAATTATCAAAGGTCTTCAACCTTCTTCTGCCAATGTGTTTTGCACTCATCAACAGTTTGTTGATGATACTATCATCATGGGATAATCTTTTGTCAAGGAGGTTGAAGCCTTCAAAACTACTCTCAACTCCTATGCTTTGGCAACTGGTCAACTGGTTAACTGGAACAAATCAGCTATGTACTTCTTCAATACTCCAGTCATAAGATAGCAGAGAATAGCCAATATAATTGGTTGTAAAGTGGACTTGCTGCCTTCTACCTACCCAGGTCTTCCTTTAGGGATGGCTCCCCCAAACTCTTTCTAGAATATGATCATTGATAAAAATAATAAGAGACTTGCAGGATGGAAAGGTTCAATGTTATCTCAAGCTGGGAAAATCCAGCTCCTCCAAGCTACTCTTCAAAATCTCCCTGTTTATGCCCTCAGTCTGTTTGGTATTCCGGCAAAAATTGCTGAAACTATGGAAAGAATTCAGAAGAGATTCTTATGGTCAGGAGTTGAAGAAAAGAAGAGAATACCTTTGATTTCTTGAGACAAGGCGTGTAGACCAAAGAACAAAGGAGGGTTGGGGATTAAAATTATTAAAACTTTTAATAAAGCCCTTCTTGCCAAGCAATTATGGAGAGCTTTTGACATTAAGAAAGACTGGAGCCAAATTTGGTTTGATAAATACATTAAGATTCAGACCATCCAAGGGATCCTCAATGATGAAGATATCCCAGCTGGATCTTTCATCTAGAATAGTGTTACCAAAGCCATAAAAGTTGCAAAAGCTGGAGCTAGATGGGTCCTTGGAAAAGGTGACAGAATAAGGTTTTGGGAAGACCCCTGGATGAAGAATGAAGCCCTATTTGATCAAAACAACAATCAAGTCATTGAAGAATGTAAAAGGAGGTTTGGGCTGATGGTTTGTGACTATTGGAAGGAGAATAAATGGGTCAATCTTAAGGACATCCATCCTGGTCTTTCCTCTATTCAGAAAGAGTTGCTGTCCTTTTCCCCTAACAACAACTATGATGATGTTTTCCTTTGGAAAAGTGACCATAAAGGTGAATTCACAGTTTCTTCTACTTATAAAAACACTTTTTCTCAAATCCGCAATCCTTTCTGGAATAAAGTTTGGAACAACATCCTAATCCCAAAAGTCAACATGTTCTTTTGGCTTGCTTCCTATAATAGCATCCTTACTATTGATAATTTAATTCGAAGGGGCTTCAATTTCCCTAACAGATGTGAGCTCTATTAGAAGGAGGAGGAATCAGTTGATCACCTATTTTTTCATTGCTCCTACACTTGGGAAATCTGGTGTAAAATATGGGAAAAATGGAAAATTAATTGGGTCATGAACAAAAGCATTAAGGATATAATATGGCAATGGAATTTTCCTACCAATTGCCAAATTATTAAAAACCTATGGTCCCTGACCCTCCCCATGATATGCTGGGGCATTTGGAAAGATAGGAATAACAGGATATTTAGGGAAGAAAAGTGTAATACTCAGGTTGTCTTTGAAAAAATATGCAGGGCTATAAAGGAGAACATCAACATCCCTCATAAGAATAATCAGCAATGGGCTATTATAAATTTGAATGATATGGAAAAAGGCATTATTACTGAATGGAACCTGATTGATAAGGTCTACAGAGTGGATAACAAGAAGAAGAGAGAAAACATTGTTTGGAGGTTCCCTGATTATGATTGGATAAAGGTTAATTTTGATGGGGCTACTAAAGGGAACCCTGGAAAGGCTGGTGGAGGTGGAGTTATCAGAAATGCTCAAGGAAGGTGTATTGCTGCTTTTGCTTCCCCTTTTGGAATCCAAAACAACCATGTGGCTGAAGCTATGGCCATGCTTAAGAGCCTCCAGTTAGCCCAGGAATTCAAATTTTAAAAAATCTGGCTTGAAGGGGATTCCTTAAATATTATACAAGCCCTCAAAGGGATTAGTTCAGTCTCCTGGAATATTGCTAATATTATTAAAAATGCTAAGACTATCCTTAATAACTATGTTAACATTATTTTAACCCACACTTTTAGAGAGGGTAACAAGGTAGCGGATATCCTTGCTAATGAAGGGGTTAATTTGGTAAAGGGGATCAAATATATAGGGGAAGATCACATTAAGTGGGAGATTAAGGAACAATTATTTTTTGATCGCCTTAATGGAGTAAGCAAATATTATGATTGAATTTTGGGGAACGAGTACCAATGAAAGAGTATGGAGGTGAATGACCTACCAGTCGATGAGTGCTTCTAGGCATCATTACCAAGAATACATGTGTGCGAGAGGTAATTGTAATAATAGCTAGGTTCGTATGAACATGAAAGACAATTTCAAAATTGTGAAAGTATCTTTTCAAGCAGAAACCAGAAACACAGAGTTTTACTTGCGGGCCGAGAGCTGTAACAGAGGTGATTGTGACCTGAAAAGCAGAATGGGAGGTAGCCTTAACAGGAATGAACTGTCTGGGTGTGAGCACTGGAAGAGCAAAAGGAAGGTGTGGAGAAGGATCCACCGACATGGGTTCACAGATTACATGGAGAAGCTCCATGGTAGTAGAAGCTTTGTTTCTCAGGGGTTCGTAAAAAGCTGGAGCAATAACAAGGCTACCCTATTTGGGGAAATCTAGCACATTGATGAAAGCCTGATCTCAGAGGTAATGGGGCTCAAGATGGAGGGGACCAAATTCTATAGGGATAGAAAGTATGCTGCTGAGGCCTTCAAAAACTTCCCTAAGACTGAGGATGAGAAGAGCAACCTGGAGAAGAAGGATAATATCTCTTACTTCACCCCCCAACAGGTAAAACCTTTCTAGCAAAAAATTCTTAGGGCATTAATGGAATATTTAACTATGGATGGTAGGTTTACAAAAATTTACAATTATCACTTTGCCATCCTGAACCACTTCCGCCATGGGGTGAAAATTTCTTTGCCCTTCTATCTTGCTTCTTCTCTGAACGAGAGTTTGGCCAACCACATTAAAAAAACCCAGCTCCTACCCTCTTGCACACCAGGGTCTCATCCTACTAATTTATGAATATATGAAGAATAAGACTAGGGCAACAAAGGATGACCCTTTAATTCTCAATGCTCAGACTTCTGAGAAAAGCATAGACTCTGGTTTGACTGAGGAGACCAAAACCCCTTCCCATAAAAAAAGGAAGATTAATGTGCAGGAAGAAACGGATGTGCTTTGTGAGGAAGAAGAAGGAAAAAATAATGAAGAAATTTTTGAAAAGGAGATCAATAAGGAGGAGGAGTATGGGGAAGGAGAGGAAGGGGGCAATTCTGAGAATTGTCAACATAATATTGTCGGCTCAGAAATTGAGAAAGAGGCTCTGAATCCTAAGGAAGGTGAAAACCCTAATGAGGAGGAGACGGAACAAAGCAAGGATTCTGCAGAAACAATACTGAATACCGGCCACAATTGCACCCTTGAATTCTTCAACTTTCAGAAGTGGGTGGTGGAAAACATTACCAGCATGCAGGGTAAATAGAGGGAATCGAAAGTTAAGATCAACATGTCTGATTCTGGGAAGCAGCACGAGGAGATGGAGAATACCAAAGCGGAGGAAGAAATGGAAATGGAAGACTGGCAGGAGAAAGACTTGATTAAAGGTGACCTAAAACACCTGGAGGACGTCATCAAAATTCTGAAGGAATGGGTGGAGGAGGATAAGGACAATGTCAATGCCTGGATGGCTAGAAACGAGAAATCCCTGAAAAGCCTTATGGATCATAGCCTCCAAGTTCTAAAAGTCTCTTCCCAGGACATGAATGCGCTGGTGAACCACCTGGAAAAGAAAAATCAAGAGAAAGACCTCATGGTTATTGAAGATGCTCCTACTTCCAGCCAAAAACACCAGACCTCTAGGCACAGAACCAGGCAGACTACGGCGAAGAAGGAAATGAAGGTGAAAGATAGCCAGACTGCTCAGGAAAATACTGATTTGAGGGAAGCGGCAAAAGCTATGATGCTTTTGGTACAGGATGCAGAAGAAACCATGAAGAATTTCTAATTGTTGTCTTTGCTGGAATTGAGGCCAATTTCTCGCTGGCCTTTTGCTGTCCTTTCCTTTGTTGCTGGTGTTTTGCTGTTGTTGTTTTTTGTTGCTATATTGAATATCTTTCTTATGTAAATGGGTTTTAGGTCCCTTAAAACCTGTTTTTAATTAATCAAAAACAATTCAATCATTTGAAATCATGAAAAAATAAAAAAAATGTTGGTATTATGGATGTGTTGTATTGGTCTTGTCATTGATGTCAACACTTGTCAACACTTATTGGCACTAGAGATCTTTGGTTATGTTCACCGACAAGTTTAGTGACTTATGCACAGTCATCAGTATTAGGTTCACCAGTAGGTTATATTGTTCACCGGCATAGACGATGACTTGTTATCATCTAGAGATCACTTGGTTATGTCAAATACATGGTTTGGACACTTGGTTTTGGTGATTTGGTTATTGGTCTAATCGAGTTTGCATATTTGTTGTTACCGGCAAATTGGTCTAGGTTATGGATCGGCATGCATTATCTATTCCAGATCAGCACGACATGTTATGGAGATGATTTTTTGATTGGTTATTATTGTAAATACATTAAGCCGACATGATGCATCACATATTGATTTATTTGTAATTGATTTAATTATAATATTCTTAGTGAGATGACCTACACATTTGGTCTTAGGTTTTGATATATATGTAAGATTTCATTTGTGAGATTAAGTTGTATAAGTGGAAGAGGAATGTAATAAGGTATATGCAAATATAAGAAGAGCTACTCACGCAAACATCATTTGAAGATTCAAGTAAGGTATGAAGAAGACAATTAGATGTTAACCGGTACTGAATCCAACATATGAAGATGTTATTTTGAGCAGTACATTATCATTGGATTTAACCATCCAATTGTAGTTAGTGTGACTCCCATCTTTGATTGAGCAGTGAGCTCTAGGCAATTGGCCTTTCGGCATGTGCAGACCCCATTTGTACACACATACTATCTACAGTAGTATCATCTGATTGTGGATAAGGTTTCCCACCGTGGTTTTTCCCCTTACAGGGTTTCCACGTACAAATATCTATGTTATGTGTTGTGGATGTTATTTGTCTTTCTGTTTCATGCATTAAGCTTCATCGATATTGTTATTAACTGTTAAACTGTCAACCGACATTAAGTTTGGTTTACCCGTATTATGCATCAAGTTTGATTAAGTTATATTTGGGTTGAAATTAATAGACAACTAATTCACCCCCCCCCCCCTTTCATTTGCCTCTGGGTCCTAACAATTTGTATTAGAGCTAAGTCCTCTTTTTGCAGAAGTTTAACAGCTTGAGGAGATTCTATGGCAACTAACTATTTCAGGAAGGACAGTCTGAAGCTTGATGGAACTAACTATGGTATATGGAAAATTAGAATGGAGACACATCTGAATTGCATTGGAAGAGACATATGGGATGTTACAAAGAATGGCTATGTTGGTCCTACACAGAGTCAACCTAATCCACCAAACTCAGGAGAATGATTGCAAAGCAAGAGAAGCACTTTTGAGCGCATTGTCAGATTAACAAATCATGGGATTGTCATACCGATCTATTGCTAAAGCTATTTGGGACAAATTGGAGACATTGAATGAAGGTGATACCACTGTAAAAATTGCAAAACTAGAATGCTTCTGGGCTAGGTATGAAAATCTAAAAATGGAAGAAGATGAAATGATTTCTTCTTTTATGGAAAGAGTTAATGAAATTGTTTTGGGTATACAATGTTGTGGAGGATCCTTAAGTGAAGATGAAATTATTTCTAAAGTTTTAAGAGCATTGCCAACGGCATACAAAATTAAAGTAACCACTACTAATGAATTAAGAACAATGCCTAATACATCAATATCTAGAGATACCTTGGCTGGAAAACTTTCATCTTTTGAGCTTGAGGAATTTGGTCATATTGCTACAAAAAAAAAAGATTTAGCTTTCAAAGCATCATCATCTGCATCATCATCATCATCATATAAGAAATATGATTGGAAAGCACTTTATGCAAGAGAACTTGAAGACATCAAAAGAGAGAATGAAGAATTGCAAGAGCTTGAAGCACTACTTGCAAGGAAAATGCCTAAAGGTCCAGTTGGAAGTAAGTATGAAGGTAAAGGACCATTTAAATGTTTTGACTGCAATAAAATTGGTCAAATGGTGTCTAGGTGTCCTGATAGATATGCAAGATTGAAAGAAGAAGCTAAAGAACATATAAGCCTAACTGAAAAAAGAAGCTAAAAGAACATATAAGCCTAACCCTGACATGCAAGACTGAAAGAAGAAGCTAAAAGAACATATAAGCCTAACCCTTAATATCAGAGATACATATTTAAGAAGAATAGAGACAACTCATGTTACTATGCTGATGAAGGAGTTACTGATGATTCTAATGAGGAACCGATAGACAATGGATGGGCTTTTATTGCAATAAAAGAAGATCAATTGACACCTACTATACAACCGGTAGAGCAGGCCCTGACAACTAAAATTGAAGAAAAGGATGAATGGATCATTGATTCTGGATGTTCACATCATATGACTAGTTATAAAAGTAAATTCTTAACATTTCAGGAATACAATGGAGGTCTAGTAAGATTTGGGGATGATAAAGCTTGTTTGATTAGAGGAAAAGGCACTATATCTTTTGATGGTAAGCACAATACTGACAACATTTATTATGTTGAAGGTTTGAATCATAATCTTTTGAGTGTTGGTCAATTAGTTGAAAAGGGATTTCAGTTACAATTCAAGAATGGTAAATGCAAAATCATGAATAGAACTGGTTTGGAAATTACAACTGGTAATCAGACTAGAGGTAATATCTTTCACTTGAATAATAATGAGAAGACATGGCATAAAAGACTGTCATATAAATTTTGATTGCATTGTAAAGATCAGTACAACTAAAGCAGTAAGGGATCTACCTAAGATTGTAAAACCTCACAATCCGGTATGTAAGGAATGTCAATTTGGAAAGCAAGTTAGAACAACTTTCAAGAGTATTCCAGAGAAATCCAATAATGTTCTTGATTTAATTCATACTGACTTATGTGGTCCGACAAGAACTAGAAGTCTACAAGGAGATGGATATTTTATGCTAATCATTGATGATTATTCTAGAATGTGTTGGGTTACTTTTCTTAGGGAGAAATAAGAAGCTTTTGGAAAATTCAAACTATTCAAGGAAATGGTAGAGAATGAAACTCGTAAGAAGATCAAATGTTTAAGATCAGATCAAGGAGTTGAATTCACATCTAAAGAATTTAATACATTCTGTGAAGTGAATGGAATTAGAAGATAGTTATCGGCACCTCGGACACCCCAGTAAAATGGAGTTGTGTAAAGGAAGAACATAACTATTTTGGATGCATCAAGAAGCATGATATCAGACACAAACCTACCTCATGTGTATTGGAGAGAATCAATCAATACAACGGTTTGTACATTCAACAGAGTTCACATCAAAGGTGAAATCGGTAAGACCCCTCATGAACTATGGTTTTGTAATACTCATTCTCTTAAATTCTTTAGAATATTTAGAGGCAAATGTTATATTAGGAGAGATGTGTTGCTATTTACTAACTTGTCATTAGTTTTATGCCCAAAGTCATCCTATATACACTAGTCGGTTAATACTACCGAAAAGTCCAGTCGGTAAATACCAAGGTTATCGGCGTCGGTTATAGAAGAGAGACAAGTCACCGAGATGATATACATCGAACTATGAACCAAGACGAATACAAAATGTCTACCAAGTAAAGTTCGTATGTCTACCAAGCAGCAAAGGAGGAATACTGAGCTAATCTGAACCGAGTGGAAACGTGTTACCAGATTCAATGAACCTGGACACACATGTGAAACGTGTTACAAGATTCGAGAAGATGAAACTGTTATTACATAGGAAATTGCATTTAAAGATTTTATATGATTTTGAGGAAGAATATCCAATGAAATAATTTTTATGTTTATTCATTCAATAAAACATGTATGTATGATCAAAGCATGTACAGATCACCATCTCGGAGATCTATATAAACAGAATGATTTGAGTATTTGAAAGATGGAAAATCAAGAGAGAAGATACGAAGTGATGATATAGTTAAGTATGAAGAAAGAAGATTGACAGAGATATTTAAAGGTTACCGAGAAGGTTTTAGAGAACAGTTTAAGGGACAAAGTATATAGAAGTGGTTACCAAGTTTATTTATCAATTACTAAGGAATTCTATGAGCAAGGTAATTTTATATTGAGCACATAGAGTCTGCTATAACATTTCAGATGTGAAAGTTGTAGATATTTTGTAAAGATTTTGATTGAATTATTAAGTTGTGTTAGAAACCTTTAATAGGGTAAAAGACTCTAACAAAGTCTATAAATTGTAAAGCCTTTAACCAGGTACAACATTTTGTAAAAGTGTTTGTCAAATCCTTTAGCAACGTAGATCTAAAGATCTTTATACTCCTAATAGGGTAAGCTATTAGAAATAGCTAAACATGTAGCTCTAATCGAGAAATCTTGATTATTGCAGTAGTGAAGTTGTGGGTGCCATCCCCACCGCAGTTTTTCTCTCTAACCAAGAGTTTCTGCGTGACCAAAAATCTTTGTGTTATGGAGTGGAATTTTGATGGATGTTATTATTATATTTCAGTATTATATATTTATGAGATTAGTAATACTTAGTTTGTGTTTATCAGTAAAATTGTTTTTCAAGAAAATTTTTGAAGTACTAATTCACCCCTCCCCTCTCAGTACATTAGCTTTCCAAGTCAGACCTAACAAGATGATTATATTGGTAAATTTGATCCCAAAAGTGATGAAGGAATATTTCTTGGTTATTCATCTAAGACCAAGGCATATAGATGTTTTAATAAGAGATTGCATAAAATCACTGAGAGTGCAAATGTGAAGATTGATGAATAGTTTAGAGGTAATCCAAGGTCTATGGACTCTGAATCGACACTTGAAATAATCACAAATGAACCCACATTAAGTGCATCGGTATAGAATGTTGATCCAGTCACACCGGCATCATCAGAGAATTTCATAGTGACTGAAGAACAACAACAAGTGAATACACCCAGGTATGTAAGATTGAATCACTCTGAAAGTCAAATAATTGGGAATATGTATCAAGGAGTTATGACAAGAGGAAGACTGGCAAATGAAGAGGTATGTTTAATTTCTCAAATTGAACCAATATTAGTTATTGAGGCATGTGAAGATAAACATTAAATTAAAGCTATGGAAGATGAATTGGAATAAATCGAAAAGAATAACACATGGACATTGGTTCCCCGACCTAAAAACAAAAATGTAATTGAAACTAAATGGGTATTCATAAATAAACATCATATGAGAATAGCATATCAGATGAATTTGAAGAAATGATTGTAGAATTGAAAGAAAAGAACAAAGCACTTAATGAATAACTAAAAGCAATAATAAGGGAACATGAGTATTTCAGCACACAGATGACTAAAAATCTTGAAGCATTGAGAGCAGCTGAAGATAATAAACAAAATATAGGAGAAAAACAACAACTAGAAGCAATGGTGTCTACAAAGAATGATGAAATATCAAGGATGACTGAAGTTCAACATAATCTGTCTGATCAATTGGATTATGCATAACATGAAGCTACTCTAAAGGAAAATGAGATCCAAGCATTGAAACTTGAATTATCAAGATTGACCGATGAACTAGAAGCGGAAAAGAAATCAAAAGAAACACTAAGGAAAAGCCATGAATCGTCAAGAATTTTGGATGAACAACTAAATATGAGAACACCCAACAAAACTGTAGGACTCGGTTACAAAGGAAACAACTCTATCGAGAAAGGGATCAACAACACCAAGAAAGGAGAATCATCAAAGCAAGCTGGAAACAAAGAGAACATCAATAATATGGAGGACAAGAAGCCTATTTGCAACTACTGTGGAAAACGAGGACATACCGCCAACATTTGCCAGAGCACAAAAGGTAAGTAATCGAATGTTACTAGGTTTGATGGTTATTGTTACAATTGCAATAAGTATGGTCACACATCTAAGCAATGTAGGACAAAGTCTGTTAACAATTATCAGAAGGCAAAATTCAGGGGGTTTTGCAAAAATTGCAATAGATATGGACACAATATCGAGAAATGTTGGTTTAAGCAGAAAAACTATATGTGGACTCCACACCGAGCAAACACTAGAAGCTATCAAACTCACACAGATCTCAATCGACAATATACTTCAATACCATGGGATTACAATACAAGGATATGGTGTGAATGTTGTGGAAGATATGGACATATAAGTGCAAAATGTATGATAAGGTTTGGAATGAACAACCGGAGATCATGGAGAAATCTTGAAATGGCATGTTTTCATTGTCACAAAGTTGGACACATGGCTAAAAACTGCAGAGACCAACCTAGAGGAGATACTGAGGAGATAAGAAACAAATTACAGAAATTTTAGAAAAAGAAGGGAGATGTGTCAACTAGTGAAGGAAGCACCTTATCTACCGAGTTAGGTGCATCTACTTCGAATTAATCAATAAAGGTATGGAGGGACTGCATTCTCACAAGGTTAGATCTTAACAGTTCCTATATAATCATGTACATAATTCCAAAATCTACATAGCTAAGATGCAATAGAAAGTTTTAAATATTATCTAGTCTTTTGAATTGCAGAGAAGTCGGCAAATGTATTAAACCTGTCTAGTCGGTAAAAGCTTATAAGGGAGATAGTCGATATAGTGGAACCGAGTGCATTTAATGCCTATTTTACCTAACTACACGAAGCCCGATAAGGTCAAAAGGAGGTATTTAAAGTATTTTGCGTGGTCATTTTTCACTTACCAGTTTTCAAAGTGCAGAGCAAAGCGAATCACAAGGTGATCAAACATTTCTAAGAGCGAATTCAAGGTATTTAGCATAATCTAAACCGCATTTTCAGTAGTTAACTGATCAAAGTCAGTTGTGAATATTTGCGAAGTATTTACTAAGTTGGAAGTGTTTTCTGGTTATTTGAAACCCTAAGCTATTTCGTAAGTAGAATTTCAAGTTTGAAATGGCTCCCAAGGTACAGAAACCCATTGTAGTAGAGAGCATTGAGAAGCCTACACTGAAATACACCTTACCTCCTGTTAGTCCACCCGTAAGTTTTTCTTTTATAAAATATTCCAATTTGCGGGTTATCTTTTTGTGTCTTTTGTTTCCATCGGGTCATTTGTTCTCTTTGTACTTGAACCTTAAAAAAAAAAGGGTTTCAAAGGTTCAAGGTTCAAAGTACATTCTGAAAGAGAAAGGAAAAAAAAAAGAAATCAGTCATTCCGGTCTCCAATTTTCAAACGCGTTCACTTGGTCTTTGATCATTGAAGGTTTGAACCCCTTGAACCTCGTGTTCAAGCGGTTCAAGGGTTCAAGGTTCAAAAATGCCTTTTTAGTGAGTCGCGGCAATGTATTGTTTTATGACGAGCGCGAGTCTTTCTTTTATGTTAAGTTGGTATGCAGTCTTGAGCCTTGAACCAAAATTTCAAGCGGTTCAAAAGGTTCAAGGTTCATTTGTTTTTAATTATTCCTCTTTCTTTGTCGCTCGTTCCTGGTGTTGTTTATGTGTCGACCGTTATTGTTTTACTACCTAAATGAACTTGAACCATTGAACCTCATGTTCAAGTGGTTCAAGGTTCATAAGTTCTTTTAAAACTAATCCGAAAAAGATTTGTGGTGGAAATAAAAGCCGCGCGACAAGAAGGAATATTCCCTTATTTGGCTTTATGAAATTCTAAATGTGGAAAGTAATCATGAAAATGTCAAATTTCTTGTGTGGAAGTGATGGATAATTAAGAAGGTGTCAGGTTTGTCATTTCGCCATTACTTCACATGTTTGAGTAAATCATGACGAAGCGTGTGCAACCCTACTAATATTTGCCCGTCTGGTTAAAGGAAGATGTATGAGTTTATTTCCATATTTAGAAAGATCATAGTTGCTTGACTTCCATTAATCGGAGGCTCCGAAGGTAAATCCAGTTCTGTTCTCTCGAAGAATTCCCAGTTTTCATGGTATTATTGGGTAAGTTCAGTTATCTTCTCCTATGATTGTGTTTCTTTGTGCACTGAAGTTTTACCAGTATAGGAAAGGGGAAGATCTAAAATTGTTGGGGTAGCATATTGTACTATTGTTAGAATTTCTTGGTTAAGGGAATAAATAGTTAAAAATGAGGCTTGTGCTGCCAAAGCTTGACCAAACCTCATGTTTAGTAAGTATTTTGCTGGAAATGGAAGACACCTCCTTAGTTCATACAGATTTGAGGAATTTCCTTGAAAGGGCTAAGAATCCTCAGGTTGGGTCGCTAATGGAGAAGATAGTTAAGAGTGGTCTTGTGGAATCTGTTGCATTTCCATTAGCCATGTCGTGTCCAGATTTAGTGTTGGCTTGTATGAACATATATGATTCTGAGAACAAATATGTCGAAACTAGTGATGGTGGAGTGTTAGTCCATATTAATAGGGAAACGATGATGGCGACAATGGGAATAGCGCATAAGGAGGAGTATGAGGATTAGACCATTGGAAATTCATATGCCTATTTCTCAGAGAAGAAGAGCAAGTACAGAAGTGTAATTGCTAGAAATTGGCTCTTGAGGGCTTAGAAAGGAGGATCATGACTACCCAAACCCTTAACCAGAGAACACCTCATCACTAAGGTGTGGGAAATTGTTGTGCTTTTAAACAGAGTAAAAGGGAATTCACATTCCTTCTATTGGGAAAATTGGATGTACTTTTTCATCCAAGTAGTTCTATCTAGTGACAGATTTTTGGATTGGTCTGAGGTAATTGCAGAGAGGCTTCACAAAGGACTAAGCAACTTTGTGGGTATGACTGGGTTTTACATGTCTTCTTACCTGTTTTATATTTTAGTCTACACAAGGGATTGGCCTGGATTACCCAATGAGCCTTGGCTTGATGGAATGAGGGTTTATGAATTTTACCCTTTGTTGCAACAATAGAGATATGTTGAACAAATTGACAAATGGAATGGAGTCTTTGTGGGAAGACTGGCCTTTGAACTCCAGGGGGATGCCAACAAAAGGATGTCCACAGAGGCTATGGAGTTAGTGAGTATTTATGAAAGCTTCTTTATCCAATTTCCACGGTTTACTTACATACGGGTAGGTGGTTTTGAAGGCCAGCCATTCAAATTGCCCAAATATGCCTTTGATAGCTTCATACTTACAGAGGTGAGTAGGTAGCTAGCCCATATATATAAAAGACTAGGGGCAAAGGGAGAATCCAGGGTGGTTTTTCCTATTGAGCTTGGGTATTACAACTGAAAATCGGTGTCAGATGCTCTGAATCTGGAACTGGAGTTCAAAAGAATGAATCTGCAACCATATGTAGCTAGGCAAAGATTTGATAGCAAAGGTTATGCAAGGGAGAACCTTAACATAGACAGTCATTTCTGCCATACCCCAAATGGAGGATTATTGGGAAAATTGCAAGGATGAGAATGAAGTGAGAAAGAGGTTGTGGTCAAGATTCACTTTGCGGAAGATATTTGCCTTGAGGCTCCCAATTAATACATCAGGTGTATTGGAAGATACTGAGGAAGATGTCCTGGACCTTGAGTTCGGTACTGAGATTGAAGGGAAACAAATTCCAGAAATTGACTGGAACATGAAAGGAGATGATAGCATTCAAACAAGGACCTTTAATGTTGTCAGGAGAACAAAGAGATGGTTGAGGAAACTGAAATTCAAGGAGTGTCCTTTCATGTCTCCACACGAATCAAGAAGTGATTCACACATCTTGGTTCAATCTCCTATTTTTGCCACTAATAAATTTACTGATATTGCAGGTGTCTCAAAGCCTGTCATAGAGAAAATACCACCAAGAAGGTCATCATCCAGTCCTACAGCCACTCGAGTAACCCAGTCAAGAAGCAAGAAGAAGAGTAGCAAGCCCGTCCTACAACAGGTCATGGTGGATTTAGACCCTAGTGAAGAGCCTGAACAAATAATGGACCCACAAGATCAAAGTGAACCTGAGATACAAGAAGAGGATAAAAATGAAGGGTAGGAACTCAATAGGATCCCATGAATGCTCTGGTAATCATTACCTCTCTAGATACATAGGTCACTCCGCCACCTAAAGGATCTACCAATGCTCCTAGATGGATGGAAGCCACCATTGGCAATAAAACGAGTGTGGTACCAGTCACCATTCCATTAGAGGACATGGTTAGTAAATGCCTAGGAAAAGCATCAAAGCCAAAAAAGCTCAAAACACAAGCAATGCTTGATGTGGATGACACAATAGGACACTGGACAACAGAAGTGGCCAAACCTATTCTTGGGAAAGATGCAGATAAGGCCACAGAAGAAGATTTTACTATGGAGAAAATAGATTTGGGCGTCACATCAAGGGTCGTGGATGTAAAACATTTGGAGTCTTCTACAAAGAGGATAATCTCCAGGACTTGGAAAGATGAGAAAGACAAGAGAGAGATGAAACAAATGGTCACACAAATGGCATAGTACATCAATACTATTCATAATCCAAATCCTCAACCATTGTCATAGATACCAATGTCATTTGATCCTAAGTCTCCAGCAAACCAGAAGATGCTTGATCAAGTTCAAAGGAACAGGGTAGTGCCGGAGATGTTCAACAAATGGATGGATCTAATAATTCAACAAGGATCGGAATATATTACTAATCTGGTCAAGGTTTACAAAGATACAGAAACTGTGAGTAAAGAGCTTGATTTGGAAATAGTCGCCTAGGAAAAGGAAAGGGTTAAGTGGGTAGTGGTTCTCACACAAATGAATGATGTTCAGAAGTATGGATTGATGAAGTTCTTAGCTGAGAAACTAGTAGAGAACCTAGATGATAATGTGCTATATGTGTCAAAGAAAAACGTGGAATGGCACAACTCAATCATTGGGCAAGGCCATGAAGAATCCACTAAGCTACTTAAGGAACTGACCGATTTGATTGACACTATATAGAAGGATCTTAAATGTATTGACATCCAACTCATGAAGGAGGGAGCTAAGGTGACTAAGGAAGTTGCAGACATGATTAAAGTCTTTCAAGATAGAGTTCATTCCATTCAGACCACAAAATATTTGACTACTAATGACTTTTCGAAGGTAGCAAGGATTGAATCAATGCTCGTTGTATGCTCGGATTACTTGGAGGTTCATAAAGCAAAGGTCACGCAGGTGAATATCGATAAGGAAGTGTGGAAGCAGAGGATCATACACATTGGCCTACCCTATTTCCAAGTTATCCTAAATTTTTTGATCACACACCTAGAATGGCGAGGATCTCCAACAAAACAGGACAAACCCGTAACTTCCTCAATTGCGGTGGATACTTAGTTATGTAGCAATGAAATGTCGGCCTTTCAGCGGCTATTATTTTAGCTTTCTTTTGCGTTATCGGAATGATTTATTTCACTGAGGTGAAAGTAAATGTTATTTGTTAATTATGTAAAACTATGGCCTGGTGGCTATTTAAGCTAAAAAGATTGCTTTTGGAAGGGTTCTAAAAACTGTGATTTTTGGAAACAAATAGAAGAGTTTTTTATACGTATTGTATGAAATGAAGTAATGACTGATTATTAATGGAATGTTGATACGTCTTTGAATATGTGCATTCTAAGATTGATAATTCTTCTTATGTTGTTATGTGGGCATAATTTAATCAGATAATCAGTTATCTCTGCATTTCCTTTTGGTTCATATTTATTATATAATATTGGATGACTCACCCGATGTTAGTCAGCTTGATTCCCCTTACCCTGTGAGGCATGAGAGAGTATCAATCAAGCCATTAGTCTTTGCTGAGTCCTTATTTTACTTTGAATTTATATAGCAAGAATGTTATGAATCAGAGTCTGTGAACTCTCCTTTGAATATTCTTTTCAGACATTTCCTATGTTTTCCAATTTCTTTTGAAGGCATTTATTTGTGTTGATGGATAAATGTTGAATCCTTTCAATGATTTCTGGTTAAAAGTGTTAGCCTATCAATTATATAATAAATTCATTGTAAATCATACGAGGAGTTGCCCTCTAATGCAGAGGTTGAATTTTCATTAATTCTTCCAACTATTGGTTTATGTATTTCTTTCTAACGGGTAAAACAGAGTCATATTTTGTTTAAAGAAGATAATTGTAAGAATTTCAAGAAAGAGACAAAATCTGTTTACCAACACCTCTCAAAGTTGCATCTGAACTCGATGAAAAAACTTAATTCTCTCTTATTTCGAATAGGGTTCTGTTGATCGAAGATGTTAGATTTTATACCAAGTGTTGAGTTGATGAGCTAGGTCATACTGAGATTAAGGATATGTATGACAAATTGTGCATTGATGGAAACCTAGATAGCAAGTTTGAGCATATCAAAGTTAAGGGATTGACTGAAGCCCTAACCTATCCTCGAGTCTTCAAACCCCAATGGGTCAAATTTGTCTTGAGCCAAGCGTATGATGATTTTATGTGGTCAGAGGATCAACCTTTCAAGATCACCAAGGAGATTATTCACATGATAACCGAATACCCTATTTTTGACCATGCTTGAGCATAGAAGATGATTTCACAGACGGAATTGATAACATTAACAGGTGTTGAGTCTGATAGCAGAGGTCTTAAGTTGAACAATGTGACTGATGCAGAACTCAATTTTGCTATTAGAGTTATTGGTTATTGTTTCTTCCAGTCTGCAAGAGAAAATAGTGTATCGTGTGCAGCTGTTGATTCGACTTATAAAATTGTTAAAAAGGGTATGCAAATTGATTTATGTGAAGTGTTATTGAAGAATCTTTTTGAAAATCTCAATACAATAAGGAAACCGAAGAAGAATAATACTGCAAACACACTAAAGTTTGGGTCACTCTTAGTGAGTATGTTCTTCTATTTTCAGAAATTATTTCCATCAGTTGATACCATTGTTTGGGAATTACATCGACCTATCACCCATCAAATAAATGATTTCATCAATTAGCTAGGTGATAATTTCAATATGATAATGGATGATTACTTCAACAAATTCCAAGAAAAGATGCATAGCAGGTACATGATTCCACCTCAGCTAGTGGAAAAGTACAAGGATACTATATGTTTTGAAGTGGATACCGACTACTGTTATGTCAATGCAGTAGAACCCAGGACTCAATCATTACCGCCTATGGGTTATGAGATAGATTTTGACATTGCTCAACAGTATATAGATGCTTTTTTAGCACTTCCAAGGCATGCTACCGAGAACAGATATGGCACCTATGAAGAGGTGAAAGAAAAAGTAAAAATGAGCATTGTAGTATCAAAGGCTACCAGAAAAGCCACCAGAATGATCAAGGATTTAACTGAAAAGTTTGAAGAAGGTTCTACCTCCACACCTACTAAGCCAGCAAGAAGGAAGAGTGATCAACTTTCGATCGAGGAAGAATCTAAAGCTCAAGAAGCAGCAATTGCACTAAGCACCGAGTTGCCAAAGGGCAAATTTTTGAAAAGAAAGAAACAGGATACAACCAAGGTATCACCGAGCAAGCCAGCAAAGTGACCAAACAATAGATCATCTGCTGCATCACTTGGTAAGAAGCAAAAGAATGTAGAAATGCCTAAGGTTACAAAAACTTATAGAAAGAAGCCCAAAAAACTAATTTTGGATAAAGAGGCAAGTGACACAGAGTCAGAAGATGTAAATAAACTTCAGGTTGTAAAAAGCACAAAGGAAGATGTACATAGTGTTGACAATTTTTGTGCAAAATTAAAGGAATATGGTGGATTTGGGTCATTTGGATATGTAAAATATGATACAAAAATAGATGAAGAGAAGAGGCAAATAGAAGAGACTGTAATTTGTGCACTTCTCAAGTTCCGAGTAGTTCCATTGGAAGTGGCTGGTTTTCTTCCAAAAGCGTTGTACTCACATATTGATAATAAATGGAAATATGCTATGGACTCGGAGAAGCAAATAAGAGAAAGAGTTCTGGTTCATCTCTTTCTAGATATGTCGGTAGATGACATAAGAGATCATTTGAAAAAATACCAGACAAATTTTCAAGTAAAACAAAGGGCCTTGAAAATGATGAATGGCCTATATCTTGACATTGAAAAAGAAACTAAAGAAAAAATGAAGAAAATATTCAGGATTCAGTCTCAAGAGCCAAAAGGTGAAGTAGAAATAGTTGACATCACCAAGCAAGATCCTGCTCCCACTATTCAGTTAGATGAGGTTGTAATAGACACCGAAGCACAGGAAGGAGAAATGATAGAAGGAAGCTCCTATGCCAAACTGATATCAAGTGAATCAGTTGTGGAACAGGTTAAGTCCTATCCTTCGATCACCCAACAAGTTATAGCCGAGAAACTTCAGGACACAGATCAAGGTACAGAGGGTCAAAAGGTTAAATTAGATGAATCTACCTCTCAAGCCACCGGCGAGCAAACTTCCCAAGTACCATCAGACACCAAGAAAATTGCCATTGAAACTCCGAGCAAGGAAACACCAAAGGATACAATAGAGGCTACAGGAACTAACAAAAGTGTTGCCTATACTGAGCAACATACCAAGGAAGGACAAGCCTCAAAAGCCATTGCACCCATTCAACTGAAGAAGGCATCATCATCAAAAGGGAAGAAAGCAAAAAGACACAGTTTTAAGATAGATCTGCCAAAGCCCATTGTGTTATCGAATGTTGACATTACAAAATTGAAAGGGCAAGCACTGATAGAATTCAGTGAGCTTTGTAAATCCAAAGCAGAGCAAGAAAGACGGATAGCTATTCAGAAGAAGAACCGAGTACTTCAGAAGGTCAAAACATTATTGACAGACATGATACCTAAAGCTACCATCAATAAAGATGCTACCATCCATGTGCAACTGGATGAACTACTCACTCAATTGGAGGAATCAGGAATTGAAGCATTAGAATACCTTAGCAAATTGAAAGCTAAAGAGCTAACTGCCCAGATGATTGAAGAAGTGCAGAAAGCAATTTCTATAGGTAAAATAAAGCTTATTGAATTCATTGATGAGTTTTCCCCTTAGCTCAAGCATATTATTTATTTATTCCAGAAGTTATGTACATTCTCATTCTTCATCAAAGATATCAAGAATAAGACTGAAGTCATTGAAAAAGAGATTACCGATCTCTCAAATAAATTGATTACCGAGCTAGGTTCTCTTCAAAATTTTTATACAAGGCTACAAACCCTTATGGCTCAACAGTTAGAACTTTGGAATGATGAGCATAAAATAAGGATGGATATCATGACTCTTCAAATATTATTTTTTCCCCATTTGTCATCAGTTCAAGAGCAGATCAACCAAGCTACCCAATTGTCAACTCACGTAGAGGGAAACACTTTAGATGGTTTGATCACACTGTCAGCTGATATTACAGCTCAAAATACAATAATGGAAAGTGTCAAGGATGCACTTACCAACACTCTTACAAAAGCTCATACAAAGTATAAATCTATTTTTGATCAGTTGCCCCAATCAAATGGTAACTAGTTTTGATGTTTGTCGAAAATGGGGAGTGTACCGAGTATACAGAGTTTATTATATATACCGAATGTACAGTTGAAATTGACAGGGGGAGCATGGAACATCAAGTTATGTACATAATATTGATAAGGGAAGTATGTATTTGAACAATGTATATACTGACATTTCAGTTTATTTTGCAAGTATATAGATTTTGTGTTATGACTTTGAAAGGAGTTTTGTCAAACATACCAAACTAATGTCAAAAGGAGAGATTGTTTCTATTTACTAAGTTGTCATTAGTTTTATGCCCAAAGTAATCCTATATACACTAGTCGGTTAATACTATCGAAAAGTCCAGTCAGTAAATACCAAGGTTATCGGTGTCAGTTACAAAAGAGAGACAAGTCATCGAGATGATATACACCGAGCTATGAACCGAGACGAATACAAAATGTCTACCAAGTAAAGTTCATATGTCTACCGAGTAGAAAAGAAGGAATACCAAGTTAATCTGAACTGAGTGGAAATGTGTTACTAGATTCAATGAACTTGGACACACATGTGAAATGTGTTACAAGATTTGAGAAGATGAAACCGTTATTACATAGGAAATTGCATTTAAAGATTTTATATGATTTTGAGGAAGAATATCCAATGATATAATTTATATGTTTATTCATTCAATAAAACATGTATGTATGATTGAAGCATGAACATATCACCATCTCAGAGATCTATATAAACAAAATGATTTGAGTATTTGAAAGATGGAAAATCAAGAGAGAAGATATGATGTGATGATATAGTTAAGTGTAAAGAAAGAAGATTGACAGAGATATTCAGAGGTTACCGAGAAGGTTTCAGAGAATAGTTTAAGGGATAGAGTATACAAAAGTGGTTACCGAGTTTATTTATCAATTACCGAGGAATGCTATGAACAAGGTAATTTTATATTGAGCACATAGAGACTGCTATAATATTTCAGATGTGAAGTTGCAGGTATTTTGTAAAGATTTTGATTGAATTATTAAGTTGTGTTAGAAACCTTTAACAGGGTAAAAGACTCTAATAAAGTCTATAAATTGTAAAGCCTTTAACTAGGTACAACATTTTGTAAAAGTGTTTGTCAAATCATTTAGCAAGGTAGATCTAAAGATCTTTATACTCCTAACAAGGTAAGCTATCAGAAATAGCTAAACATGTAGCTCTAATCGAGCAATCTTGATTACTGCAGTAGTGAAGTTGTGGGTGCCATCCCCACCACAATTTTTCTCTCTAACCAAGAGTTTTTGCATGACCAAAAATATTTGTGTTATGGAGTAAAATTTTGATGGATGTTATTTCTATGATTATGTTCCAGTATTATATATTTATGAGATTAGCAATACTTAGTTTGTGTTTATCAGTAAAATTGTTTTTCAAGAAAAGTTTTGAAGTACTGATTCACCCCTCTCCTCTCAGTACATTAGCTTTCCAAGTCAGACCTAACAAGATGATTATATTGGTAAATTTGATCCTAGAAGTGATGAAGGAATATTTCTTGGTTATTCATCTAAGACCAAGGCATATAGATGTTTTAATAAGAGATTGCATAAAATCATTGAGAGTGCAAATGTGAAGATTGATGAACAATTTAGAGGTAATTCAAGATCTATGGACTCTAAACCGGCACTTGAAATAATCACAAATGAACCTACACTGAGTGTACTACTACAGAATGTTGATCCAGTCACACTGGCATCATCAGAGAATTTCATAGTGACTGAAGAACAACAACAAGTGAATACACCCAGGTATGTAAGATTGAATCACTCTAAAAGTCAGATAATTGGGAATATGTATCAAGGAGTTATGACAAGAGGAAGACTGGCAAATGAAGAGGTATGTTTAATTTCTCAAATTGAACCAATATTAGTTGTTGAGGCATGTGAAGATAAACAATGGATTAAAGCTATGGAAGATGAATTGGAACAAATTGAAAAGAATAACACATGGACATTGGTTCCTCGACCTAAAAACAAATATGTAATTGGAACTAAATGGGTATTCATAAATAAACTTAATGAAGATGGTAAGGTAATAAAAAACAAAGCAAGATTAGTGTGTAAGGGATATTCACACAAATAGGGAATTGATTACAATGAAACCTTTGCACCAGTAGCTAGAATTGAGGCAGTCAAACAATTTTTGGCATTTGCAGCACACAAGGCCTATAAAGTATATCAAATGGATGTTAAATGTGCATTTCTAAATGGTGATCTTGAAGAGGAAGTTTACATTGAACAACCTGATGGATTTTCTTTGATAAATGACAAAGATATGGTTTGCAGGTTAAGGAAAGCTTTATATGGATTGAAGCAAGCTCCTAGAGCTTGGTATGCTAGATTGGATAAATACCTTTTGAAGCTTGGTTACACTAAAGGTAATGCTTGCAACAACTTATATTTCAAAGTGACTAATGATGACATCTTGGTTATTGAAGTTTTTGTTGATGATATAATTTTTGGAGGAGAAGATGGATTGTGTAAAGACTTTTCTAATAAGATGCAGGAAAAATTTGAAATGTCTATGATTGGGGAGATAAAAAAAAATTTAGGATTACAGATTTCACAGTCTGATAAAGGTATATTCATATGTCAATCTAAGTACTTGAATGAACTACTAAAGAAATTTGGTATGGAAAACTCTAAACCGGTAAGTACTCCTATGACTACAACTAACAAACTATCATTGAAGGATGATACATCACTTGTTAATCTGACAAGATATAAATCTATGATTGGAGGTTTACTATATTTGACACAAACAAGACCTGATATTATGAATGCAGTATGTATTATTTCTATAGACGTCTAAAACTGGTCAACGCTTGCGGAGTCGTATTTTAACATTGGCGCATTGCCTTATTTTAGGGTTTTTGCGTTGCATTAACATTTCTCCTATGTCACGCACTTGGTCTTTATCATTTGCAAGCATCGAGTCATTCTTCTGCATTCCTCATTTTTACCATTTTCAAATTTGGTCTTGTTGATAACAATCTTCAGTCATGATTTTGGTCGATCTTATCCTATCGCATCAATGTGCGTGTTCATTTGTCATCATTTTGGACATTGTCAATCCTAATTAGGGTTTTGTCCTGTTATCAATCTTGTCATTTTGTGATCGATTTGTCATTGATTGTTGTCCTCTTATCAATCTTATCGTTTTGCGATCGATTTGTCATTGATCATTGTCATTTTCAATCTTGTCGACTTGCGATCGATTTGTCATCGATCGTTGTTATTTTCAATCTTGTCATCTTGCGATCAATTTGTCATCGATCGTCGTCTTTCTCAATCATGTCAATTTGGATCAATTAGTCATTGTTCCTCGTCAATTGGTGCATTTATCAATCAAATCACTTATCAGTATGAATCATTTATCAATTCAAAATCATGATCGAATTGACATCAAATCGATCTTACATCAAGACCTAATTGTCGTCTTTGCATTTCTAATTCATCTTCTAGGTTTTATGATTTATTCATTTAATCTTGTTTGTCATTTTCTCTCCATTTTCTCTTTAGGATAAATGATTTATTTATTTATCCTAAGTCTTCTTGTCACAATTAAATGTTTATTTAATTGGCTAATTAATTCCTCCCTCTTTGTAAATTAATTAATGAATGAGAAACTATTAATTAATTTACCTAATTTGCATCAATTTCCTAATTTCTGAGTCATTATTTCTAACTTAATTTTCTAATTTCTCCTAAATTCCTAAATGTCTATTTCTATTTCAAAATCTTGTCATAAATTCTTGCATAGCGATTTGTCATAAATTGTCATAAATCCTTGCATAGCAATTTGTCATACACTTGTCATAATTTTGCTATTCTTGATTTGAATTTCCATTCGAATCACTTTCATGCTAATCTGATCTTTTCTCCAATTTGTCTATAAATTGGATGAATTTCTTCAATCAAAGTCCTTGGTCGAATCAATCACGCTTCTAGTACCCTTATGTTGTCGTCTCGTCAATCTTGCTTTCATATTAGGTTTATGCACTTGAAGGTGAGATCCACAAAACAAAGCAATTTGAAGGAGAAAGAAGGACACTGGAGATTTCTGGAGGAGATATTCACATTTGTGATGGTTTGCATTTGAATTGAATGTCTTGTTTTTCATGTATCTCTATTGAATGTAATTAGGATTTGTCACTGCAATTTAGTTTTCATGATTGAACTAGGCTAATGTTTACATTGCTTTGATGATTTCCACATTTCCTATCTACATTAATTGGTGAACCCGACATGAACTAACCCCCTAACCATTCTTTTGAGTTCTTTTGAGATGATTTGCAGGTTAAAAACCCAAGAAACAAGGTAATGCAAGGCGTTCTGAGAACTTATGCGCTTGTGTAGGAGCAATCTGCGCCCGTGTCAAGCAATCTGCGCCTGTGTCAAGCAATCTGCGCCTGTGTCAAGCAATCTGCGCCTATGTCAAGGACTTCTATGCCTATGTCAAAGGGATTTGTGCCTGTGTTATTGCATTTTGCACCTGTGTGAGACATTCTGCCCTATGTAAGGCCAGAAACAGAGGTGAAAAGTAGTGTTTTTACTTGCAAATTGCTTTGTTTTGCATTTTGTTTCTGCTTTTTGGTTTTTCTTTGGTATTGATTCTCTATGCAGCACCTTGGTATTACGCATGACAAAGACAAAAAATGAAACTACTAACACATTTTATGCAGGTTCGCTAGTCAAAGACTAAACAAATTAAACTTCTGACTTGATGATTTTGCAGGATGCCTTATACTCCAACTAAACTTTGTGTTTGTATTTCATAATTAGGCACCTAGTATGATTGCTAAGTAGGATGGAATGAACATGTGTTTGCTTTGATTATTGAGTTTGACATTGGAGTAGGAGAGTATGCTCTCATCCTTCTTAGGGTGATCAAAAATCCAGATCTTCGATACCATTCTCATGTCTTGGATTGTTTGTTACCTTTAGAAGGCCTACCTTTCCGACCATTTGCTTTCTTTTGCAAGCAAGTGACAATCATGAGAAGGGAATGACCCAAAGTGAGCACAGCTAGAGTACCTTGGCATTCTAACTCACTATAAATAAATACCTGATGGGTGAAAGCTTTGAAGGAAGGGTTACGTGGGAATTGTAGTTACTTGGGAAGTGATGACCCTTGGACTCTTTCTCATATCAGCATCTAAGTAGGGCCTCATGGTCTAAATTGTGGTTGTGCGACTACATTTGTTTGGTATCTTGGTGGGCTTATGTCTCAATCACGCTTGCGTGACACCAAGGAGTAGCACTTAACATAAATCCTTATTAAACACCTTTTATTTAGAGGCCAAAATCCTTCTAGTTGCTTGAGAAGGACAAGTTCAAATACTTGGAAGAGATACTAAGTTCGCCATGGGAAGATTTCCATGGGGACTGATGCTTGGCTGCCTTTAGAAGTGAGTGCCGTGGAGGGGAGCCCGTGGGGTCAAGCATCTATGTATTATCCTTGAATCTCATAATGAGTCTACCTCTCAAGTACCTACTGTCCTTTCCTACCATAAGAAATGTGTGAATGCACATGATTGTCTTGAGTCTAAGTTAAAATATCTTGTCTTCTTTACTTGTCAAAAGTTGAGTTGTGTCTCATTTAAAAAACAAGACAAATTGATTCAAAACAAGGTTAAACCCAAGAGTTATTTCATTCAACAAACTTCAAAACACCTTCAAACATGGTTGTCAAACATTTTTCAAAATCTTGTCTCAACATTCATGTCACTTAGATTTATGTTCATCCTAGGTTTGCATTTTGCAAATTCATTGTGAATTACCAAGGTTAAGTTTCACCTAGGTCATACTCCTTTGCATATCAATAAGGGTCATCCATTTTGTATGTGTCCTCTTGCATTAGAGTAATACCATTTCATAATTCAAACTTAGGTTGACATTGTCATACATTTGCATTTGCATACCCTAGGTTTCTTCATTAAGCTTAGGTCATTATCATATCATATTAGGGTCACTTGCATAGTAATTATCCCTTAGCATATAGTGTCAAAACTAGCTTTTGTCATACTTGAGTAATCCAAATCTTTGATAAACCCTAAGTCATTGTTAGGAGGTCTAGACCTTATCAAACCTTTTCTCTTTTTGTCATCATTGTCATTTGGTCAAACCTAGCTTAGTATCCAAGCATATAGGGGAGACATTGTCATTTTGTCCTTTTGTCACGTGGTCCTTTTGTCCTTTGAGGTCTAGACATCATTTCAATTTCCTAAGGGTCTCATTTTTAGAATTGCATTCCAAAAAGTTTGTCAAAATCTTGAAAAATAACAAAAACATTAAGTTGCATTTGTCAATCCCATTAGTTGCATTGCATAGTGACATGTTTGTTGAAATGAGGTCTCAACCTTCTTACGAAGCCATGTCATCACAATTGAGCAATCAATCATGTCAATCCAATCTCTACATGTCTCAGAACTTGGATCAAACTTATTATGATGAAACAAGTCTCCAAATACAAAAGCTAGAGGAGAAACTAGCTCAAGAAGAGGAGATATTGGAACGAAGAGTGAAAAACATTGAGAAGAATAGATCACAAATGTCCAAAATGTTTTGAAAATTTCCAGGTCAAAATCCAAAGATTGAGCCAATTGATGTAAGATCTCTTCTTGAACGATTAGACATACTAGCTCTCCTCTCCCAAATAGAGATGATGAAACAATTTCAAGAAAAGAGACAACATCAATTTCAACATTATGTGCCTCCACAACAAGAACAAGAAGGTGTTTACTATCAATCAGATTTTCAACCAATACAACCAATGGTTCAACCAATTGTTCAACATATACAACCAATACAACCAATGGTCCAATTTCAACAATATGTCCAACTAACTATACAATGTCCACAAATAGTTCAACCAATGGTGGAATATCAACATGTTCAATCAACATATCAATGTCAACAACCACAACCAAACATTCAAAAAGAAAGGTTGTAGCACACACCAAGCCAAGTTTCAAACATGTCAGAACAATTGAACCAAGTCCAATATCAAAACATGACATCAAACCAAAAACACGTTCAAATTCTAGATACAACCATGTCAAAACCTCGAAAGAAAGGTGGCTTTATTGCAAGGCTCTTAAGGAACCTACCAAGTGAGTTCTTTGAAGAAGATAAAAATAATACACTTATGTCTAGCAATGCCTCATTCCCCCGCAAACAAATTGACTCTCTAGTGGCATCTATCCCTACACCTCTATAAGTTTCACAAGAACCTTCCATATTGTCCTCATCAAATAATACACCCAAGGATGCAATTAGCCAAGGGCTATCCATAATTGATTGCCAAGATAATCCAATTCATGATGCACATCCTTGTCATGTTTCAGAAATACAAGACCCAATGCCACCATGCACTTTATTTCCATTACCTGTTTTAGAGGACCCCATTCAAAGTCCCTCTTCCTCATGTTCAAGCATTGATTCCTTGCCAGAATCCATCACAAATGTTCAAAGTGCGTTTCCTTCATGCCAAAGCATTCATCCCTTGCTAGAATCCATCACAAATGTTCAAAGTGCATTTCCTTCATGCCAAAGCATTGATCCCTTGCTAGAATCCCCCATGCATATCCAAAGTCCAACCCCATGTCAAGAGGATAGTTTAAAGCATGAAGAAACATGTCTTTAAACAGATCAAGATCAAGATCCTGAAACCTTATCATCCCATCCAATTGTTGAATAAGATCCCATTTCCCCAGACACTCGCAATGATTCCATTATTCCTATCCATTCTATCCAAGAACACAATATCCTTTCAAATCCCATTGACATTCCACTTCCTAAGAAAGATCAAGATATCCCTTCCATCCTTTCCGATGATCCCATTAAAAGTCAAGATCAAAGCACCTTTAAAGAGGATTCCAATGATCTTCCTCCTTGTCAAGATCAAATTATTCATTTAAATCCTCCACAAGATCCTTTTGTTCCTCCATCTTCTTGTCCTGATTGCATTTCTTTTGATGATCCCATTATTTCTCCCATTCCATCTCTTGAAGAGCCTGTCATTGAACCATGTCCACTACACAATCCTAGTCCCCCTCATGATCCTAATCCCCCTCATGATTCTAATGTGTCAGTGCAATATTTTCATGAACCCTCGACATGCATAATGGGTTCTTCCACTTTGGTGCAATCCAATCCACTTCAAGATCTCATTATTTCTCTCATATCATATCCACCTCATAATGGACTCGCGTCTTCTTCCCAAAGAAAATAGTATCCTACAAGTCAAGATATTCATAAAGGCAAAGGAGTAGATCACCATAAGCAAGCATCCCTTCATGTTAAAGAAAATATTAAGGGCCATGGCCTCAGTGAAATTCCTCAAGACATTGGTATCCCTCCATCAAAATCCAAACATATCCCTTCCCCATCATCCCTTCCATCCATCTTAGGTCCTTATATCCCTTTGTCCTCTATGCAAGGTCAGCAAAGGCACACATCCTTGAGTAAATTTCATCAATCCAAAAAAAGTCCATTTCATTCATATCCATCCATGCATTCCTTTCCCCCTCCAAGAAATTTGGATGCCAAGTATAAACGTCATAATTCTAGCAATCCACATGTATTCAAGGATCAACATGTCCAATATAATCGACATGTCAAAACAAAGAACAATATGATCTATAAAGAAAAAGAAATATCCAAAAGGCCACAAAGGCCCACTGAGAAAAATAAAGCAAAGTCAAAATATATATGGGTTCCTAAATCCCTTATGCAAGCAATACACTCCAAGGAACCACAAAAGCATGAAAAATCAAAAACCATGTGGATCCCTAAGCGGCTCCTTGAAGCACAAAAGCCTAAAGAAACATCAAAATTGGCATCTACAATTGCTATTCCTCCATCCAAACATTCCAAGTCTATTCCTCCATCACCTTCTTTATCCATTTTGGGCCCTTATGTCCCAAAATCCATAGCCTTTCCTTCATCAAAATCTCAATATCCAAAATACGTCTTTCCTCCATCAGTCCATCACCCCTCAAGGTGTGTGCCAATGTTGATCTTGCCTTCATTTCCATCCACTGAAGCCTAATTCTTCCAATAACCTACCTATTATCCAATGCATATTTTCCATCCTTCCATCCCTTTGATCCAATCCTTTGCATAAATCCTCGCCTTAGTTTCATCTTATTTTCCATGTCCTTATCCTACCAACGTCTTTGAGCATGCTTTTAAAGGTCATGGTCCATTTTTTTCAAGGCTACTATCCAAACAAAAAGATGTTTGAGTCCTTCTTTCATCCCCTATCATGTGTCCATTTTCGACTAAAATGTCAAAATACAAAAAAAAATTGAAAAAATAAAAATAAAAAAAAAAGAAAAAAAAAAGAAAGAAAAAAGAAAGAAAAAAGTAAAGCAAAAATAATTCGCCCTCTAGTGAAAACATGGTAAACAGGCTCCTTGGGCAAGTACCGTGATGAAAACCTGGCAAACAGGGGTCATGCGTAATCTATGAACTTCTTGCATACCGTACTTGGGGGCAGGTTTCCTCCTTCATATCTTATTGCCCTTCACTATCCTATCGAACCCCTGTCATTACCCTCCATTATCCCATTGTCCCTCATGTCCATTTCCTCTTTCCACCTTTGATCTTGACAAGGCTGAGGATCTTCATGAGCATCATGCATCTTGTTTGCAGCTTTTAGTCCATCATAGCTTTTGGTCTTTATCCATTTGCTTATTACAACCTTTCATCCATATTCCCTAGCTTATTGCAACTTTCTGCCACTATCCCTTAGCCAATCCCGACCTTCAGTCCATGTCCCTTATCCATTCTTGGTCTTGCTTATCCTATCCATATCTTATCACTATCCATACACTCTTTTTCATTCCTTGATCTTGATCTAACATAAGGATGCAAAATTTAAACATAGTTTCAAAAACCTCTTGACATGTCCCTCATGCCATGTTCCTGCTTTACATTGTCATATCTAGTCTCTTGTCCCATCACGCCATAGCCCTTGAAAATTGCATCTGCTTTGTCTCCATAATAAAAGGCCTTTATCTTCCCTCTATCCACCATCATTTCAGAAAGCCTATTTATTCACTTGTCATATTCCTTTCCTTGCTAGACACTGGGGGCAAAATCATAAAAATTGAATAATGTCCTGAAAAAATCCCTAAAAATTGAATAATGTCCTGAAAAAATCCAAAAAAATCAAAAACTATCCTGAAAAAAATCCCTAAACATCAAATAAAGTCTTGAAAAAATGAACACAAAAAAATTGTAAAAACTCGAAAAAGCATCAAAATCCAAAAACAATTTCTTTTGCATTTTGTCAATAAAATGATCCCTTTGTGCATACATCCAACGGCACGTAATCACACACTGTGCTTTACTACAAATCATGCATTCACAGATGAACTTTTCAATCAAACCAGACATTCAAACTGATCAAATTTGTCATATCAATCAATCAACATCAATATCATTTGTCCTTGTCACTATGATCATGGGTCTTATACAGGATGTGGTATACTCGAAACCAGACTGTGTCCTGAAACCAGATAGCATGATCGTCCTATCAACACTTTCAACTTTTGACAATGAAGATCAAGATGTTTGTTTGACTTGTTGGAATTAGCGAGTCTTATCATTTATTGATTTATTTTTGATCATGTTCCTATGTTACTCGATGATGTCACTGAGTGATTTAGAGTGACCGGGATGGTTCATGGTCCCCTTTCTTTCTTTTTTTTGTTGTTGTGATTGTTGTTTGTGGAATGTTTGTTACAACCTGGGGCAACTATATCATTGGGTGTCTGTGATAAGTACGTTCGCTTTGTGAACGCCGCACATACCTCAACCCTTGATGTATGCACCCTAGGATGCTTCGCTCATTCCTTGTGTGCGATGTGTCTGTCTTTTGCAAAAAGGGTTGTGTTTCAGCTCTTGCCTTCAATGCCATGATGCTCTACATCCGTTTTGCTACATTAAATAAAGGTTCTCACCTACAAAGTGCATTACTGAAAGCAAGTTTTTCTTCGTCTCTAACTGTCCTCTGTCTCATTTCTTCTTACTAACATTTCTTCCGTTAGTTCAGATAGTCAGTTCGGTCTAGTGCTCTGATTTCCCCAAACACATATGCTGCATCCTGCATTCATTGGTTAGTACATTTGCATTATATCAAGCATCACATCAAGCATTTTATCCATTTCATATTTTAAATGCATCAAAAACACAAAAAAAATATATCCATACATGTTCCACAATGGTACATCAATAGTACATACGCCATCCATACATGGAAAGTAAACACATACATCATAACCTATTGCATCCCATCATATCGATGCATATCATATCATATATCAAAATAATATCAGAGTACAAAATTGGACTGTCTGTCCTAAGTATGGCCCGCAGGCTGACTACATAATGTCACACTACATAATGTCAACTGTCTATCATAAGGAGCATGTGCCTCTGTCACTGGGTGCTCCCTCTATCCTCCTCATCCCTGCCATGTCTCAAGGATGATGTCCCTCCTATCCCAGGTCCTGGCTGTGGTGGTCTCATAGGTCCACTCACCCCCATGCTGCTCACTGACCTCCGAGAGCGTGCCCTGCTCTCTGTCCTCGATCGTGCCTGATATGACGATGCTCTCTGCTCTAGTGGAACTGCACTCTCATATAGTGTCCTCCAATGGCATATCTCCTTTCTGGTCTCTACCAACATCTATGCCATCTCATGTGCACTAGCATCCCTAATCGACCCAATATACTCAGTGACTCTCTGTTCTTCTCGCTGTGCCTGCGCTATCGCGGTATCTCGAGCCGCTGTCAATCTGGCTATCTCTGCTCTGAACTGATCATGCTCTGTCCTCAAGATGGTATTCTATCTCTCTAATGTTGCAATGTGAGCATGCTGACTCACTATGGTAGCCCTGCACATCTCCATCTCCTCTATCCTAGCTGTCTCTGGCTCTATGGGTATATCCTGCAATGACTCCTGATCGGCTGCATCTGGCTCATAATCGTCATCCCCCTCATCATCTCTATCCTCATCATCCCCCTCATCCTCATCACCACCCTCATCCTCCTTGTCCTCATCATCTCCCTCCTCCTCTCCTACGAGTGGGAAGTCCTCCTGTCTCCTCAGTACCGAAATATCAGGATCTGTTAATGGCACTGGCCGTCATCGTGCAAACCATCGCTCATACTCCTTTTTCATCCCGGCGTCCACCACATCTAATCTCCTATCCCACTGTCTCTACTGTAGCTATGTGAAGTCAGCATATGCTATGTGTGGCTGAATCATTCTCCCCCACTGACTCATCTCTCTGTGAGATCGGGCAAAGTGTGCAATCTCTCTAGGTACATCCTGTCTCTCTCCAAACTATCATCTGACTCTCTCTGGCAGGTACATCTCAATCACCCTCTAGCGGTTCACTAGTCACCCAATCAAGTATCTCTCCTGTCTACAATACGATAGCTCATCACTATCATCTGACCATCCAGGGCAATCAAGATATGGCCTCCATGTGAACTCCCTCAATCTGTCTAGCTCATGTCGCCAATACAATATGTATCCAAAAGGACCCTGTCTCAGTGCTCCCCCATAGTAGTACACATATGGTTGGTGTGGTACTACTTGTCTCTCTACAATCAGTTGACATATGGCTATGTGCTCAAATGCCCATACCTGTAGTAGTGTGACTCCAGAGCTCAAAGTCTGCACTCCCTGGTATGCTATCTGATGCAACTAAAAATATAGCATAGCAAGTACACATGGTCCCCATACGTACATCATCCCCTCTATTGCCATCCGCTCTAGAACTCTTCCCCATCCAATAGGGAATCCATGTCCTCATCTGTCCCCTGCTAGTAGGCATGCTATCACCATTGCTATCACCACATATCGTCGATCATACTCTGATGGCATGGTCTCCCAGCCAATCTCCCTCTCTACGATATCCAGATCATCTGTGTCGCACTCAAATAATCTGCACAAAGCATCTCTCCCTATCACTGGGTCATGCTCTTTCATTTCTCCATGAATCGAAATGCGGAGGATACACCATACATCCTCTAGTGTCACAGTCGCCTCTCTAATCACCAGATGGAAGGAGGAAGTCTCTGAATGCCATCACTATGCCAATGCGGTCAGTATTCCTGTGTTTGCCCTAATCTCAAGCATGAATGTGATATAGTATATTCCAATTCCTGCTAATGTATCTCTATCTATGCTCCTGAGTCTATGTTGTAACATGAAGCAATCAGGTTGGTTCTCCCGCGTGATCAATGGATACTGTCGACTCTGCATCACAATTGGAGCACACTTTGTCAGTTTTAGGGTTTCCTTCTATGGGTTTCATTTCCTTGTTTCATGTCCAAATCAGGGTGTTTCTAATCTATTTTGATCTATCCTACCCTTATCCCCCTTTTCGGACCCTTCGCATGTTGTTTTTGACCAAATTTGAGCTCCCAGTGCACAACTGCGCCTGTGTGTTGTATCCTATGCCTGTGTTGCATCAACTTGTGCCTGTGTGCCCTACACAAGCACAGGATACCCTACACAAGCACAGGATGCGCTCACACAGGCGCAGAAGTCACTTTCTGCATTTTCTGTGGGCCCTGCAATGTCCCGCAAGCAAGTCAAATTCATGAAATTGACAATATGGGTTTTTGAGATACATACCGCTGCTCCCACATCGTACGGTCATCTGTAGGTGCATACACATTCCCCAAGGTGATCTTCCATTGGAATGTTCACCATCTCTCTGCAAGTGTCCTTTTCCAGAGCAACAAATCCTCCACTTTGGCTAGTGCAAATGAGCTCTTTTCACTCTCTTTGTCTCATTTATAGATCTTTGTCAGTGCACAGATGGACGTGCACCCTCTCCATCTTATGTTGGTCATAGTCTTTTGCACCTTCAATTGCTTTTCCTTCATGCATCCGGTCTCCGATTGTCAGTCTGTTTGCTCCTATCGTGTTCTATCATTCTTATCAATCAATTGGCCTCTTTTCTGGATGTTTCCGGCCAATTCCTCGAGGGGGCATGCATATGTCATTGTCATTGTCTGGGGCATTTTCATTATTGTTCTTTGAAACAACGCTTAGAATCGCATTGTCTCAAAGAGGAGCAAAATGTAGACGTCTAAAACTGGTCAATGCTTGCGGAGTCGTATTTTAACATTGGCGCATTGCCTTATTTTAGGGTTTTTGTGTTGCATTAACATTTCTCCTATGTCATGCACTTGGTCTTTATCATTTGTGAGCATCGAGTCCTTCTTCTGCATTCCTCATTTTTATCGCTTTTGAATTTGGTCTTGTTGATAACAATCTTTAGTCATGATTTTGGTCGATCTTATCCTATCGCATCAATGTGCGTGTTCATTTGTCATCATTTTGGACATCGTCAATCCTAATTAGGGTTTTGTCTTGTTATCAATCTTGTCATTTTGCAATCGATTTGTCATCGATCGTTGTCCTCTTATCAATCTTGTCATTTTGCGATCAATTTGTCATTGATCATTGTCATTTTCAATCTTGTCGACTTGCAATCGATTTGTCATCGATCGTTGTTATTTTCAATCTTGTCGTCTTGCAATCAATTTGTCATCGATCATCGTCTTTCTCAATCATGTCAATTTGGATCAATTATTCATTGTTCCTCATCAATTGGCACATTTATCAATCAAATCACTTATCAGTATGAATCATTTATCAATTCAAAATCATGATCGAATCGACATCAAATCGATCTTACATCAAGACCTAATTGTCGTCTTTGCATTTCTAATTCATCTTCTAGGTTTTATGATTTATTCATTTAATCTTGTTTGTCATTTTCTCTCCATTTTCTCTTTAGGATAAATGATTTATTTATTTATCCTAAGTCTTCTTGTCACAATTAAATGTTTATTTAATTGGCTAATTAATTCCTCCCTCTTTGTAAATTAATTAATGAATGAGAAATTATTAATTAATTTACCTAATTTGCATCAATTTCCTAATTTCCGAGTCATTATTTCTAACTTAATTTTCTAATTTCTCCTAAATTCCTAAATGTCTATTTCTATTTCAAAATCTTGTCATAAATTCTTGCATAGCAATTTGTCATAAATTGTCATAAATCCTTGCATAGCAATTTGTCATACACTTGTCATAATTTTGCTATTCTTGATTTGAATTTCCATTCGAATCACTTTCATACTAATCTGATCTTTTCTCCAATTTGTCTATAAATTGGATGAATTTCTTCAATCAAAGTCCCTGGTCGAATCAATCACACTTCTAGTACCCTTATGCTGTCGTCTCGTCAATCTTGCTTTCATATTAGGTTTATGCACTTGAAGGTGAGATCCACAAAACAAAGCAATTTGAAGGAGAAAAAAGGACAATGGAGATTTCTGGAGGAGATATTCACATTTGTGATGGTTTTCATTTGAATTGAATGTCTTGTTTTTCATGTATCTCTATAGAATGTAATTAGGATTTATCACTGCAATTTAGTTTTCGTGATTGAGCTAGTCCAATTTGTTACTTGCTTTGATGCTTTCCAGATTCCTATCTACAGTTTCAATATTTCAGAGTAATACTAAGGAAAATCATGAATTAGCAGTAAAAAGGATTTTCCGATATCTAAAAAGCACAACAAATCTTGGTTTATGGTATCCTAAAGATGAAAATTTTGATTTATGTGCATACACAGATGCAAATTGGGTAGGAGATGTAGATGACAGAAAGAGCACCACTGATGGAGCATTCTTTCTTGGTAGCAGACGGATTTCATGGTTGAGAAAGAAACAAAGTTGTTCATCATTATCAATAGCAAAATTAGAATATGTTGCAGCAACAACTAATTATACTCAGGTATTATGGATTCAGCAAATGTTGACGGACATAAAGGTAAAATGCAAAGAACCTATAATCATTTACTGTGATAATATGACAACAATTGATATATCCAAGAATCCGATATTTCACTCTAAAACTAAACATGTTTCTATCAAATTCAATTTTCTGAGAGAGAATGTTGAAGCAAAAGAAGTGAAATTGGTTTATGTGAATACTAAAGAGCAGATTGCAGATATCTTTACTAAGCCTTTGCCTAAGGAAACTTTTGAATATCTCATAGAGCAGCTTGGGGTTATATCCTCACTGATAGAGACCTAGAAAATTGGAGATTGACATCAAACCGAAAGGAATTAACAAAGAAACCTTTTTTCTGACTTTGATGAAGAAGAGCTACTTCTCAGGGGGAGTAGTTAGTTATAACAATTGGTATTTGTAATTAGTTCTATGAACTAGTTGTATCTAGTTTTTATATTGCTTTGGCATTTGATGTCAAAGTGGGAGAGATATCTTTGGAAAAAAACATTATCTTTTGGGGAGAGATTATTCATTACGGGAGAGATATTATGTATTTTGATTTTTGGTAATTGATCTCTTTGGGAGATTGTTGGTTTTTGGCATTTCTGCTTTGGCACTTAGATGGTTTTTCCATCTTGTGTTGCCATCAATGCCAAAGGGGGAGATTGTTGGTATTATGGATGTGTTGTATTGGTTTTGTCATTGAAGTCAACACTTGTCAACACTTATTAGCACTGGAGATCTTTGGTTATGTTCACCGGCAAGTTTAGTGACTTATGCATAGTCACTGGTATTTGGTTCACCGACAGGTTATATTGTTCACCAGCACAGAGGATGACTTGTTATCATCTAGAGATCAATTGGTTATGTTGAAGACATGGTTTGGACACTTGGTTTTGGTGATTTGGTTATTGGTATAATCGAGTTTGCATATATGTTGTTGCCGATAAATTGGTCTAGGTTATGGACCACCATGCGTTATCTATTCTAGATCAGCACAACAAGTTATGGAGATGATTTATTGATTGGTTATTATTGTAAATTCATTAAGATGACATGATGTATCGCATATTGATTCATTTGTAATTGATTTAATTGTAATATTCATAGTGAGCCGACCTACACATTTGGTCTTAGGTTTTGGTATATATGTAAGATCTCATTTGTGAGATTAAGTGGTAGAAGTGGAAGAGGAATGTAATAAGGTATATGCGAATATAAGAAAAGCTACTCATGCAAACATCACTTGAAGATTCAAGGAAGGTATGAAGAAGACAATCAGAGCTTAACTGTTACTGAATCCATCATATGAAGATGCTATTTTGAGCAGTACATTATCATTGGATTTAGCCATCCAATTGTAGTCAGTGTGACTCCCATCTTGTGATTGAGCAGTGAGCTCTAGGCAGTTGGCCTTTCTACATGTGCAGTCCCTATTTGTACACACATACTATCTGCAGTACTATCATCTGATTGTAGGTAAGGTTTCCCACCATGGTTTTTCCCCTTACAGGGTTTCCACACATAGATATATGTGTTATGTGATGTGGATGTTATTTGTCTTTCTATTTCATGCATTAAGCTTCACCGGTATTGTTATTAACTATTAAACTGTCAACCGGCATTAAGTTTGGTTTACCGATATTATGCATCAAGTTTGATTAAGTTATATTTGGGTTGAAATTAATAGACAACTGATTCACCCCCCCCCCTCTCAATTGCCTCTGGGTCCTAACAAAAAATTCACTTACTTCTATGGATAAAATAATGACATAAGTGTAGACACAGTTGCAATGGGCCGTTGAGGTTCTTGGGCAACTAAAACCATGTCTAAGTACCGCATACGTAGTCTATTAATAACCGCGTACGCGATGTTAGTCCCTAAAATATCTGCAAGCCCAACAATATTTTTTTTGCACCTTGTACACACTTAGAACTCATAAATACCACGTACATGCTCCTAGGCCTTAAAAATGTTATGGCAGGGAAGTGAACTAATAGGCTCAGCACCTCGTATGTGCTATTTGTAGTAAAGAAAATGTGAAGGAAAAGGTAGGGAGGGAGAGTGAGAGGAGCGGGGAGAGGGAGAGGCAGAGGGAGGGGGAGGGGGAGAGGGAGAGAAAGAGAGGGAGAGAGGGAGAGAGAGAGAGAGAGAGAGAGAGAGGGAGAGAGAGAGAGAGAGAGAGAGAGAGAGAGAGACCCTGTACGCACTTGAGTGTGTATATGTATACTTAATATATTATATATATTCTATATTATATGTATATACACATATTATATATACAATATCATATTATACATATTACACACACTCCCAAATTTTAAACAAAAGTAGTGTGTGTAGACACCTAAAAATGGTCAACGCTTGCGAGGTCATACTTTAACATTTGCGCATTGCCTCATTTTAGGTTTTTGCGTCGCATTAACATTTCTCCTATGTTACGCACTTGGTTTTTATCATTTGTGAACATCAAGTCATTCTTCTACATTCTTCAATTATCTCGTCCTTGAATTTGGTCTTGTCGACAACATTATCCAGTCATGATTTTGATCAATCTTATCTTGTTGCATCAATGTGCATGCTGATTTGTCATCATTTTGGACATCGTCAATCCTAATTAGGGTTTTGTCCTCTCATTAATCTTATCATTTTGGACATCATCAATCCTAATTAGGGTTTTGTCCTCTTTTCAATCTTGTCATCATGCGATCGATTTGTCATTAGTCATTGTCATGTTCGATCTTGTCATTTTGTGATCAATTTGTCATTGATCGTGGTCATTTTCAATCTTGTCGTCTTGCAATCCATTTTGTCGTCGATTCTTGTCCTCTTGTCGATCTTGTCATTTTGCGACCGATTTGTCATCAATCGTTGTCTGTCTCAATTATGTCAATTTGGATCAATTTGTCATTGTTCCTTGTCAATTGGCGCATTTTTCAATCAAATTGTCTATCACATTGGTCATTTATCAATTTAAAATCATGATCGACATTAATTATCTTCAATCAGGACCTAATTGTCATCCTCGCATTTCTAATTCGCCTTCTAAGGTTTTATGATTTATTCATTTAACCTAATTTGTCATTTCTTCCTCTAGGATTACTAAATTATTTATTAATCCTAAGTTTCCTCATTACAATTAAATATTCATTTAATTGGCTAATTATTCCTCTTTGTGAGTGAATTAATTAATAAATGAAAAATTATTGATTAATTCACTAATTCTCTAATTTCCTAATTTCTTAATTCTTAAATTTAATTTCCTCCTATTTCTTTCCTAAATTTATGGCAAGGACATAGAAATTTGTCATAGAATTTGTCATAAATTGTCATTAAATTCTTGACATAGATTTGTCATAGAATTTGTCATAAAATGTCATAAAATGTCATAAATTCTTGACATAGTAATTTGTCATGAATTGTCATAAGCCTTGCATAGCAATTTGTCATAGATATGTCATAATTTTGCTATTATTGATTTGAATTTCTATTCAAATCTCTTTCATGCTAATTTGCTCATTTATCCAATTTCTCTATAAATTGGATGATTTTCAATCAAACCTGGTCCGAATTTCTATCAAACTACCGAACTTTCGTTTCTAGTACTCTTGAGCTTTTTTGCTTTCAATTGTGTGAGCACTTGTAGGTGAGATCCACAAACCCATTGAAGAGGAAAGAACAACAATGGAGCCACATGGAAGGAGTATTCAATTCTACGTCTGGTTTGCATAATTTTCATTTTGAATGCTTTGTTTTCATACCTTCATTGAATGTGCTTTGGAATTAGGTTCATTTCAATGAGTGTTCTTTTGATTATGTTATCATGTCTAATGTTTTGATTGATTTACCTATCTTGTGATGATCCCTAATTTCTATGCTACATTAATTGGTGAACCCGACGTGAATACTAACCTTCTAACCATCTTACTATGTTTTGGAGTGCTTCTAAGCTGATTTGCAGGTCAAAAACTCAAAAACAGAGCCGTGCAGGGTATTCTGAAGACTTCTGCGCTTGTGTGAAGCATCTTGCGCCTATGTTGAAACATCTTGCACTTGTGTTGAAGAATTTTGCGCTTGTGTTAGACATCTTGCACCTGTGTCATGACTTCTGCGCCTGTGTAAAGTCCAGATCAGAGGTGAAAAATGCAGTTTTTACTTGAAATTTTTGATGTTTTTGCGTTTTGTTTTCTATGTTTTGGATTTTTGTACTAATTATTTGTGCAGGATCTTGGCATATGCATGACAAAGACTAAAAAAACAAACTACTAACATGTGTTATGCAGATTCGATGGTCAAAGACAACAAATCAAACTTCTGACATGTGTTTTGCAGGTTGCCTTGGAGAAACAACCAAATCGTGTGTTTGAGTTTTTTTTAATTAGGCACTTAGTGATTTATAAATAGGTGGAAATGAACATTTGTTTGCTTTGTTTGTTAAGTATGACATTGGAGTAGGAGAGTATGCTCTCATCCTTCAAAGGGTGATCAGAAATCTAGATCTTCGATACCATGCTTGTGTTGTTGATTGTTTGTCTCCATTAGAGGGCCTGCCTTCCCGACCATTTTGCTTTAGCAAGCGAGTGATAATCGTGAGAAGGGGACGACCCAAAGTGAGTACGGCTAGAATTCCTTGGCATTCTAACTCACTATAAAAAAATACCTGATGGGCGAAAGCTTTGAAGGAAGTGTTACGTGGGAATTGCAGTTACTTGGGAAGTGATGACCCTTGAACTCTTTCTCATATCAACATCTAAGTAGGGCCTCTTGGTCTAAATCGTGCTTCCGTGACTACATTTGTTTGGTATCTTGATGGGCTTAATGTCTCAATCATGCTTGCATGACATCAAGGAGTAATTCTTAACAAAAATCCTTACTACATACCTTGTTTTTAGAGGCCAAAAACCCTTCTAGTTGCTTGAGAAGGACAAATTCGGATACTTGGAAGAGATACTAAGTTCGCCATGGGGAGATTCCATGGGGACTGATGCTTGGCTGCCCTGAGAAGTGAGTGCCGTGGAGGGGAGCCCGTGGGGTCAAGCATCTATGTATTCTCCTTGAATCTCATAATGAGTCTACCTCTCAAGTACCTAATGTCTTTGCCTACCCTAAGGAATGTGGAAATGAGCATGATTGTCTTGAGTCCAAGTTGCAATATCTTGTATTCTTTGATTGTCAAAAGTTGAATGTTATCCCATTTCAAAAAGCAAAACACATTGATCAAACATAAGATTTAAACACCAAAGATATTCATCCAACAAAAGTTCAACAAGATTCAAAGATCATATTCCTAAAGCATGGTTATCCAACATTGTTCAAAAACTTGTCTCAACTCTTATGTCACTTACATTTAGGTTCATCCTAGGTTGCATTTTGCAAAGTCATTATCAAGTATCAAGTTTAGGTTTCACCTAAGTCATACTTCTTTTGCATATCAATAAAAGTCATCCATTTGCATATGTCCTCTTGCATAAGAGTAATATTATTTCATAATTAAACCTTAGGTTTCATCTTAGGTTGACATTGTCATAAATTTGCATTTGCATATCCCAAGTCTCTTCATTAAGCCTAAGTCATTGTCATATCATATTAAGATCATTTGCATATTGATTGTCCCTTAGCATATAGTTTCAAACCTAGGTCTTGTCATACTTGAGTAATCCAAATCTTTGGTAAAGCCCTAAGTCATTGTTAAGAAGTCTAGACCTTATCAAGTCTTTTGTCCGTTTTGTCATCAATATCATTTCGTCAAACCTAGCTTAGTATCCAAGCATATAGGGGAGACATTGTCATCTTGTCCTTTGTCAATTAAGTCCTTTTGTCCTTTGAGGTCTAGACATCATTTCAATTTCCTAAGGGTCCATCTCTTAGATTTGCATTTCAAAAGTTTGTCAAAATCTTCAAAAACAACCAAAAACATAGATTGCATATTCATCTATTTAGTTTGCATTTAGTTACATATCATATATTGTCTTTGAAAAATTCCAAAAAAAAAAAAATTGCATTTGCATAAGTGACATGCCTGTTGAGACAAGATCAAGATCTAAGAAAATGAGTGAACCAATGTATCAATCCATGGATAACATAGTAAATTCGCAGTGTCAAACTAGTCAAACAGTGCAAGTTGAAGGTTCATTAAACACATCTCTACCACCATATGGAACGGTTCAACTTGGACCACCTCCATTATATGAACCAGTATTTGTACCCATGAAACCAGGACATGGGAGTGTTCCACCAACTCCAAGAGGAAGTGCACCTTTTAATTGGGATCAACCAAATTTGCAACATGATATTCGAACTCAAACATTGTATGAAGACCAAACTCTTTCACAAGAATTCGGTTCAGACCAAGGTATTCAACAAGAAACAAATCCAAATGTCCAACTAGATTCTTCATCTAATTCTGATGCTTCTAATGAGGTTGACATGTTCCTTCAAGATCCAAAGGTAATAAAAAGGATGGATAAGTTCCTGAGCAAAGTCTTTAAAACGTTCCCTCAAAAGTATCTTCACATGATGAGTAATATGGTTCCCTTAAATGAACCAATTAATATGCAAACACAAAGTGAGCCGTTAAGTTTCTCTTCGCATCTCAATGAAGAAAATGTGCAACAAGAGCTTCAACCTACATTGATGAGTAAACGTGCTTCAAAGGCATTGACAGTGACTATTCCTCAAAAGTCATTGTTTGAGATGATAAATAATCCATTATTCAATACAACGCCTGCAATACAAGATCAAATGAAGACCATGCAAATATCGACAGCGGTTCCTCAACAAGAAGTGGTTCCTCATATGCATAAAATTGGATCAACATCTAAGATACAAGAAAGTTTCACAACTGGAATGCCTAATGTAAATAATGTCCAAAGCAATTCCATGATGCAACAAAGTTCTTATGTATCTTTGTCAAACACTATTGCGACAGATCCTTCAATAATGGCTACACAAAGAGCTATGGATAGTAGTTTGCACCATCAGCAATTGTTGCAACAATTGAGTAATACACAAAAGGTACAACCAAATGTGCAAACAAATGATGCGCAACAACAACAATGTCGCATTCGACAAGAAATTGCAGCACCTTCGGCACCATTACAAGTTAACACAAACTTGCAACCATCACAATGGATTGGACAAACAACACAACAAGTTAATGCAAGTGCTATATCCCATCCTAAGGAGAAACAATGAAAATCATCTAAACAAGATTTTTTACAAATGATTGGATATACACCGTGACAACAATTGGCACAAAGTCAACAAATTCCAACTCGTCAACACCAACAATATGTGCCAAGACAAACAAGTTATCCTACCTCACAACCGCAAGTGGCACCTATGCAATATCAACAGCCTACTCAATTGCAATATCAACCTAGGCTCCAAGAAGCACAACAACAAAGTCAATATCAAGGCATAGCACAACCGCAACAACAAGAGAAGTACCAAGAACTTTATATGCAGGAGACGCCAAAAATAGCCATTGCGGAGTATCAACAGCCAATCAGAAATGCGATATATCAACAAAGAATACCAACTGGGATTAATGATGAACCTCTACAATCTGATACAATTGCGCAACAACTTGAGATGTTGCGACAAAAAGTTGACGCATTAGAAACTAAAGGAACAAAGAAGTTGTATACAGATCAAGATTTATGTCCTAATCCCTTTGACAAGAGTGTATACATGCCCCCTTTCCCTAAGCATTTTGAGGCACCCCACTTTGAGAAATATAGAGGGAATGGCAATCCAAGAGATCATATTCAAGCATTTTACGCGGCATGCACAGAAATAATCTATGAGGACACATATTTAATGCGGTTATTTGCACGAAGTCTCACTGGACAAGCTATGGATTGGTATTCTCATCTGCCAGGAAATATAAAGACTTGGTCAGAACTGGCACAAAAGTTTGTATCTCATTTCGCGTTCAACATCGACAGTGATGTGACTATGTTGGATTTATGCAATACCAAACAAAAGCAAGGTGAACCATTAGTGGCCTTTTTGCAACGATGGCAAAGTCTGTATAGTCGTTCTTCTCTCGATATACCTAAAGAACAGCAAGTGAATCTGTTTATCCAGAATCTAGTTCCAGAAATGATGTATGAGCTAAAATTGAAAAGTCCTAGTACTATAGAAAAACTCATTAAGAAAGGAATGAATATTGAAGCAGCTCTTGTAGCTAAAGGAATGATCAAGCTCAATAAGGACAATGACAACACAAATTATTCAGGGGATAGAAACAGATTTTGGTATAAGAACAAGAACGTCACTAATGATGGTGTTGTTGATGCGAGAGCGGTGAATGCAAATCAACCCCCATTCACAATCAAGAAGTTGAGTGTTCCTAATATGTCGACTATGGAACAAAATCAAGCACCCAGGAACAATGTTACTCAACAGTCGCAATATCAACAGTATGCTCAACAGCCACAATATCAACAGCATGCTCAACAGTTGCAATACCAACAGCATGCTCAACAGCCGCAGTATCAACAGCATGCTCAACAGTCGCAATATCAACTGCATGCTCAACAGCTACAATATCAACAACATGCTCAACAACAGTATGCTCAACAATGTAATCAACAACAAGGCCAACAACAAAATCAACAACGCAAACCCTTCCGATCGCGGGATGGGCCTCCTCGATAATTTACACCATTGGGAGAGCCTATCGAATCAGTCATGAAGCAATTAATACAAGCGAAATTTATTAAGCTACCAGATATTAAAGCAGAACCAGCGGTAAAGCCGCATTGGTGGAATGATAATGCGTACTGTGAATATCATCGGTCCAAAGGACATAAAACCGCTTCATGTTTTCAATTAAAACATATGATTCAAGATTTATTGGAACAAGGAGTAATTGAGATAGATCCAACCCATCCGACCTCTAATACCGATCATACTATTTTCAAAACTCCTTTGCTTGATCATGACAAGGGTAAAGCGTCGTCTTCCAATTCTGTCCAAACGGCCAATTATGCAAATACCAGTTATCACAATGTCATTAATTATTTTCATGTGTCAAATGAGTATGTTTCAACCTTGAGAATAAAAGGACAAGATCCTTCTTGTGCGGTCACCACTCGTCGATCCAAAATAGTCATGAAAGGAGCTCCTACCGCTCCTCCCAAACCAGTTCCTGCGAGTCAATATAATCTTTTGGATCATCTAGGAAAAACACCTGCGCAAATATCCATTCTAGAGTTGTTGAAAATGTCTCCCATGCATCGTGCAGTCCTAGATAAAGCTTTGACTGAGTCTACTGTCCCAACAGATATTGATGTTGACCAATTTCAAGCACGAATTGGACATTTAGCCATTTCCCAAAGTGTCGCATTTTCCGATAGTGATATCTCACCTGACAAGCTTCCCCATAATGACCCTTTGCACCTAGAAGTCTTTGTCCACAATTGCAAAATCCGGCGAGTCCTGATAGATGGCGGAGCAGGTCTTAATATCTGCACCTTAAGAGTGGTCATTGGCCTCGGATATTCAGAAAATGACATAGATGCTTCCAAAAGGATAACAATCAAAGCCTATGATGATGCTGAATGCCCATCCAAAGGGATAATTGTATTGCCCATCAGAGTTGGTCCAGTGAGGGAAAACACTTTCCTACAAGTCCTAGACCTTGATCTCCCTTATAATATGATCCTTGGCCGTCCGTGGATCCATGCCATGAAAGCAGTTCCGTCCACTTATCATCAATGTCTAAAATATCCTTACAACGGAACTGAGATAACCATTCCAGGAGATCCTAATCCATTCCAGTTCTGTGCTACCCTAAAAGATACTCCTCAATGGCAAATACCAGTCAATAGAGAGGCCAAATCAGACAGTTATGTGGATCCCAATGCATTGTTGGATGCGGTCAAAGGAAAACTGAAGATACAAGACCAAGGGTGTGGAGAATATTCAATGGACCAAACATTCCTCATTGGGAATTTGCCGATGTCTCCAAAATCATATGGAAAACCGCATCTATTGCAAAAAGAACCCAAGGTCATTATTCAATATCAGCCTCCCACTACATTTGCAAGATGGGGAGAACTTGACAAAGAAACTATAGATGATGGTGTCATAGATTGGCTCTATAAAGATCCACCTGAAACCCCATCTGTCAAGCTGCCAGTGGAATTGTATGGCAAAGGATTTACTATGCTGCAGAAGAAAGGATATGATGGCTGCAGTGGCTTAGGCTTGAAAAACAATGGAAGGATAGAACCCATCATACCTGAGAGGCGACCCCCAACTTTAGGGTTAGGTTTTGTACCATTACGAATTGGATCCACATCTACCAAAAGGTCGACGTTTCGAAAAGGGCGTGATTCTGACGATGAAATAACACCTGAGGCTACCCAACCCGAGACTGATTCTAATGAATGGGAGTGGAGTTCTTTTTCTTCCAGCTCCTATGCCCTTGACAATATCTTCATTGACCCTGATAACTTGCCTATGGAGGATAAACATGAAATAACTCCTCTTCCTAAAACCTGTCCTCATGCTTGGATCGAGTCATTTTGGGATCCCAGCTCTGAATCCGACACAAGCAGTTCAGATAGTGACACCACAGACATTCACATTTTTACCATATTAGCCCTCTCTATCCTTACAATCGATGATGACATGCCCCTCATATATCCCCAACTTATCCAATATGACCAACAAGAACCGCTCACGTTGGACTGTTTTCAGAATGACGAAGCAATTGCAGAGTTCCTGGGACTACGGGAAGGTATACCACAAGGCGACCATAAGGCAGGCTTTGCTATTGATCTGGATTCAACAGCATATTTTGGGGAGTCAACTCCCTCTTCCAGTCATGAAAAAGAAAAAGAAAAAGAAAAAGAAAAAGAAAAAAATCAAAAGAATAGATCTTTGAGTGAAAACCGTAAGGCACTCTTTGATCATACAAAAGTAAAAATAAAAGACGTACCTGCGGGTGAAAACCTTTCTGAGGCGCCCAAAGGTGGAAGAGTGGACGTACCCCTATCAATTTAGGACAAATCCACATTGCTGGTAGAGATGACCGAGGAAATCAATTTGGGTACACCTGATAACCCTAAGGTCATCCACTTTGTTGCCTCCTTGTCAAAACAAGAGAAGATTGATTTTATTAATTTCTTTCTAGAGAAGAAGATCAGCTTTGCGTGGTCTTATGCAGATATGCCTGGCCTCGATCCAGAGTTAGTCCTTCATCATTTGCCACTGAAACCAGGTGCTAAACCCGTCAAACAAAAACTTAGAAAAATGCATCCTCAAGTGGCTCTATTGGTCAAAGTGGAATTGAAAAAATTGCTAGATGTGGGCTTCATTAGACCCATTGATTATGCAGATTGGATTTCAAATCTAGTACCAGTTAGCAAAGTAACTGGGGGCATCTGCATCTGCACAGATTTTAGGGACCTGAATAAAGCATGCCCTAAGGATGATTTTCCATTGCCAAACATAGACATCATAGTGGACATGACGGCTGGTTATGAGATGCTTTCACTAATGGATGGTTTCTCCGGCTACAATCAAATCCGTATTGCACCTGAAGATCAGCATAAGACAGCATTCACTTGTGCTTGTGGCACTTATTGCTGGAATGTGATGCCCTTCGGTCTCAAAAATGCCGGTGCGACATATCAAAGAGCAATGACGACAATCTTCCATGATTTCATGCATACTTTGATGGAGGATTATGTTGATGGCTTGTTGTGCAAATCTATCACCAGAGATAGTCATCTAGCTATTTTGGGCCCAATCTTTGACAGAATGGAGACCTACAAACTCAGGCTCAATCCAAAAAAGTGTGTCTTTGGTGTTACAGCTGGAAAATTGCTCGGATATATTGTTTCCCACCGAGGCATTGAGGTCGACCCCGCCAAGGTCAAAGCAATCATGGATATGCCTCCACCTTCCAACCTCCAGCAATTAAGAAGTCTGCAAGGAAAGCTCCAGTCAATTCATCGCTTCATAGCTCAGTTGGCCGACAAATGTCATCCATTCCAACATCTATTGCACAAAGGTGTCACTTTTAAATGGACTGAGCAATGCCAATCAGCCTTTCAAGCTCTTAAAGACTATTTGTTGTCGCCACCCATCCTAATGCCTCCTATCGAAGGAAAGCCATTTCTATTGTATATCTCTACAACTGAAACAGCATTAGGAGTTCTTTTGGCTCAACAAGATGAGAACGGCAAAGAAAGAGCTATTTACTATATCAGCCGGACACTGGTAGGCTATGAGCTAAATTATTCAACTATTGAGAGGGCATGCTTAGTAGTGGTATTTGCAACACAAAAGCTCTGACATTATATGCTAAGCCATCAAACATTGCTGATTGCCAAAATTGATCCTTTAAAATATTTGCTTAGCCGAGCAACTTTAATAGGTCGCCTAGCAAAATGGGTCATGATTCTCAGTGAATTTGACATTGAGTATATGGAGCGAAAGGCGATAAAAGGCCAAGTCATAGAAGATCAACTTGCAGACGCTCCTATTTTAGACGATCATCCCATGTTGACCGATTTCCCAGATGAATCAGTCTTTGCTCTCACACCATCTAATGAATGGAAGTTATACTTTGATGGGTCCCACACCAAGTTCGGATCCGGCGCAGGCATTTTGTTTGTCACCCCTCAAGGTGATGCTATTCCAAAATTGTATAGAATAACTTTTCAATGTACCAATAACATTGCAGAGTACGAAGCATTGGTTACAGGACTCCGAGTGGCCGTTCCCTAGAACATCAAGCATTTGCAAGTCTATGGAGATTCTCAATTAGTCATCCGACAAGTCAATGATGACTATGAGACAAAGGATGAAAAGCTTATTCCTTATAAGCACATGGTAGACTTCTTCAAGATGAAATTCACAGCTATCCATTTCAGTCAAGTGCCAAGAATACAAAATAAGTCAGTAGATGCGATGGCTACAATTGCTTCCATGATAAATATGCCTCAGAATATGGACAAGTGTGAATTCCTGGTCGAACAATTGCTAGTCCCCTCTTTTGACATTCTGACTGCTGATGTGATGTGCGTTCTTGTTGGTCCCAATTCCCCTTGGTACAATGATATATATCAGTATTTGAAATCCCAGACTTTACCACCTAACCTTTCCGCTAACCAACACCGAGCCTTTATTTGACAAACAGCCAAATATGTCATCATCACCGACACCCTTTACCGTCGTTCTTTTGACCATACCCTCCTCAGGTGTTTGGATTCTGACGAAGCACAAACGGCTTTACATGAGGTTCACGATGGTATATGTGGGGGCCATTTCAATGGTCTTAGCCTAGCCAAAAAGTTGATTCGTGCTGGGTATTACTGGCCCACTTTGGAAAAAGATGTTCATGAATTTGTTAAAAAGTGCTACAAGTGCCAGATTCATGGAGATTATATTCATGCACCAGCTCAAGAGCTTCATTCTGTTATATCTCCATGTCCCTTTTCTCAATGGGGATTGGATCTTATCGGCAAGATTCAGCCAACATCTGCAAATGGACACAAGTTCATTATTACAGCTACAGAATATTTTACAAAATGGATTGAAGCCATCCCCATGACCTATATCACTGGTGTCCAAATTTCAAAATTATTGCTAAATTATATCATATGTAGATATGGGGCTCCTCTTGCCATAGTCACAGATAATGGTCGACCCTTCAAGAATAAAGATGATAAAGAGCTTTGTGAAAAATTTCATATTCAACACCGTTTTTCTAGCCCATACTATCCACAGGGTAACGGTCAAGCTGAAGCATCAAATAAAACCATTATCAAGATCTTGAAGAAAGTTGTCAATGATGCTGGTCGAGATTGGCACGTGCAGTTAAATCCAGCACTGTGGGCCTATCGCACTTCTATCCGCACACCTATTGGCGCAACACCTTATTCCTTGGTGTATGGTGCGGAAGCCATTTTACCTTTGGAAGTCAAGATTACTTCCTTGAGAGTTTCCTTGCAACACCTGATTGATGATGAGACACACAGAGTCTCTCGGCTGCATCAGCTTGAGATGTTAGATGAAAAACGTCAGACAGCTCTGACACATTTGCAAGCATACCAAAACCGTCTCCGTCGCTCTTACAATAAGAAGGTCAAAGGGCGACACTTCGAAGTGGGAGACCTGGTTTTAAAGGCAAATCCCAAGAATGCACAATCTACTGACGTCATCAAGGGCAAGTTTGAACCTAATTGGGTTAAGCCTTTCATAGTAACTGCAGCCTATGGCTTGGGGGCATATCAACTTGCGACTCGCGAAGGTGAACCTCTGTCTGATCCTATTAATAGCATGCATCTTCGCAAGTACTGGGCATAGTTTGTTGTCAGATTTTTCTTCAAATATGATCCTGAAAAAAATACAAAAAAATGAAAAAAGCAAAAAATACAAAAAAATGAAAAAAGCAAAAAAATACAAAAAAAAAATGAAAAAAGCAAAAAAAAGAAAAGAGAAAAGAAAAAAATGAATGATTCGCCCTCTAGTGAAAACCTGGCAAACAGGCGCTTTGGGCAAGTACCATGGTGAAAACCTGGCAATCAGGCGCCATGAGTAATGAGATTATTGGTCCGTCATCTATCATGACTTCTAGCCATGCTTTCTCTCGGCCAGTTATCATGCCTATCGTTCACTCAACCCAATGTTTTATTCCAGGCCTGTTATTGGTCAACATCACTGTCTTGCTTACTCCAGTGTCTTGTACATATGTCTTGGTCCTGGTTTATGTGTCTTTCAAGTGCGCATTGGGTGCTTTTCCCTCATCATGATCAATCACTAGAGCATAAAAATTGAAAAAAGTCCTAAAAAAGTCATAAAAATTGAAAAATGTCCTGAAAAAAATCATAAAAATTGAAAAATGTCCTGAAAAAAATCTTTAAAAATCAAATAATGTCCTGAAAAAAGTAAAAAAAAATCAAATAAAGTCATTAAAAATGAAAAAAAAATTGGAAAACAAACACTCGAAAACCAAAAACATGCATTTTTGCAATAAAGTATTCCCTTTATGCATCGACAGCTCACTGAGTATACATCCAACGACTCGCAATCATACGCTACGCTTTCATGAAATCATGCTTTAATCAGATGAACTTTTTCAAACAAAACCAAACATTCAAACTGATCCAAATTGTCTTACCAATCGAATCAACATCAATGTCATTTGTCCTTGTCTCTACTATCATGGGTCTTATACAGGGTGTGGTATACTCGAAACCAGACTGTGTCCTGTCTTAGACGGGGTACCGCATTTCCTGAAACCAGACAGCATGATCGTCCTATCAGCACATTCAACTTTTGACAATGAAGATCAAGATGTTTGTCTGATTTGTTTGAATTTGTGTGTCTTATCTTTTTATTGATTTATCTTCGATCATGTTCCTATGTTGCTCGATGATGTCACTGAGTGATTTAGAGTGACCGGGATGGTTCATAATCCTTTTCTTTTTTGATTATGATTGTCATTTGTCTATGCTATGTCTGTCTTATGCAAATCGGGTTGCATTTCAGCTCTGGCCTTCAATGCCATGATGCTACGCATCCATTTTGCTAAATAAAAATAAAGGTTCTCACCTACAAAGTGCATTACTGAAAGCAAGTTTTCATCATTTCTAACTGTCTTCTATCTCATTTTTTTCTTACTAACACTTCTTCCGTCCGGTCGGATAGTCAGTTCGGTCTAGTGCTCTGATATCCATGCACATATACTGCATCCTGCATCCATTTGGTTAGTACATTCGCATTTGCATCAAATATTACATCAAGCCTTTTATCCATTTCATTTCATAAATACATCAAACAAAATACATAAAAATGCATCTATACATGTTTATAAACCAGTGCATATGTCATCCATGCATGCACAAAACATAAGTCATAACATATTGCATCCATCATATTGATGCATATCATATCACATATCATAATAATATCGGAGTACAAAATTGGACTGTATGTCCTAAGTATGGCCCGCAGGCTGACTACAAAATGACAAACTACATAATGTCCACTGTCTGTTATACGGAGTACGTGCCTCTGTCACTGGGTGCTCCCTCTATCCTCCTCATCCCTGCCATGTCTCACAGATGATGTACCTGGTCCTGGTCCTGGCTGCGTGGTCTCATCGGTCCACTCCCTCCAATGCTGCTCAATGACCTCCGAGAGCGTGACCTGCTCTCTGTCCTCGATCGTGCCTGATATGAAGGTGCTCTCCGCTCCGGTGGAACTGCACCCTCATATAGTGTCCTCCAGTACAGTCTCTCCTCGCCGGTCTCTACCAGCATCTGTGCCATCTCCCGTGCACTGGCATCCCTGATCGACCCAATGAACTCAGTGACTCTCTGTCCCTCTCGCTGTGCCTGAGCTAGTGCTATATCTCATTTTGTCCTCAAAATGGCATTCTGTCTCTCCAATGTCACAATATAATCCTGCTGGCTCGCTATGGTAGCCCTGTACATGTCCATCTCCTCTGTCCTAGCTGTCTCTGGTTCTATGGGAATATCCTGCAAAGTCTCCTGATCCGCTGTGTCTGGCTCCTCATCATCCTCCCCACCATCATCTCCCTCATCCTCCTCATCACCTCCATCAGCTTCATCCTCATCTCCATCACCCTCATCCTCATCATCCTCGTCATCCTCCTCATCCTCATCATCTCCCTCCTCTCCTGTGAGTGGGAAGTCCTCCTGTCTCCTCGGTACTGGAATGTCAGGATCGGTCAAAGGCACTGGCCATCGCTGTGCGAACCATGTCTCATACTCCTCTGTAGTCCCAGCATCCACCACATCTGACCACCACTCCCACTGTCTCTGCTATAACTGTGCAAAGTCAGCATATGCTGTGTGTGGCTGAATCATACTACCCCACTGACTCGTCTCTCGGTGAGATCGGGCAAAGCATGCAGTCCTCCAAGGAACATCCTGTGTCTCTCCAAACTGTCGTCTGACCCTCTCTAGGAGGTACAACTCAATCACTCTCTGGTGGTTCACTGGTCGCCCAATTAGGTACCTCTCCTGTCTGCAGTAAGGTAGCTCCTCATGATCATCTGACCATCCAGGGCAATCTCGATATGGCCTCCATATGAACTCTCTCAGTCTGTCTAACTCATGTCGCCAGTATAATATATATCCAAAAGGACCCTGTCTCAGTGCTCCACCATAGCTGTACACATATGGTCGGTGTGGTACAACCTGTCTATCTGTAATCGACTGACATATGGCAATATGCTCAAATGCCCATACCTGAAGCAATGTCACTCCACAGCTCAATGTCTGCACTCCCTGATATGCTATCTGATGCAGCTGGAAATACAACATAGCAAGTACACATGGTCCCCACGCGTACACTGTCCCCTCTGTCACCATCTGCTCTAATACTCTTCCCCAGCCAATAGGGAATCCATGTCCTCGTCTATCACCTGCCAGAAGACATGCTATCACAACTGCTATCACCACACATCGCTGCTCATACTCGGTCGCCATAGTCTCCCAGCGAATCTCCCTCTCGACAATGTCCAGATCCTCTGCGTCACACTCAAACAGCCTGCATAATGCCTCTCTACCTATCACTGGGTCATACTCTATCATCTCCCCATGTATCGGAATGCGGAGAATGCGCCATGCATCCTCTAGAGTCACTGTCGCCTCGCCAGTCGCCAAATGGAATGAGGAGGTCTCCGAGTGCCATCGCTCTGCCAATGCAATAAGCAATCCTGTGTTTGCCCTAATCTCGGGCATATATGTGATGTAATACAATCCCAGTCCAGCTAATGTATCTCTGTCTGTGCTCCTGAGTCTATGTCGTAGCATGAAACAGTCAGGTCGATTCTCCCGCGTGATCAATGGATATTGTCGACTCTGCATCACAATCGGGGCATCATTTTGTCAGTTTTAGGGTTTGTTCTTATGGGTTGCATATCCTCATTTTCATGCCAAATCGGGGTGTTTTTCATCTACATTGACCTATCCCACCCTTGTCCCCCCTTTTCAGGTCATTTGCATGCAGTTTCAAGTCAAAAATAAAGTTTTTATGAAAACTTGCGCCTGTGTAAGAGAAACTGCGCTTGTGTCAGCTGACTTGCGCCTGTGTCTTCCTACACAAGTGCAGAACTCCTTACACAAGCGTAGGTTTAGATGACACAAGCGCAGATGTCAATTTTGGTATCCCCTGTGGGCCCCGCAATGTCCCGTAAGCCATCAAAATTCATGAAATTCAAAACATGGGTTTTTGAGATACATACCGCTGCTCCTGCGTCCTCTGGTCGTCTGAATGTGCGTACACATTCTCCAAGGTGATCCGCCATTGGAATGTTTGCCATCTCTCTACACGTGTCCTTGTCCAGAGCAACAAATCCTCCTCTTTAGCTAGTGCAAATGAGTCATTTTTACCCTCTTGGTCTCATTTATAGCTCTTTTGTCATTGCATAGATGGACGTGCATCTTCTCCATCTTATGTTGGTCATGGTCTTGTGCACCTTAAATTGCTTGTCCTTCATGCATCCGATCTTCGATTGTCAGTCCGTTCGATCCTATCATTTTTATTGATCAATTGGCCTCTTCTTTGCATGTTTCCGGCCAATTCCTCGAGGGCGCATGCATATGTCATTGTCAGCGTCCGGGGCATTTTCATTATTGTTCTTTGAAACAACGCTTAAAATCGCATTGTCTCAAAGAGGGGCAAAATGTAGACACCTAAAAATGGTCAACGCTTGCGAGGTCATACTTTAACATTTGTGCATTGCCTCATTTTAGGTTTTTGCATCGCATTAACATTTCTCCTATGTTACGCACTTGGTTTTTATCATTTGCGAACATCGAGTCATTCTTCTACATTCTTCAATCATCTCGTCCTTGAATTTGGTCTTGTCGCCAACATTATCCAGTCATGATTTTGATCAATCTTATCTTGTTGCATCAATGTGCATGCTAATTTGTCATCATTTTGGACATCATCAATCCTAATTAGGGTTTTGTCCTCTCATCAATCTTATCATTTAGGACATCATCAATCCTAATTAGGGTTTTGTCCTCTTTTCAATCTTGTCATCATGCGATCGATTTGTCATTAGTCATTGTCATGTTCGATCTTGTCATTTTGCGATCAATTTGTCATTGATCGTGGTCATTTTCAATCTTGTCGTCTTACAATCCATTTTGTCGTCGATTCTTGTCCTCTTGTCGATCATGTCATTTTGCGACCGATTTGTCATCAATCGTTGTCTGTCTCAATTATGTCAATTTGGATCAATTTGTCATTGTTCCTTGTCAATTGGCGCATTTCTCAATCAAATTGTCTATCGCATTGGTCATTTATCAATTTAAAATCATGATCGACATTAATTATCTTCAATCAGGACCTAATTGTCATCCTCGCATTTCTAATTCACCTTCTAAGGTTTTATGATTTATTCATTCAACCTAATTTGTCATTTCTTCCTCTAGGATTACTAAATTATTTATTAATCCTAAGTTTCCTCATTACAATTAAATATTCATTTAATTGGCTAATTATTCCTCTTTGTGAGTGAATTAATTAATAAATGAAAAATTATTGATTAATTCACTAATTCTCTAATTTCCTAATTTCTTAATTCTTAAATTTAATTTCCTCCTATTTCTTTCCTAAATTTATGGCAAGGACATAGAAATTTGTCATAAATTGTCATAAAATTCTTGACATAGAAATTTGTCATAGAATTTGTCATAAAATGTCATAAAATGTCATAAATTCTTGACATAGTAATTTGTCATGAATTGTCATAAGCCTTGCATAGCAATTTGTCATAGATATGTCATAATTTTGCTATTATTGATTTGAATTTCTATTCAAATCTCTTTCATGCTAATTTGCTCATTTATCCAATTTCTCTATAAATTGGATGATTTTCAATCAAACCTGGTCCGAATTTCTATCAAACTACCGAACTTTCGTTTCTAGTACTCTTGAGCTTTTTTGCTTTCAATTGTGTGAGCACTTGTAGGTGAGATCCACAAACCCATTGAAGAGGAAAGAACAACAATGGAGCCGCATGGAAGGAGTATTCAATTCTACGTCTGGTTTGCATAATTTTCATTTTGAATGCTTTGTTTTCATACCTTCATTGAATGTGCTTTGGAATTAGGTTCATTTCAATGAGTGTTCTTTTGATTATGTTATCATGTCTAATGTTTTGATTGATTTACCTATCTTGTGATGATCCCTAATTTCTATGCTACAGTGTGTATGCAATGTTTTAGCTTTATGACTGCGTACACGTTGTTTATAGTAAAGACAACGCATACGCGTTTCTTATACCATAGTTACCCTGTATGCGGTTTTGACTGTTTAGGCTTGGAAATGGGCCTGGATGAGAAAGCTATGGGTTGTAAGTTTGATTTCCCTCCATTTCCCTCTTTTTTGATGTGTTTTATTTTATCAACTTGGTTTCTCAAATTTGTCATCATCAGGTTTACACTTCATCAAGTGGGTATTTCTAGATTGCTGCCATATTTTCACCCATCTCCAGAGCTTTCTAACCATATTTGTTTTTAAAGTTGAACAACAATAACATATTATTATTGAATTTCTTTTACTAGTGTCTCCATAGTTCTCATAGACATACGTGTACCATTTTTAAAAAAACTTTTGATCTACTTATCCAAATTTAAAAAACTTTATATATTATTGTAGTGCACTTTATTCTTTACAATTTTAAAAAAAAATTGTATTTTCAATTTTTTTAGTGCAAGTTATGCTTCGCACATGAACATGTACCCAATTTTCAGGATGTGCTCAATTGGAAAAATCATAAAAAAAGATACTCAACAGAAAATTACAAAAAAATACACAACTTCTAGTGCTCACTCTTAACTATCTTTTTGCCAAAGGATTTGCCAAAATACTAAATCTAACTATGACTTTTTTGATGCGCACGTCAGACACTATGTTATGTTTTTCAGAAAAAATCAGGGTTTGTTTTTCATGCATGAAGGATTTGACCCCCTTAATCTTATCCAATTTTGAAAAAGTTTAGTAGTTTGGAAACTAGATTCAGAGTACTACAATATTTGTTCTTTGATTATCTTCATATCTTGAGTGGATGACTTTCAAATTTCACCTCCAATTTCAAGTTCACCTGATTTTAGAAAAAAAGTGTCCTCTTATACCCCCCTTTTTTACCACCATCTTTGTGCACTTAGCCCTATCTTGCTTCATATTTGGAAAACTAGACGTTTGGCTGTGTTCTCTAATCATATTACTTGTCAGGAAGTGGATATGCTACAATTTTACTGTGACGTCATGTTACATTTTATTTTTGTGTGTTCCCAGCTGGACAAGAAGGCTGCCTACAGTAAGATATTGGAAGAGATTAAGTTTCAGATCGTTCGTTTGCATGCTGATGATGTTCATTTTTTCAAACAACTTCAGAAGTTCTTCAAATTCTATATGTAATGCTGATTTTCATCAGGCTATCTTCAGTCATATAGTTTGTTGTATACTTTTTTAAAGTTTTATGTTGTATCTTTGTTGGTTGAAGCTTTTAAAGAGCCATTTGAAGAATTGTTATATTGTTAATTATATGGGTGAGTGATCTCAGTCTTTTCTTTGCATTTCTCACAGCTCTTTTGATCTGCTCATTATTTCTTATATATATTTTTTCTTTGGTTTGTTCAATAATAAAAAAGAAAAACTATGTTAGAATTTTGGTATAAAAAATAATTCTACTCATGACATAATACCTATTACTTAATCATAAAACCATGAAATGAATAAAAAATTAAAACATAATTATAAAGAGAATTATATAAATATATCGTCCTCCTAGATGCATAAATCATGGAAGTTGCATGTTTTTATCACTGAAATATAACATTTTTTTTATGGAGGTCCAGACCTACGAGCACGACAACCCAGCAAGGGCATGAAGCCCGCGAGCTACCAGCCTAGCGAGGGTCTTCACAAAGTATTTTTTGCCACCTGATATGGGGGCACGAGCCAATAGGTTGAACCTCTTCGACTAAGAGCTAAGGACTGAGGGGTATCCATTCTGCCAAATTTGCCCATTTAACATATTTTTTTAAGTGTTCCTACATTTTTTTTCATTAAATATTTAAAAATTCATTTTTTATAAACTATAGATTATGAGTTTTTAAAGTAGAAGCATACTAAAAATTGAATCATTGATATGATTTTTTTTTTGAATATGTATGAAATGAAACATAGAGCAATCATATATATATATAAATAAATTTAAAAAAACCTAAATATGTTAATGTATTTGGAATTAAAAATTATATACTTAAAAAGATAAAAAGACAAATAATATATTGGTAATAATTTTGTCAAATATTGCTATCAAAAGAATAAATTTGATGGAAGTGAAGTTAAAAAATATTATTGAACAAGAAAATAATATATCTTAGAAATAAAATAGAAATCCAAAATTTAAACTTGAAACAAGCACAATAGATTCACAAATGGACAAAGAAACATGTTACTTATAATTTGGTGCCACAATATATTTTATTAATATTTTTGTATATTTTTTACAACATTCTACAAAATTGTTCATTTTATATTATTATAAATAATTTATTGTATTGAAAATCAATAATTATTCTCATTAAATATTTTTTATTTGTTTAGAGGTTCTAGTAATCAATTTGTTTTACTATTAACATAAACTTGATCATTTTAAAAAAAAATGTGACTAACAATCATTGATTTTTATTTTTAGGAGAGCCTACTTTTAATCTTTATGTTCATTTTAAGCAATCGTTATATTCTTTTTATTTAGATGATAATTTTAATTAAAATATATTGTTAATTTTGTGTAGAAAGAAAGGATTGATGGGTGAAAGTTTGAAGTTGTGTCACATTTGAGGTCAACTAATCACCAACAAAAAACAATTTAAGCATTTCCAACAAAAAGTCAATTTTCATCAAGCATATGCTCTAACCAGATTAATTATAGCTAAATTAGATTCGAACAATAATTTTTTTTATTGAAAGTGTTTACTAAATAAATGTTTATATAAAATCACTTTAAGAGTTATTTGTTGGCAATATGAAGGAATTGATTATGTGTTGCATTGATGTTTTGTCATTGATGTCAACACTAGCCTTTATGATTGGTTACTGATAGACATATTTTGGTTACCGGTAGAAGAACTAGTGTTATCGGCAAAAGAGACTATCAATTGAATACTACTGACATGTTTGGATCAATGGAATATGTTTGTTTTGATGTTTCTGGAGTATGTTTTGGTCAGTTGGTATTGACTTGATGATTGGATGCTATCATACACTCTAGTAAGCCTATTCCAGTAAGGGTTTAAGGTTTTACTGGTAGAGCTTTTACTGAGAATCTTTGACAGGATGCATAAGTGGTGTTGGTGCGGATTCTAGATGGAATTCAAGATGCAGAAGGTGATCTTTATTCATGCCTCGACTGATTGGAGACATCTCTTTGGCATGGTGAATCTATTTAGGTCTAGGTTATGGACCCATATCATGTTACATGCTCTCTACACATTAATGGGATGATTTATGGATTGGTTAATGTTGTTTTCATCTAAAGCCGCCATGGCATACCATTGTAATGTGGATGCATGTAATGATCTTATTGTAATATCTTTTAGGTGGCCGACCTAATTGGTTTAGGCCTTAGGGTTTGTATAAATTGATGTAAGATCTCATTATAGATAGTGTTGGTAATGGTCATGGAATGAAATATCATATGCGAAGGAGATTTGGTCGATCATAGGTGATCGAATTGGGTTTATGTAAGAGGTCAAAGGCCTCTAGTATTGAGCTTAACCGAGACTGTAATCCGGCATGGTAGATGCTATCATTGGTAGTTCATTCTTCTAGATTTTTGTCCAATTATATTGACGTGGTTATAACCTCTTTGTAGTCAGTGAGACTCCTTTGTAATGAGTAGTATGCTCTAGGAAGTGTGCCTTCCTGCATGTGTAGGCCCTTTATTGTATCACATAATTTCAGCAGAAGTGTTATCTGACGGTGGGTAGGCTTCCCACTATGGTTTTTCCATTTACCGAGTTTTCCACATACAAATCATGGTGTTTTGTGGTATGGTTGCATTGTGTTGATTCTCTATTTCATTCTTAAGTTTTATTGCTTACTGATATTTGTTTCTGTTATTCGAGTATTTAATGTCTATGTGCTCTGGTTAAAGGTTATAAAGTGGTTTGATTAATATAATTTGTTGACAACTGATTCACCCCCCTCCTCTCAGTTGTCCATCAGTTATTCTAACAATTGGTATCAGATCTTTGGTCCTCTTTTGTAGAAGATTAATCGCTTGAGGTAGATCCAATGGCAACTAATCCACCGACAACTATTTTCAGAAGAGAAATCCCTAAGCTTGATAGAACAAACTATGGGATATGGAAAATCTGAATGGAAACTCATCTTAGATGTCTTGGCAAGGATATTTGAGAGACCACTGAGAAAGAATATACACCTTATGATCCAACATTTGGGAATCCTCCTCCAGTAGACTTGGATAAAAATATTGAAAATGATTGCAGAGCAAGAGAGGCCCTCTTGTGTGCACTCATTGATCATCAAATCATGGGATTGACTGATAAATCATCTACAAAGGTTATGTGGGATAAATTGCAAACTCTAAATGAAGGTGACCCTACTATCAAAATTGCTAAACTTGATGGTTACTAGGTAAGATATGAGAACTTGAAGATGGAAGATAATGAAAGAATTGCTACATTTATGGAAAGAGTAAATGAGATTGTCATGGGAATTAAATGTTGGGGAGGATCTCTGAGTGAAGATGAAATAGTTTCTAAATTTTTGAGAGCCCTACCACCGGATTACAAGATGATGGCTACTACAATTAATGAATTGAGAACAATGGCAAACACTTCAGTTAAAAGAGACATTCTGATCGGGAAATTATCTGCTTTTGAGCTTGAAGAATTTGGACCCTTTGGAGCTGCAAAATCTGAACCTGCTTTTCATGCATCATCATCTACCAACAAAAGTGATTGGAAAGCCCTATATGCAAAAGAATTGGAAGATATGAGGAAAGAGGATGAATAATTTGAGCAACTTGAAGCCCTATATGCTAGAAGAGTACCTAAAGGACCGACGGGAAGTAAGTATGAAGGAAAATCACCTTTTAAATGTTTTGCATGTAATAATATTGGTCATTTTGCATCTAGATGTCCCGAAAGGAATGCAAAATTTGAAGAAAGAGTTAAGAAATCATTTAAGCCTACTCAAAACAAATATAGATTCAAGAAAAACAAACTATGCTACATATAAAATGAGGAAGGAGTAAGTGATGACTCAAAGGATGAATCGACAGGAGACTCTGCTAGTGGATCCGACAATGGAAAGGAATGGGTGTTCTATGCTTTAAAGGAAGATGAACTGGAACTGATCATCAAGAATGAAGAAAAGGCCCTAGCAGCAAAATTTGAAGACAAGGATGTATGGGTAATTGATAGTGGATGCTCACATCATATTACTGGAGAAAAGAAATTTTTTGTCCCTACAAGAATACAATGGTGGTCAAGTCAGATTTGGGGATGACAAAGCATGTATGATCAAAGGTAAAGGTATTATATCTCTAGATGGAAAGCATAATACTAATAATGTCTACTATGGAGAAGGTTTAAAGCATAATATTTTAAGTGTTGGTCAATTGGTGGATAAGGGATTCCAACTTCAGTTCAAATATGGAAAATGCAAAATCATTAATAGATTTGGTTTGGAGATTGCAACCGGTACTCAGACTAGAGGTAATATATTTCACTTGAACACCAGTGGTAAGAAATGTTTGATTTCTTATATTGATGAGAGTTGGTTATGGCATAAGAGGTTGTGTCATGTTAATTTTGATTATATTGTTAAGATCAGTTCAACAAAGGTAGATAGAGATATACCTAAGATTATAAAGCCTCATAATCCGGTATGTAAGGAATGTCAATTGGGAAAGCAATTTAGAACTTCTTTTAAGAGCATACATGATAAATCTAATGATGTGCTTGATTTGATTCATACTGACTTATGTGGTCCAACAAGGAAAAGAAGCTTTCAAGGTGATAGGTACTTCATGCTAATAATTGATGATTATTCTAGAATGATGTGGGTGACTTTTCTAAGGGAGAAATCTGAAGCTTTTGAAAAATTCAAGATCTTTAAACCAAAGGTGGAAACAAAAACTGGATTGAAAATCAAATGTCTGAGATCGGATCAAGCGGTGAGTTCACATCTCATGAATTTAACAATTTTTGTGAGATAAATGGAATTAGGAGATAGTTATCTGCACCCCAGACTCAACAAAATGGAGTAGTGGAAAGGAATAATAGAACCATTTTGGATGCAACAAGAACCATGATGATGGAAGCCAAATTTCCTCACATCTACTGGAGAGAAGCAGTGAGTACAATAGTCTACACATTCAACAAAGTTTATATCAAAGGTGAAACCAGTAAGACTCCTTATGAATTATGGTTTGGACATACACCTACTCTTAAATATTTTAGAATTTTTGGAAGTAAATGTTATATCAAAAGGGATGATTCAATTGTGAAGTTTGATTCTAGATGTGATGAAGGGATATTTCTTGGATATTCAATTCAGAGAAAAGCATATAGATGTTATAACAAAAGATTGCAGAAAATTATGGAGAGCGCAAATATGAAAGTGGATGAGAAATATAGAGATCAATTTATATCATAGGATAGAGAATCGATAGTGGAAGTGATCATAACTGATCTGGCAATGCCTCAACTGATACAAGACACTGAGACAGTTACACCAGTACAATCATAAAATTCAACTGTGACTGATGATCAGAATAGAGAACCTAAAGTTCAACAGACACCAAGGTATGTAAGATTAAATCATTCTGAAGATCAAATCATTGGAGACAGGAACAAGGGAGTTATGACAAGAAGAAGACTGCCAAATGAAGAGGTATGTCTTATTTCTCAAATTGAACTAGCATCTGTTATTGAAGCTTGTAAAGATGAACATTGGTTGAAGGCTATGGAAGATGAATTAGATCAGATAGAGAAGAATAAGACTTGGACTTTAGTTCCCCAGCCTAAAAATAAGAATGTTATTGGAACTAAATGGGTTTTTAGAAATAAGATAAATGAGGATGGTTAAGTTGTAATAAACAAGGCTAGGCTGGTTTGTAAAGGATATTCTCAAATGGAAGGAATTGATTATGGTGAGACATTTGCACCAGTAGCTAGAATTGAAGTTGTTAGACTATTTCTTGCCTATGTAGCATACAAGAACTATAAGGTCTATCAAATGGATGTTAAATGTGCATTTTTGAATGGTAAACTTGAGGAAGAAGTATACATTGAGCAGCCTGGTGGATTTTCACTGACAGATGACAAAGATATGGTTTGCAAGTTAAGAAAAGCATTATATGGATTGAAACAAGCTCCTAGAGCTTGGTATGCAAGGTTGGATAAATAGCTTTTGAAGCTTGGTTTTACTAAGGGCAGTGCTGAGAGTAATTTATATTACAAGATCATTGATAGTGATATTCTGATTATTGAAGTATTTGTTGATGATATCATTTTTGGAGGAGACGATAAATTGTGCATGGAATTCTCTAATAATATGAAGAATGAATTTGAAATATCTATGATTGGTGAGATGAGATTTATTTTAGGTTTGCAGATTACTCAAACTGACAAAGGCATTTTTATTTGTCAAACTAAGTATCTAAGGGAATTGTTGAAGAAGTTTGGTATGTATAATTCCAAACCGATAAGTACTCCTATGGTGACAAGTGTGAATTTATCTATCAAAGACACATCTGCACCGATAAATTCGACAAGGTATAAGTCTATGATTGGTGACTTGTTACATCTAACTCAGACTAGACCAGATATTATGAATGCAGTAAGTATTGTTTCAAGATATCAAATTAATCCTAAAGAAAATCATGAATGTGCAGTAAAGAGGATATTCTGGTATTTGGAAGGAACAACAAAATATGGATTTTGGTACTCTAGAGATGATAACTTCAGTTTATGTGCATATACAGATGTAGATTGGGCAGGAGATATTGATGACAGGAAGAGCACTTCTGGTGGAGCTTTCTTTCTTGGAAAGAAATTGGTTTCATGGATCAGAAAAAAATAGTCATGCATTTCTTTATCTACTACAAAAGATGAATATGTTGCAGCAACAACTAATTGCACTCAAGTCTTGTGGATGAAGCAAATGTTGATGGATATCAAGGAAGATTGTAGTGAACCGATAGTTATCTATTGTGATAACTCTGTAGCTATTGACATATCTAAGAATCTGGTATTTCACTCTAAGACTAAGCACATTTTAATAAAATATAAATTTATGAAAGAAAAGGTGGAGGAAAAGGAAGTCAAATTGGTTTATGTGAACACTAAAGAGTAGATTGCAGATATATTCACTAAACCAATGTCTAAGGAATTATTTCAATATTTGAGAGATAGATTAGGGGTATCTACCCCTCCAGAAGAAACTTAACTGATGGAGTAGAGCACCAGTCTTGTATGCATCATCAACTTTATCCTTTGCTCTGGATTGATGTAGTGGTGCTACTATTCAAGGGGAGTAGTCAACTCTGAGTTTCACAGGATTTTGATATCTATGTCATATCTTTGGCATTGATGTCAAAGGGGGAGAGTTATATGTGAAAAATAATGTCATAATATGTCATATGGGAGAGAGATTCAGATTAGTTTCAGAATGGACTGCACTCCTCAGGGGGAGTTGCTGGGATTTTTCAGTTTTTCATTGTTATATCTTTTATGAGAAATTTTTGGCATTCCTTGGCACTTAGATGTTTTCTTTTTCACATCTAATGTTGCCATCAATGCCAAAGGGGGAGATTGATGGCAATATGAAGGAATTGATTATGTGTTGCATTGATGTTTTTCCATTGATGTCAATACTAGTTGTTATGATTGGTTACCGACACAAATTTTGGTTACCAATAGAAGAACTAGTGTTACCAGTAGAAGGGACTATCAATTGGATACTAACGACATGTTTGGATCAATGGAATATGTTTGGTTTTATGTTTCTAGAGTATGTTTTGGTTAGTTGGTATTGAATTGATGATCAGATGCTATCGTACACTCTAGTAAGCCTATACCGGTAAGGGTTTAAGGTTTTACTGGTAGAGCTTTTATTGAGAATCTTTGACAGGATGCATAAGTGGTGTTGGTGTGTCTTCTAGATGGAATTCAAGATACAGAAGGTGATCTTTGTTCATGCCTTGACTGATTGGAAACATCAGTTTGGCACGGTGAATCTATTTGGGTCCAAGTTATAGACCGGTATCATGTTACGTGTTCTCTACATGTTACTGGGATGATTTATGGATTGGTTAATATTGTTTTGGTCTAAAGCCGACATGGTATATCATTGTAATGTGGATGTATGTAATGATCTTATTGTAATATATTTTAGGTGGCCGACCTAATTGGTTTAGGCCTTAGGGTTTGTATAAATTGATGTAAGATCTCATTGTAGATCGTGATGGTAATGGTCATGGAATGAAATATCACATGCGAAGGAGATTTGGTCAATCATAGGTGATTGAATTGGGTTTATGTAAGAGGTCAAAGGCCTCCGGTATTGAGCTTAACCGGGACTGTAATTAGGCATGATATATGCTATCATTGGCAGTTCTTTCTTCTAGATTGTTGTCCAATTATATTAAGGCGGTTATAACCTCTCTGTAGTCAGTGAGACTCCTTTGTAATGAGTAGTACACTCTAGGAAGTGGGCCTTCCTGCATGTGTAGGCCCCTTATTGCATCACATACTTTTAGCAGAAGTATTCTCTAACTGTGGGTAGGCTTCCCATCGTAGTTTTTTCCTTTACTAGGTTTTCCATGTACAAATCATGGTGTTATGTGGTATGGTTGCATTTTGTTGATTCTCTGTTTCATTCTTAAGTTTTATTGCTTACCAATATCTATTTTTGCTATTTTGGTATTTAATGTTTATGTGCTCCAGTTAAAGGTTATAAAATGGTTTGATTAAAATAATATGTTGACAATTGATTCACCCCCCCTCCCCCCCTCTCAGTTGTCCACCAGTTATTCTAACATTATTTGCCCAAAATAAGTAAACTTATTTAATATTTTAATATTTTCATAACTCTTACATATGCAAATAACATTTTAAAATATATAAAAATGTGATTTTATAGATATATATGTCTACTTTGAAAAAATATATTTTTTAATTTTAATTATACACACACAAAAAAAAAAAAAAAGTAGTTTATGAAAGCTATAATATGAGATTAATTATCTTGTCTTCTTTTGTATGTCTTATCGGAGAGTTAGTTTCACTTTACCTTAACCATCAGGAACACGTGGCATTGGATCACAACATCATGATCCAACTTTTGTTGAAATCATCAACTCTACGGAGTTACACTTTCTCCATTCCTTCTAGCTCCATGGGTCCCAGTGCAATACGTGGCAGTTGGTCGCTTCATCGGAGGTTAAACTTCCACTCTTATCTGCAAGCCATGAGGATGCAGCTCAACATTTGTTGTGATTGTTTATGGTTTGATCACAACATCATAGCCTCTTTTGGTGTTAACTCTAACCATTGCGATCTTGCAGCTAACACTTCATCTGACCTTGATGCCTTCTCCAAGTCAGTTATCAAAAAAAATGTGAGTCATTTCTCACTTAACCTATACTCACCGTTCTATATAAAAAATTGATACCAGTGTAGGATAAATGGTTAAAACAATTACTTTGTGTCAACCAGCCATATTGCATCTCAAATAATTCTCTATCAAAGACCTCTCTTGACACCGATTCTTTCCTTCAATACATACCCTTTTGAAATCAATGACAAGATTATTATATCTAGATCAACAATCTCCCCCTTTGTCATTGATGGAAAAATTAAATTAATTGTTTGTAGCTTATTGCCCTCCCCCTTTGATCTTTCCTTTTGCAATGTATCTGCCAAATACTCTCTCCCCCTTTGTCATCAATGAGAAAGAGAGGATTGAAACTTTTCTATAGGGACAAACTAAAAAACCATACACTCCCCCTAAGCAAAAGCTCTCTCTTCGGGTAAATTTCACAAGGAAGAAAGGGGTAAAACCCCCAACTTCTGTCTAAGAAACACAAATCTCTCCTTAGCAAGTGACTTTGTAAAAATGTCTACTACTAGGTCCTTTGTGGCCACATACTCTAGCCGAACTTCTTGGTCTACAACCTTTTCCCTCAAAAAATGGTGCTTGATAGCTATATGATTCATTTTGGAATGCAGATCAAAGGATTCTTTGATATATTAATAGAACTATTATTGTCACAAAGAATCGATATTGGATCTTCATACTCTATCTTGACGTCATTCAACATTTGTTTCATCCATAATAGCTAAGTGCAACATGAAGCAATGACTATATATTGTGCCTATGCAGTTGACAATGACACATAGCCTCATTTCTTGCTATGTCAGGAAACTAATTTGTTTGCAAGAAAGAATGCACCACCACTAGTGCTCTTTATGTCATCAACATACCCTACCCAATCAGCATCTGTATAGGCATGAAAGATAAAATCATTGCCTTTGGGGTACCATAAACCATAGTCTTGAAGATCTTTGTGACTGCCTTCACATGAATTTCCTTTGGAGTAGCCTAAAACCTTGCAACCATGCATTATATTTGTTGGCATTGAGTTGTCATTTATGTCAACTGGTAGTGCAGGTAGGCTACCGATAGAGGTATGTCATCCAACATAAAGAAGAGTGAACCGCCGGTATGGTGAAAGACAAATAAGGTATTAAGAAGATTAACATGAAGGCTTGTCAACCGATATGGTGGAAGAAAAGTAGTAATTGAGACTATCAATGAATTCACCAGTATGAAGTGATATGCATGTGTGTGTTAGCATGTTGAGTGATAACTGGTAGAGCATAAACCAGTCTAGAGGTTGGTTACTTGTTTATGATTAAGAGGCAGAATGTTAAAGTGATCACAAACCACCAGCGGTGAAGATGTGCTACCGATGTAGTGTGCACCACTGGTTAGTAGGAGGAATGGGACTCACCGATAAGGGCTTGTACTGGTATGAGTTTGGTGATTGTTCAAGTGTAAACCAGTCTTCTGTCGGTGAGATGAACGTATGACAATTGTGATTCCATGTGGAGCTGAGGTGGTAAGCATGCAGAGGTTGGTGAAGTTCTATCGACGTGGTTGTTGAAATAGCTAGTCGACATTAATGAAACAGCCACAAATCACGAGATGATAACAAATTGATGTGGCTCAAGGAAGAAAGAATGACAGAGAAAGATCAGGGAGTAGTTGGCACCTGGATCAAAGAAAAGAAAGACTGCAAGATGGCCTTGAGAAGGAAATAACTAGACTGTAAATGGGTCGATAGATTTCAAGGTAGAAAATCATGGACGAGATTGCTATCTCTAGAAAATATGCATTGGATGTTGGAAAACATGTATAGATGCATTCCTCGAGTACAGGTGATTGATCCAAGGCAGATTGGATTGGATCTTATGCAGATCTAGTTAGGAGAAGGAAAGCCCCACTGCCCTAAGTTTGAATTGTTTCTTGGCGGGAAAGCTCAAGTTTAAAGGCAAGTGAAGGCAAGTGATTATTGCTACTGCAGAGTGAAGGCAAGTGTGAAATCGTTGTTTGAAAGTCAAAGAGATAAACACTTGAAGTGTTTTATGAGTGAAGACCAGACCGGTAAGGAGAAGCAAAACAAACCGATGTAAGGAACAAGTCCTTGGAGTAAGCATAGAACATAGAGGTGATAAGCCAACAAAAGCAGTACCTGATAAAGAGTGCTCAAGTGTGAGCTGAGGAGTTAAGACATTGTGAGAGGAGACTTAGAAAAGTGATCAGCAAAGTCAAGTTGTAGAGTGGGTGGAGAGAATACAGATTGGTAAGGTTGAAACCGATAGAGGAGAAGATTGTAAGGTTGCAAAACTTCATTTGCAACAATGATTTCATTTGTATATCTGAGTTTTATATTATTTTCACTAAGTTGTAGCTTAGTGTAGGGGTTGTAGCTCCTTTAGATTGTAGCCTATAAATTGTGCAAGGGTTGATGCTCCTTTGAGTTGGTGCTCATAAATCAGGGGTTGGTGCTCCTTGGGTTAGTACCCTAAATATTGTAATCAAAGATTCATTGTGAGGTTGGATTGGAGAAAAATATCTCCAACATCTTTTCTCATCGAGGTTTTTCCCACATTGGGTTTTCCTTGTATATATCTGGTGTTGTGTGATATATTCTTGTGCATGTGTTATGTTAATGTTTTAGCAAGTCCTTTCACACACTCTACTTGCACTATTTAAGTTACCGGTTAGAACTTAGTTTGTTTTATATATTACCGGTATCTCCTTGTCGAAGGAAAAGAGTTTAAATCAATGATTCACCCCCCTCTTAGTGATCCATTGTGTCCAATAATTGGTATCAGATCCAAGGTACCCTATTTTGTCAAAAGCGTTCTCTAGCTTGGGTTGATCCTGTCAAGTGTTCACAATGGCAAGAAATGAATCTGCCTCCTCAAAATTTGCTTTGTTTGATGATGTCAAGTATGCCTTTTGGAGTAGAATAATGGAAACCTATTTGTCCTCTCTAGGCTGTGATGTATGGATGTCGATTGTAAATAGGTATACAGTCCCTAATAATCTCCCTACTAATCCAGATGCTAAGAGGGAATATGAGAACAATGCTAAAGCTAAGAATACCATTCTTAGTGGGTTGTCTAATAATGAGTTTGTTAAAGTCATGCACTTCTCCTCTGCCAAGGAGACATGGGATACATTGCAAAAGATATTTGAAGGCGATGCTAAAGTCAAGGAAGCCAAGTTGTAGACATTGAGAGCACAACTTGAGGGTTTGAAGATGAAAGATGAAGAGATGATTGCTGACTATCTCCAAAGGGTTGATGAAACAACAAACACCATTACAAGGCTTGGAGAAGAAATAAAAGATGAGGTGGTAGTGAAGAAAGTACTTAGATCTCTTACATCTAAGTATAATACAAAGGTATCAGCAATAGAAGAAGCAAAAGATATGAAAGCATTTACAATGTATGAGTTGTATGGCTCCCTAACTGCTTATGAGATGAGGATTGTCAGTACTGATGTTGTGAAGAAAGAAGCTGCATTCAAGAAATGAAGAAAAGGAAAAGAATTATCTGCTCATGATGCAACCGATGAAGACTCTGATGACATCATGGAAAACTTTGTCAGAAGACTCAAGATGGGTTCAGGAAAATACAAAGGCAAGCTACCTTTGAAACGTTTCAACTGTGGAAAGATTGGACATTTTGCTGCTAAATATCCTTATGGTGATAAGAATGAAGATGATCAATCAAGTGGTAGCAAATCATATAGTAAGGATAGGAAGAAGAATGTCTATCGGCATAGTAGAAGAGGCTACTGGAAGCAGAGAAGTCGTTACACACATGAAAATGATACCACCAATGAGGAAAGTGCCTTAGATGACTGTTGCAGTGGAGATGAAATTAGAGAAAACCTTTTCATGGCTCAAGAGGTTTCGGTACCTGAAGAAACAGAAGAGGAAGAGTAAGAAGGAGAAGTAGATCTTGAAGCAAAGACCATTAGTGCCTTAGATGAGATAAAGAAAACAAGAAGAGACTTAAAGAAGGTAAAAAGGGTTGCAACTAAAGAACAAGAGTTGTTGGAGAAATCTCTTGAAGAGTCCAAGAAAACTATTGTAGATCTAAAACTCTAGCTAGAAGAGGCCAAGAGGATGTGGGAAGTCGCTAGTACCGGTCTAAGTGAAAAGGAAAAGGAACATCAAAATTTGGAAGCAGAAATAGTGAAACTCCAGAAGGACTTAAAGAAAAGTCAAGAAGAAATAAAAGTGAGAAGCAAATATGAAGGCAGCACTGAAGCCCTGGACAAGGTGCTGAGAAAACAAATGAAATCTATAGATACCGGTGGCTTAGGTTTTCAAGAAGGTCAAAGTTAAAACAACAAAGACACATCCGATAACGAGATAAAAATCACTTCTTCAAATGAAGGTGAATAGAAGAAGACATTTACGGTAAGAAAGGATACCGACAAGAAGACATATGCAGATGCTGCTAGATATTGCCACACAAACCGGTATACTCATTCAATGAACCGGAAACCATACTCAATGCATCAACATGAAGATCCAAGGAGAAATGCAAGTATTGATCATGAAGGAGTCACAAGAGTTAGAAGCATGAAAGGAAGACCCCCCAGTGAGGCAATCGTTTGCATGTTCAAGACAACCTAACCGTTATGTTTCAAATTTTGATGGTTATTGTCACCAGTGTAATAAGTTTGGTCATAGAATGGTAGATTGTAGGAAAATGAATGTCGACCCTAGTTTTGAGAGTAGACAATCATTTGCTACATTACAAAGTAAAAATGTCACATGTTATAATTGCAATGAGTTTGGTCATAAGAGTTATGAATGTAGGAGTAATATGAAAATGTCCTACAAGAATGCATTGAATACATCTTACAGTGCTAATGTGAAATGTTATGTGTCAAAATTTTGGTCACATAGAAAGGTATTGTAAGTTGAGGAGCAATAAGAAAAATAAAATAGTACCGAATGAGAAGTTAGAAACAGAACCAGAACACAAGGTGACAGAAGAGGGAAAGAAAGAAGAGAAACCAGTTTGGGTAGAGAAGGAGAAAAACAAAACTGAGTCTAGCCTGATTGTGTAGAGTGCTCTACATGCTGAAAGGAGGAATTTATGGGTAGTTGATAGTGGTTTCTCAAATCACATGACCTAAGACAAGAAAAAGTTCATCAAGCTTGATTATTGGAATGGTGGTTCAGTCCGGTTTGGTGACAACTCCTCCATCAAGATCAAAGGTTGGGGTACATTGAATATTCATGGCAAGCTCAAGGCTCATGATGTATACTATGTGGAAGGACTGAAGCATAACTTGTTGAGTGTAAGTCAAATGTGCGACAAAGGGTACAAGTTTTCATTTGACTCTACCAGTTGTCAGATAAGAAAGCAGAGTATTGGTCAGGTGGTAGCAGAAGGAAAGAGAATAGAGGGTAATGTCTAAAATCTAAAGGAATGCTATGAGTCCCAATGCATGATGGGACAGGTTGATGAAAGCTGGTTGTGGCACCAGAGACTAGGCCCTGTGAATTTTGACAATTTGGTTAAGATAAGCAAGAACCGGTATGTGAGAAACATACTCAGATCATAAGACCAAAAAGAGCATTCTATGATGAATGTGTAAGAGGTAAGAAAGCAAAGGTCAGCTTTAAAACAAAAGAATATAACACCTCAAGACCTTTAGAGTTGATACATATAGACTTATGTGGGCCAACAAGTACAAGAGCATTGGTCAGAGAAAGGTATTTCATGTTGTTCATAGATGATTACTCAAGAATGACTTGGGTAACCTTTCTGCATGATAAGTCACAAACATTTGAGAGAATTAAGATTTTTAGGAAGATGGTAGAAAATGAAAGTGCATACTGAGTAAAATGCTTAAGATCATACTAGGGTGGAGAATTTTCTTCCAATGAGTTTGTTGACTACTATGAGAAACATGGAATCCAAAGACAATATTCATCTGCAAGGACACCTCAACAAAATGGGGTGGTAGAGAGGAAAATAAGAACAGTGAAGGAGATGGCTAGGACTATGTTGAATGAGGCCAACATACTAGATATATATTGGAAGGAAGCAGGTCATACTACAGTCTACACATTAAACTGGGTATAGTTAAGAGTGAATAGTAGAATGACTCCTTATGAGTTGTGGTATGAAAGGAAAACACCACTCAAGCACTTCAGAGTGTTTGGAAGTAATTGTTTCATCAAAAGAGATGTTGATGGATTAGGAAGTTTTGATTCCCAGAGTGATGAAGGAATTGTCCTGGGATACTCAACCAACAGTAAATCCTACATATGCTACAACAAGAGATTGAGAAGGGTGGTTGAGAGTGTCAATGTGAGAATAGATGAAGACTCACATAGAGGAAAATCTGCACTAGCACCTTACATTGATGAATCAGATATTGAATATGAAGAACAATCTAAAAGTGGACTAGTAGAAGATGCACCAAACAAGATCCCCAATCGATATGTTCAGAAGAATCATCCAGAAGAACAGATCATAGGAGATAGGAATGAAGGTGTGCAAACCAAAAGGAGATTAGAAAAATCTGACTTGGGAACTTGTTCCTAGACCAGCAGACAAGAATGTCATAGGTACCAAATGGGTCTACCGGAACAAGATGAATGAAGAAGGTAAGATAGTCTGACATAAAGAAAGGTTAGTTTGAAAAGGGTATGCTCAAGTGGAAGGTATTGATTTTGAAGAAACCTTTGCACCGGTTTCTAGAATAGAGGCAATAAAGAAGTTTTTTGCCTTCTCAGCCTATAAGGGAATAAAGTGTATCAGATGGATGTAAAATATGCTTTTCACAATGGTAATCTTGAAGAAGAGGTGTATATGGAATAGTCAGAAGGGTACCTATTGCATGAAGATGAAATTTTTTTATGTCGGTTGAAGAAAGCCATGTATGGTTTAAAGCAGGCTCCCAAAGAAAGGTATTCCCGGTTAGACAAATACTTGAAGGAGAAAGGATTTCAGAAAGGGAATGAAGATAGCAACTTGTATGTCAAGGTAACTAGATATCACATGATTATATTTGTTGTGTATGTGGACAATGTGGAGACAAGGACATCATTTTCAAATAATTTGCAGATCAGATGAAGACGGAATTTGAGATGTCCATGCTGGGTGAGTTGTCCTATTTTCTTGGTTTGCAGATCTCAGAGAAGGAGAAAGGAATTTTCATCTCCCAAACTAAGTATGCAAAAGATATGATGAATAAATCTCAAATGGAGGACAACAAAGTGGTAAGTACTCCCATGGTTACCAGTTGTAAGTTGAGGAAACTAGATGAATCACCGAAAGTTGAGATACCATTGTATAGGTCTATGATTGGTAGTATGTTATATTTTACAACATCTAGACCAGATATTGTACAAGTTGCTCCGAAACAGTCTCACTTAAATGCAGTCAGAAGAATCTTCAGGTATCTGCAAGGAACTATCAGCTATGGTTTGTGCTATCCAAAGAAAGGAGACTTCTCTTTGCAGGTTTATACTGATGCAAATTGGGCAAGAAGTATTGATAACCGGAAAAGTACAAGTAGAGGTGCTTTCTACTTAGGAGACTGGTTAGTATCATGGCACAGTAAGAAGCAAGATTTAGTGTCATTATCTATTGCTGAGGCAAAGTACATAGCAACTGCTACATGTTGTTCAAAGGTTTTATGGATGAAGCAGACATTGAAAGATATACAGATGGAGATATCAGAACCTATTCCAATTAGGCATGATAACTCAAGTGCAATCAACATCTCCAAGAATCTAGTAATGCACTCAAGAACAAAACACATTGCAATCAAGTATCACTTCTTGAGGGAGAAGGTAGCAGACAAGGAGGTTATAGTAGAATATGTTCCAACAGGAGAGCAAATTGCTGACATATTTACCAAGCCACTTCCTTTGGGTCCATTTGAGTATTTAAGACAAAAGATGGGAGTTCTCCCACCATTTGGAAACACCTAAATTCATAGGAGATTGCATGATTTAGGGGGAGTCAACCATTGTTACTATCATATGACTCTTGAATCATAATGCATGGAGAGAGGGGGAGATTGTCCTAATCAAATAAAGTCAAAGGAGAGATTATTGGTGTCAGACTAAGGTTCCCTTTGCCATTCTTGTCAAAGGGGGAGAGAAACCAAAAAATAAGACAATGTTAACATCAATGCCAAAGGGGGAGATTGTTGGCATTGAGTTATCATTGATGTCAACTGGTAGTGCAGGTAGGCTACTGGTAGAGGTATGTCATCGGTATAAAGAAGAGTGAATTGCCAATATGGTGAAAGAAAAATAAGGTATTGAGAAGATTAACATGAAGGCTTGCCAACTGGTATGGTGGAAGATAAGTAGTTATTGAGACTATCGATGACTTCATAGGTATGAAGTGAGATGCATGTGTGTGTTATCATGTTGAGTGATGACCGGTAGAACATTAACAGGTCTCGAGGTTGGCTTCCTATTTATGATGAAGAGGCAAAATGTTAAAGTGATCACAAAACACTGGAGGTGAAGATGTGCTACCGGTGTAGTGTGCACCACTAGTTAGCAGGAGGAATAAGACTCACTGGTAAGGGCTTGTACCAGTATGAGTTTAGTGATTGTTCAAGTGTAAACCAACCTTGTGTCCATGAGTTGAATGTATGACCATTGTGATGCCATGTGGAGCTGAGGTGGCAAGCATGCAGAGGTTGGTGAATTTCTATCGACATGGTTGTTGAAACAACTAGTTGACATTAATGAAACAACCACAAATCATGGGATGATAACAGATTGATGTGGCTCGAGGAAGAAAGAATGACAAAGAAAGATCAGGGAGTAGTTGTTTAATTAAGAATTTTCTAATTTTAAAATTTATAAATCTAAATGAAACTTTTATGTTATTTGATTTAGTACAATTTTTTTTTTCAAGGTGGAATGAAAATATTATAGAAGAAATTATATTTTTCAGTATTAAAAACAATTATATGTTTAAATTTATTTATTCTAATAATGATTATATTATTATATATCAAATATATATTCACAAGAAACACTTGATCAAGATGAGCAATATCAAGACACTCACACAGATGATAACCAAATTTGCATGATATCAGAGGCACCAAAATATGATGATGATAGAAATCTTTGTCTCAAAGACTGGGGGCATGATCAACCATCGCATTTAGGTTGGTTTGAAGATGAACTCATAGAACACATCATGGATGTCAAACATACACATAAAGACTATGAAAATGGATTTAACATAAATCTTGATAACACAACATATGATACTAACAATACATGTAAGTCATATGATATAGTGGCTACGATCACCATAACTCCCAAAGATAGAGACTGTGCAGTAGTTACTAGTAGATCAAAGGTAACTTTACAAGGAATGCCACAAAATCAACCACTAGCAGTAGGGACCTATAATGTTGTTGAGCAACTTAAGAAAACTCCGGCATAGATATCATTATTCAAACTTTTGCGTATTTCACCAACTCATAGAGCTATACTAGACAAAGCACTTCAAGATTCAGTAGTGGACATAGATATAGATGAAAATTCCTTCCAGTCTATGGTAGGAAATTTGACACAAGACACATGTATTGCATTCATAGAACAAGATATTCCTAGTGATAGACTGCTTCATAACGACCCACTACATTTGGAAGCTTACATAGATAAGAGAAGAATCAGAAGAGTACTCGTAGATGGAGGAGATGGTCTCAACCTTTGTACTTTAAAATTGGTTAAGGCACTAGGATATTCTGAACTTCTCATTGATTCATCCAAGAGGATAAATATCAAGGCATACGATGATGAACAACATCCATCAAAGGGCATTGTAACATTACCCATACAAGTGGGACCTATAACAACAAAGGTCGCTTTTCAAGTCTTAGACAGAGAACTGGGATATAACATGTTATTGGGCCACCCATGGATCCACACCATGCAAGCAGTACCATCCACATTTCATCAGTGTGTCAAATTCCCATATAATGGTATTGAAATCACCATAAAGGGTGATCCAAATCCGTTCCAACTTTGCAATTACTTCAAAGAAAGTGTGGATAATCAGGTACCTATTAATCAAGTAGCACCTCTCACTACACAACTGGAGGCATTAACAATCACATAAACAAAAAAAGATATGCCTACAACATCCTCCTTACAAATACAAGATATGGGTTGTGGAGAGTATTCTATTGCAACTACTTTAAGTGGGAAACAATTGTCTCTTTCTCCTAAGTCTTTTGGGAAACCTCACATTACAGTATGAAAACAAGACAAAGGAAAAGAAATTGTCAGATATACACACTCATTCTCTTTCATTAGATGGGGTGACTTACAAGAAGAATCCCTGAACAAAGATGTTAACCATTGGATATATAGAGAAGAGGATCATATGACAATGCCCAGAATACCCACAGATCAGTATGGCAATGGATTCAAAATGCTCCAGAGACATGGATATGATGGTACCATAGGCCTGGGGTTACAGAAACAAGGAATACTAGAGCCTATTGTTCCTAATGATAATCCAAGGAATCAAGGATTGGGGTATAAGCATGTACCACATATCTCAGAAGAAAGACAACTTACCCTTGATATACTAAATAGACCAATGAAATTGTTAGACTACATACCACAAAGGGATTTTTCCACGCAGGTGCTTCCATCTTCATCCCAAACAAGTAATCAAGTACCCACATCGCCTAGTACGGAATCAGATGGAGAAGACATGAGACAACTCCTGCAAGAACCTAGCACTGAGTCACAAAATGATACAATTGTCGACACAACAACACAAGCTAATGTTGCAATAGATGCAGACTTAATACCAGCAGATGAATTTAATCAATGTTTATTATCAATACTTCTGCCATGGGAAATGACTCAGGTTCAACCTGACGAATTAGATGAAGAAAGATTACAAAGGCTTTTACCAGGCTTAAGAAGGGTAACTATTGTCCAAAGAAGACCAGTCAATCTACAACAGAATCAGCAGCATGAACAAGAAGAAATAAGTGATGATATCTCAAATGATGAAAATTACATTGAAAGTGAGACAGACTCTCACAACTACAAGTTCTTATCACTCCATGATTCTAGCCCACCAGCAAGTGTCATACTAAGGTATAAAATAAAGCCTATACAAGATGAAAATACACAAAGTCATTCAAACAATCAAGTCTTCATGTTATCAGAGTCTACTAATGGAAGGGAGTAATGATTTACCCCTTGTACATTCACACTTGATTGATTGGGGGCAAGAAGGAAAATCAACGCTAGATTGGTTTGAAAATGACAAAGCAATTGTAGAATTTCTCGGAGTCAAAGAGGGATTTCCACAAGGTGATCGCAAAGAAGGGTTTGTTGTAGACCTGGATAGAACAACATACTTTAGAGAAGAAAGTACCTCTACAACAAAAGATAAAGATCAAACCACCCATAATGGCAAGAGAGAGTTGGGTAACCTTCCTATTGAAAGAGAAAGTTTAGCATTGCTTATAGAAGAAACAAAAGAAGTAAACATAGCAGAAGGAGAGATCGTACATAACATCCACCTAGCAAAATCACTAAGAAAAGAAGAAAAAGATAGATTCAATCATTTTTCAAGCAACGACCTAAAAAAATTTCTTGGTCCTACGTAGATATGCCAGGTTTAGACCCTGAATTAGTGTTGCATTATTTACCTTTGATACCAGGAGCTAAGCCTTACAAGAAAAAATTGAGAAATATGCATACAAGTATTGCATTACTAGTTAAAATAGAACTACAAAAGCTGATGGTCGTAGGTTTCATCCGACCTATTGACTATGCGGAATGGATATCCAACCAGGTACCTGTGACTAAGTCCACAGGAGGCAAAAAAATTTGCATGGATTTCCAGGATCTAAATAAAGCTTGTCCTAAGGATGACTTCCCGCTACCCAATATCAATAAGATAGTTGACCTAACAGTTGGAAATGAAATGCTATCCTTAATAGATGGTTTTTTAGGATGCAACCAGATTAAAATTGTGTCATAAGACCAACATAAAATGGCCTTTACATGCCCATGGGGAACATACTACTGGAATGTGATGCCATTTGGTCTCAAAAACGCCGAAGCAACATACCAAAGAGCCATGACAACGTTGTTTCATGCCATGATCCACAACATAATGAAATATTATGTGGATGACTTATCGACTAAATCATAGACAAGAGAAGGTCACCTTATGGTCCTTGCACATATATTTGATCGGTTGGAGCAATATAATGTCAGACTAAATCCGAAGAAGTGTGTGTTTGACGTAACAATGGGTAAACTGTTAGGGTTTATTGTGTCCAATAGAGGGATTGAAGTAGACCCTGCCAAGGTCAAGGCAATCATTGATATGTAACCTCAATCAACACTTAAACAACTAAGAGGGTTACAAGGAAGATTGCAATCCATAAGGAGATTCATAGCATAGTTGGCAGATAAGTGTCACTCCTTCCAACATTTACTCAGGAAAGGAGTTACTTTTAAATGGACAAAACAATGCCAAGAAGCTTTCCAAGCTCTAAAAGATTATCTTTTAAACACACCAGTGTTAGTATCACCTACTCTAGGAAAATCTCTATTGTTATACATATCAGCAACAAACTCAGCTCCAGGAGCTCTTTTGGCACAACATGACGAAAAAGGAAAAGAAAGAGCCATTTATTATATAAGTAGGACTCTAATCGACTATGAGCTTAATTATACCCCTATAGAGTGAGCATGCTTAGCAGTAATCTTTGCATCCCCAAAGCTCAGACATTACATGCTAAGTCATAGGGTACAACTCATTGCACGCTTTGACTCACTCAAGTACTTATTGAGCAGAGCAACATTGACTGGGTGATTGGCTAAGCGGGTTATGATCCTAAGTGAGTTTGATATAGAATACATAAATAGAAAAGCCATCAAAGGACAAATTATAGTAGATCAATTAGCAAAGGCTCCTTTATAGGACAGTCACCCATTGCTGATAGACTTTCTAGATGAATCCTTGTTTACATTGACTACATCTATAATGTGGAAATTATATTTTGATGGGTCCTATACAAGTCATGGGTCTGGAGTAGGGATTCTTTCCTCACCCCTCAAGGGGATTCTATACCTAAGCCATTTAGGATCAATGTCCAATGCACAAACAATATAGTTGAATATGAAGCTCTCCTCATAAGGCTTCGTACAGCTATACAGTGGAGAATACAAGAATTAAAAGTCTATTGTGATTTACAATTGATTATAAACTAGGTCAATGATGATTATAACATAAAGGATGACAAAATCATGCCTTATAAAAAGATGGTAGAAGATTACAAGGAGAACTTCAAAAAAATTACCTTTGAATAGATCCCAAGGATACAGAACAAGGTAGCAGATGCCATGACTACCATAGGATCTCTTCTGAATATGCTTGCTAACGAAACTCAGTTTGAGTTCATCATAGAATAGTTGATGCTACGGGCATATGAGACTCCCCCAACAAAATATGTATGTGCAATTGTGGGTCCAAAATCACCTTGGTACAATGAAATATATATATATATATATATATATATATATATTTACATACTCAGTACATGTCACCGGATCTGTCCAAAAATCAAAAGAAGACCCTTATTCGTCAGGCATCTAGATACACCATTATAGCTGATACTTTTACAAAAAGGGATTCAATGGAACTCTTCTCTGATGTCTTGATGAAAATGAAGTGAAGCTTTCTTTAAAGGAAGTCCATGATGGAATTTGCGGGGCTCACCATTTTGGTCCACCATTGTCAAAGAAGTTGTTGAGAACGGGTTATTACTAGCCAACTATGGAAAAGGACACTTATAAGTATGCACAAAAATGTAAGAAATGCCAAATGCATGGAGACCTCATTCATGCACCAACACAATATCTTCAACCCATTACATCACCATGGCCATTTTCACAATGGGGATTAGATCTAGTGAGTAAAATCAACCCTACTTCTTCCAATGGGCACAAGTTCATCTTAACGGCCACTGAGTACTTTACCAAATGGGTTGAGGCAATTCCTCTTACATACACTATTGGAAAATAGATAGCAAAATTCATTCTCAACTACATTATATGTAGATACAGGATTCCATTGTGCTTCGTGACAGATAATGGATGTCCATTTAAAAACCAGGAAGTGAAAGAGTTGTGTTACAAATTTCACATACAACAGAGATTTTCCACGCCATATTATCCACAAAGCAATGGACAATCAGAGGCACCAAATAAACCAATATTGAAAATTCTTAAGAAAGTTATCACTGGCATGGGATGGGACTGGCATCTCCAGTTAAATCCCGCTCTTTGGGATTACAGAACATGAGTACGCACACCTACAGGAGAAACAACATATTCCTTGGTCTATGGTACATAAGCAATACTCCCCATTGAAATAGAAATACTATCTCTAAGAGTCTCCTTATAGAACATCATATTAGAGGAAGACTACCGAGTAGCAAGGTTACAAGAACTAGAAACACTTGATGAAAAAAGACAAACAACATTGAATCATCTACAAGGTTATCAAAATAGACTGAGACAGAGTTATAATAAATAAGTCCACCCATGAACTTTTGAAGTGGGAGATCTAGTTCTTAAAGAGAATCAAGGAAACCTAGCAGAACGAGAAAAGCCAAGGAAATTCAAACCTAACTGGCTAGGTCCTTTCATCATAACAAGGGTTATAGGCAATGGAACATATAATTTGGCTACCATGGAGGGAGATCCACTCTCTGACCCTATGAACAACATGCACCTTAAATGATATTATACCTAAGGGCTAGGCTAGTTTAGGTTTTACTTTCCACATTGCATATCATATTATTCAAAGCATTGCATTACATATAGTTTCTTTTTTAAATGCATCGCATTCTCAAAGTTTCTTCATTTTCATATAGCAAAACCAATAAAACAAGGCAACTGTTCAAGTTTATCATTCATTTGCATTCAAGAGAAGAAAGGGTCTTCTCCTTTCTTAGATATTCAGACATGAAGTCTTTGGTGTTCTGAGGTCATTCATTTTCAACATTACCCTGTGACGACGCTTTACTTATGGTTGGGTAGCAGTTTCACTATTTGAGAATTGTTAACCCAAAATCTATCAATTGCTATATCTCAAGCATAATAAGATGATCTCTAATTCATTCTCGACACCTAGTTGATTATATGACTAGTGAAAAATCTAAAATTCTACTTCAGCGCCACTGTAATTGTCACACCCAAGTAGGTTTCATTACTTACAAGTCAAGGAAAGAAAATAAAAGAAAAAGAGCTATGCCAAATTCATTTCAAGGCAAAAGAGAAATGATATATAACTGAAATATCACACATACAAGTACGACAAAATGCTTGACTATGGGAACATGCAAGTAACTCCATTAGAGCTATGAATGCCTACTGACAATGGAGCAATATTTGAGAAATTACAGTCTATAACCTCGTTAGAGCTCTAAAAGCTTGCTGGCAGCGAGGCTCTATTCAGGATGCTTTTGAAGCTAGGATAATCCATGTAGCTAGTCATATAGGATGCTAAGGATCTTTAGTAAACACAAGAGCAAGAATTAACTCATCTGCACACACATGGGCAAAAGAAGATCAAAGTTTCAAGAACCAATGGAGAAGTTTTTCGCGACTCCATTTGTAAATCCTAGTCACTAAGTGTGTTGAGTTGAATGTTCCAAAGGGCTTTAGGGATCGATTGACCACTTATCTATGAAATGTTTTTCACCTCCATTTCAATTGGTGTATTACAAATGTTAAAACAAACACAGTCAACCTTGTTCAGATAGGAAATGCATCTTCATCAGGCATATTGCATTAACATAGGTCATGTCAAAAATTTATTGTCTCCACATGCATTCTACAGATCATCATGTCATATAGGTCTGCACACTGGGGGCATAACTAAAAAAATCCAAAAAATTATATAAAGTCCTGAAAAAATCCAAAAAATCGTATTAAGTCTTGAAAAAATCCAAAAAATCGTATAAAGTCCTGAAAAAATCCAAAAAATTGTAAAACATCCTAAAAAATCAAATATGATCCTGAAAAAATAAATCCAAAAACATTGAAAAACTCAAAAAGTTCCAAAAACATTGAAAAATTCAAAAATACCAAAACATCCATATAATGTCCTGAAAAAATCATTCAAAAACATTCAAATATCAATCCACATAATCCAAAAACAGCAAAAAACCTCTTGGAAAAGAACTAAAAATCGAAAATCAACCAAAAAAATTGCAATAAAATGTCTTGTGAGAAACAAATACCATAGCAGATATCCAACAAACGCTTCGCATGAGGTCAAAAAAGGATACTATCTAGTCAAATATCTGCAATCAACTGATCAACTTGTCTCATCAATCGTATCATATCCATATCAAAGTGATCATTATCTTGTCTTAAACAGAAGAGGATACACTCCAAATCAGACAGGTTAGTCTTAAATGGGGTCCGCAACTTTCTGAGATCAGACATTATCAACCATCACATCAACAACTGAGAACGAAGGCACAAGGTTAGTATAGCTGCTGAATTTTTTCTAGGTCAGTCTTTATCTTTTATCATTTGGCGACAGATTATGTTCCTATGCTACTCAAGGATGTCCACAAGTGACTAGAGGAGCCATGATGGGCATTATCTTTTTCTTTGTTTGTTGCTTGTCTGCTACGTGTTTGTTTCTTCAATTTGATATCTTTACATCTAGGTTCTTTATAATCTGATGTGCTAAGCTTCATTGTTCAATAATAAGGCTCGGTGATGAATATATATTGCACAATAAATAATGACACAGGTTCTGATTCAATCAATTTCATTCTCATCTTATCTCATTTTCTTATTGCTAGTTTGCTAATTCTTTTCTCATCGTCTTTTTCTAAATCATTTTCAATCATCTAACATTGTTTTATTTCATTCTAAGGTTCATTCTCTCATATTCTATCTCAATATCATCTTCACATCACCCATCTCTATCTTTAATCAACTAACCATTCTTCTATCTTTCATCTCACGTTCTTCTTTTTTCAAGAGATCATTCATGTCTTAATGCACAAACAATCTCTTGAGGGGACATTACACCCTAAGTATCACCGGGGCATACTGGGGCAGAATTTATTTTGTTGTTTTCTTTGAAACAATGTCATTCCAACTTTGTCTCAAAGAGGAGCAAATGTAGACACCTAAAAATGTCTCATTGATCATGTACTAATTATTCCTCTAATTGATAATAATTATTTAATTAAGTTAATTAATCTTATTCTTCTAATTTCATATTTCCTCATCATCTTACTAATTATTCTATTTCCTATTCTATCATTATTTAATCATTTTAATAATTTTCTAAATATTAATTAAATATTTATTATTTAATTAATTATGATTTTAATTCCTCTAATTAAATAATCTTTATTATTTAATTAAAATTTAATTTCTAAATAATTAAATAGTTTCTTTAAATTATATAATTAACTAATTATTTCTTTTAATTTCATTAATTCTTCCATTTCTAAAGAATTAAATAGTTTCTTTAAATTATTTAATTAACTAAATAATTCTTCAATTCCAAATCCCCAAATTCTAATTTCATTTAATTTCATATTCTTCTAATTTCTTCCAAATTCAAATACATGTGCATGATTTCAAAAATCAAATTGAAAATCAAAGTCAAGTTCTACATATATTCAAATATTAAATTGAATTTAAATAAATTCAATTATTTGAATAAATATCATGCAAAGATTAAATTGAAAATCTAAGTTAAAGTGAAAGAACATGCTAAATTAATTAATTAAATCAATTAATTAATTAAATCATTTATCTCTTCAGTCTCTATTTCAATCTTCTAGTTCTCTTTGTCATCTTCTTTATTTCCTCCAATCATTATTTTTCTTCTTTCAGTTAGCTTTTTCTTAATCAAATGACTCAATTAATCTATTCAATCTATTTTGTTTCACCTCCAAGTCAAAAGTTCAACTATCAATCAACATGTGAGCTCACCTGAGTTCCACCTCTTGATCATTTTGTTCCATCTTTCAATCAATCTTCTCCAAAAATCTATAAATTGAGCATTCAATCCTCACAATTCCTCTAGTTCACAAACTTTGAATCTTTTTGTCAATTGCAAGTTGCCAGTGCAATATCTGAGAGCCATCATACCACAAAGAGGAGAAGGACAATGGAAGCCACGATGCATAATAGGGAGTTTCATATTGCTTAGTTTAATTCCATTTTGCATTTATTCCATTGGTTTTATGTTTGAATTGCTTAGATAGTTAAGGATTCGTGATCATCCTTATTTCCTATTTAGCAATGGTGTATTTTAGCATGCTACATGCATTATAAGATTCTATTTTATTTGATTCCATTGACTGCATAGCTTCAACAATAATCATAAGACTCGCTGCTGGTGTAGAGGATGACTCCATTCTAGATAGTCTTGATTCGAGAGATAGATTAACAAAAATACCTTATCCCCTTCATGTTGGTAGGGTTTCTGGTTGTTCTCTCATATGCACACCCAATTTGCCTTGCCTAATCTTCAAATCCGATTCAACTTTTGAACTCGTAGCACAAGTCCTCTCTTAATCTACTAACAATGCTCTATTTCGCTCTGCAAGTGCTCAAAATAATTCTTTGAATGCAATTAGGGTAAAAATAACTTAGTAAAACTTCCTTTTATTAACTTACCCAATGCATTAATTACACAACCGATAGGATAACAAACCCTAATTACCGCTTAACAAACTCACCTATACCGATAGGTATATAACCAGTTGGTAATCCTTAGAAAACTGATAGATAATAATATCAAAAAATTTCATATTACAACTCGAAATGTGAAACTCTCTTACCATACACTCTTCAAGGGGTTCGGAAGTAGTTTTACCGATATGCTCCCCTTAGGCTTGTTGAAAAGATCAGTTAACTAATGTAGCCATCTCCACACTCGGTGAAGGGTTTGATTCTTTTGTTGGCTTGTCTTTGGTTTTCTTCTTCCAAATTCTGATCATCTCTACTCTGGTTTCTTCAACATCTACCTTCTACTTTTCTTTATGATCTCCAGAGTGTTTTACTGGTTTGTTCTTCTTTTCTCTATAGAACTTGGCCATGTGTCCCAGTTTATGGCAATGATAGCAGACCATCCTAGATGCTCTCCAAGGTCCTGCATTACCTCTTCTAGTCCTTCTTCTATAGTTCATAGCCACATGTCCATAGTTATTGAAAATTGTGCAAATCACATTTGTTACCTTCTCCATCTCATATGGAATGAATCTATTGACATAAGATTTTTGTCAGTTCATGTTTCTCTAGTTGTCATAGGTTCTTCTCCAGTCACCGATAGGTCTTGGATTCATGTGAGGTGCCAGATTGTTTGCTCCATATCTACATTCAACTGATCTATGTTCATACATATTGTATCTATAATAATGACCTTCAAATATTATAGACACATATCTAGTATTAGCATTATAGCCTATGTTCTCATTAGATTTGCTTCTACAAACATTAGCAGTATGTCTAGGTTTGTGACAGATAAACCAAACAAGTTTGTAAGCCATCTTACCGGTAGGCTTATTAGCCTTAGGAGAAGCTTTACCTTTATGCATGTTACTCTTGGTACCGAAAGATTCTCCTTTCTTAGATGTATTGAATCCTAATCTAGATGTGTCACCTTTCATCCTCTGAGATTGGTCTGTTCATCTAGCATAGAGGAACTCTTGTTGAATCTGTCAAGTTTCCCATTAGCCTCAGTAAGCTCTTTTGTAAGATCTTCATTATGCTTTGTAAGAGTCTCTCTAAGAGAAATTTCCATTTCAAGATCTAATTGTAATGCTTCCTTCTCATCATGCTAATGTTCATGCAAAATTGCATTCCCTTGCTTGATCTTAGAAATCTCATGATCTTTCTCTTTGATCAGGTCTTCAGCTGCCCTTCTTGCTTCAAGTTATTGACTCATACGGATTGTTAGGGCTTGTAGTTCTCTCCTCAGGTTTAGATTTTCACCATTTAGTTTCTCCACTTCTTCAGCTAGTGCATCAATGTTGGCCTCATCTGAAGAACTATTGTTAGAGATCTCCAATAGCTACTCAGTCGGCTCTCTCCTCTTAACTTATGAATCTTTGAATCTACCTCTCAGGGTTTCAAGCTCTTCCCTGGTTGCATCAAGTACTCTAGCCATCTCTCTATAACTCATATCCCCCATAATGGCTTTAGGGTTTCCTTCCAAGCGATTACGCCTTAAGGAAGTTAGGCTTTGATACCAATTGATATACTTATAAAGCACTGAGAGGGGGGGGTGAATCAATGATAGCAAAAACAATGACACTTTAAACCTAGACCGATAAAAACAATTAACCAATTTACTTAAGACTTTGCAAGCAATCCAAAGTGTTATAAAAGCATTCACAACAAGTAAAACATTCACCATAACACAAGTGTTTATATGTGGAAAACCCAACTGGGAAAAACCACGGTGAGATGGGACTAACAAGTTAACTATCTGCAAAAATAGGTAACTGACCGGTTAAGGTCTACAAAGTGCTATGCTAGGATCCAATCCTGTTAAACATCCCAAAGCCCTGTTAGGAGTAACCTCGGTAGAGAATTTCAAATCCAAACTAATGGATCACCTGGTTAGAGGATTTGTACAATGAAGCTTGTTAGAGCTTACCCAGTTAGGGGATTTAACTTCTATAGTGATTAGGAAACAATAGGTGGTATGATCTAGAAAGAGCACATCTTGCTTGTATAGATCCTCTTCTGCACACTCAATACTGCATCACTGGCATACTCTTCAACTCCTTCAATAAATCACATCAACTCTAACTCATAACATCTCTTGTATCTTGCATATCAAAATAACTCATCACAATGTCTTTCTATAGACATTAGATTTCATGTTGGCTCAAGAACCTCATCACAATTTCCTAGGTTCAGTGTATCAAGAAAATCTTTCATAACACATCACAGATCATCACCAAAAATGTCAGTTAGAGATAACTCATCACACAATCAGTGAAACCAGTTTGAACACCGATACCAGTTGAGTGTTAACCGCTTCCAACTCACATACCAATTTTCCTCCATTCACTTCATTGTTGATCTTCATTGTATCTCATAAATGGTGTCAGTGGAATTGACCAAAACCAATTGTCATTACTTCATATACCGATTGTCTACATATATCGGTTTAGATACCTTCATACTAGTTAGACTTCTTTATACATATGATATCGGTTTGCAAAATGAAGACTTAGGAGTAGTACCCATTTGACTTAACTAAGATGACTATGACAATATGAACATATGTGTGTGTGTATTTGCCATCAATGACAACACATAAAGTCATCAAATACAAAAATCATCATCATGCCAATAACAAGTCTGTCTTACTACTTTTGAGGGTCAATCTACACCCTAAAGGCGGAGTTAGATGATAGGGATGCAAAGATAGCTGCCTAGGACGTATAATTATTTGCACGAGGAGCTGAGGTTACTGCTATTCTAAGAGAGCGTGATGCTCTCATGGATCCACTTGCATAGGCACATGACAAGATTTCGGTCATAGAGTAGGTACAAGGTCAGGGTCCTATGTCGAGGCCATGAGAGAGATGCGACAAGAAGGTGCAGAGATTGATTATTGGCGAGGTTTATATGAGCAGGCATTGCCTAGCAATTAGTAGTCCATGATCTATTCCTAGATGCGAGCAGCGAGATCCGAGCGATCTCAAAGAGAATAGAGAAGTGGGAGTGTCATGGGTCCTCCCCCTCGTCCGCCACCCCTATCCGGTGGTGCCCCATCTACATCCGGCGAGAGTGTCACTCTATTTTTATTGCCCCTTGTATTTTGATATTTGGATATATTGTTACATATTGACACATGGATGGCTCTTGGTAGCAGATATTTTTGACATCATTATACTCTTATACACATGTATTTTTTTTAATGAGAGATATATGATGAGATATCCTTTTTGGTGGTGATGATATGATATATTTATGATGGTGATTTATTTCTTATGCAAGATGTAGGTTGTTGTATCATATGTGATAGACCTATTTATGATGATGCATTTGTTGATGATGATATATGATGAATGTTTTGTATATATGATTATTCATGATGATGTATGGAGGCAGATGTTTTTTAATTTCATATGATGAATGACGTATAGATGATTTTATTTTATGGCAAGATTATGATATTTATGTATAAATGCAGATTATTTTGATTGGTGATGATGCAGGACGTGATTTCATATGATGGTGATTAACAAATATTATGATGTAATGTTTAATTTTGATAAAATGATATGATTTTTATGATTTATGCTAATGATGACTATACATGTTATGGATGTAGATGATTTTGTTTGATTCTAATAAAATGTAATGTATTGGTGTATGATATGATGATATTGAATGATAAATGTAATGATGATATTTAATGCTATAATATAATTAAATGGTGATATTTTAATGAGGAGTGTAATGAATGGAATATGTGATGACACTTAATGATGATATCAATGATGCAAAAACTATAGAAATGATGATATGGATGTTGATTGTTAATGATGTATGTAATGACTAGTATACATGATAATACTAAATGATGTAAATGTAACTTGTTTATGGTGAAAATGGATAACAATAATAACGATATTGAAAGGCTAAATGAATTCAACCACAAAACCCTAGCCTAACAACAACAAAGATCCACCATAACATATGAAGATTACCTAAGACAATGCAAATCAAATGAAATCACAAAGATTATACCATCACATGTCCAATAGAGTTTGGATCTCCATTCTTCCTATCTCCATTGATCTTGCTTGATATATTTGCTCTTAGATTTTATGTGCACAAGAGCTCAACAAAGAACGGAATGTGGTTGCAAGTAGGATCGCCTATGTTCAAAAGCGTAGTGTAGTCAAGTAGTCAACGAGGGGGTTTGATAATGAAGGAAGCATCTCCTTATATAGAAGACACTATATGAAATGGAGGGATAAGATTGAGAGGTGTAAAAGGAGGTCGGCTATGATTAGAGGGTAGGTAAAAGAAATAATAAAATAATGAAAGGGGTAGATAGTGTATGAATTAAGAGATGAATGACATGTGTCATGGGTAGAAAAGGTTAATGAATTAATTAAATAAATAAAGATTTATTTAATTAATAGAAGGAGTGAGATCAATTAAATAAATAAGATATTTATTTAATTTAGAAAAAGGAAAATTTAAATAAATAAATGTATTTATCTAAATGAGAAATAAGGCTAGAAGAGGATAAATGAATTAATTAAATAAATAAAGATTTATTTAATTTATAGATGAATTAGGCTAAAGTAATTAAATAAGTAAAGATATTTATTTAATTAGATTGGACAATTTTAGGTGTCTACATTTTGCCCCTCTTTGAGACAATGCGGCCTGTCACGTTGTTTCAAAGAAGATAATATGAACTGATACAAAGTTGCCCCAAGATGGGAATGATATGCCCCCTTGAGAGATTGGATGAAAAAATGTCTGAAAAGATCATAGACAATCTCTCGATATGGGAATGATATGCCCCCTCGAGAGAACGGAAGAAAAAATGTCTGATAAGAAAGACAGGATAGAATGGACTGACCAGATAAAGTGACAGAGTCACGGGATAATGAAGACTGACTCGGGAAACGAGGGCTAGGGTAGTCTATAAGATAGACCACGAGGGAAATACATCCTCATTGTCATCTACACCTCCAAGAGATTAGAGTGCAGAGAGAGAAAAGAGAAGCAGCAGTCAGCAGCGATGGTTTTGGTTCACAGATTCGACCGCGTTCGTCGATTCTAGAGGCCAGCAGATGTAGGAGAGCCGGTGAGTACCACAAAATCTCCTTGTACTTTGATGCATTTATTGTTGTCATTAATGCATGCTAGGTAATGTAATAAATGCGCGTTTATGTCAGGAAAATGCGTTTGTGTCCAAAAATGTGAATTTGTGTCTTCTAGGTCAAATCGGCAGTTTTGTGATGAACATACGATGTCGATTGGATAAGCTGTTGAGAGGATACACTCAAGAAGGTCCTCTAGGGAAAACTAGGATAGCAAATAGGGCTAGGTTTGACAATTCTGTGATAGAACATACGTTGCCAATTAGGAAACTACTCAAGAGGATTCACTCAAGCATAGGCCCCAGGATAAGATAGATCAAGGCACTTTGTGATGATCGGTGAGTACCAAGATATAGTACTTTGTGATGAACAGGGAGTACTAAAATATGAGTAGCACTTTGTGATGAACAGTGAGTGCAAATGTGAGCAGCACTTTGTGATGAACAGGGAGTGCCAAACACGTAGTACTTTGTGATGAACAGGGAGTACCACTAGGATAGAAGCAACACTTTGTGATGAATAGTGAGTGTCACTAGGACTGAGATGATTGATTTGTGTGACTGCAGGAGTATTTGCCTATGTTGGAGTCACGGGAGAGATTCCCATCAACTCAGAGGTTACGACTTGAATTGACAGTCGAGGACCGAGCTACGATTGAGGCTATGGTATTGAGACATATTCTGTATGTGCCAAAGTTTCGAGCAAACATGGGATTGCTGACTGCACTGGCGGAGAGGTGGCACTCTGTGACTTGCACTTTTCATTTGTTGATGGGGGAGATGACAGTCACCCTAGAGGATGTATATAGGATTCTGCGGATATCGATCGATGGGGAGTTGATTCTGTATGATCGAGATGGAGATAGGGAGGCCCTGAGATGAGTGTTTTAGGATCCAGGACTAGAGATGGGGGCTGGACATGTGGCATGGGACACGATGACACAAACATGATTAGCACTACCAGTAGTATTGGTAGGAGTGATCAGTGGGTTCCTTTGTCTGGATAGGGCAACATGAGGATTGGCTGCGGGATCGGGGAGGAGGAGGAGAGGAGGAGGATGAGACAACTAAGCTCAGGAGATAGAGGGGACAGGAGAGATGATCATGGGGCGGGTCCTTCCAGGGCTTAGACTCTGCCGAGGCCAGCCGGCTCCGAGGGAGGGAGTTCATCATAGCCGTAGAGGGCTCCCTATGTATCAATTTTGTACCATTTTGTATTATGATGTAGACACCTTCGAGTGATTGTAGCCATATGATTTTGACATCATTGTATCATGACACTTATGATTATATATATGAGATGATTCATCTTTGCGGCAGCTATATGCATGCGTACCTATGTGATGAATGTTTCTATGTGATGGTTATGACATGGATGCAAATTTATACATAATGAAATGCAATATTTTTGTTCTTTTATATTTTTAAATGTTATGCCAATGCAAATGTGAATGTATGTAATGCAGATGAATATGATGAGAATGTAAAGTGTGCTAATGGGTGTTGTGTGCAAGATGTGATGCAGTTGTGATATCCATATGTATGTATGAAATGCTTATATGTGGTAATGCAGGTGCAACTACATGAAATGCAAATGTTTTTGGTGTGTCATTATACTCAGTCATGTGATAGCAGGCTATGCGGACTCAAGAAGGACGATAGAAGTCAATCAAGAAAGGGGGATGAAAGATAGAAGATATGAAAGTGAAAGAGCTTCTTGTGTGTTATCATCATTGAGCTTTATTATGGCAAAATAGGTTATGACAATCGAGGCATATGTTCGACCCAGAAAGTCATTGTACCTATTTGCATGGAGATAAGACAGTCACAAACAAAGAATACCCCAGTTCATACTAGACTCACAGTGTCCTCATATCCTTGGACAAGTCATAGCATTACTAAAAGACAATCCATAGACAGCAAATACAAATAGGTGACGATACACCATCCTCGCCTTTCTAGTCAAAGACACCCTGGAGATAAAATCTCTAGTCAAAGACATCTTGGAAAAGCTAAAAGATATGTCACCAAAAGATAAAATCAAAAGAAAACCAAGACTCGACACCAACATCCACTGTAGTCCTCAAATTTAGTGTCTCTTGTCACTTGTATAAGTCTTATTTGATTGTGGTCACAATGTTTACTTTCACAGAAAGGATAGATAGCACTGAACCATATGTTGTCTGAGTCTGTTGAAAGATTTGATTTGTTGAAGCCCATTGTTGCTCTTGTGTCTCATTTGAAACTGATTGAATCCATGAAACTGATACTTTATTGCGGAGAAGATGAAACTTTATTGTGGATATGTGATGCAAATGTTGCTTTATTGCGGGTTGTGTGCGGATAGACTGAAGGAAGCTGGAAGAAATTGTACTCCTCGAAACATGTGATGTTCTCAGTTCCACACCCATGACTAGACGTAGGATTTGCCTTAGCCACAAATAGGATCTGATTTATTATGGATGGAAAGGGAGGTGAAAAGGAGGTTTATTATGAATGGCTAACCAATCTTGGGTAGATCAATAACAAGCCATGATGGGAATGGGTAAGTTTATTATGAATGAATAGGTTGTGAGTGTGTGCAAAGTGAAAGGATGAAAGTGAATCCTGAAGGAGGGAGGAGCAATGTCTCTACGCATGGCACTGGTGACCCAGTTTTCACCATGGTACTTGCCCAGGGTGCCACCGAAGTGGTTTTCACTGTTGGACGAAATTATTTCTCTTTAATTTTTTTGATTTTTCAATGTTTTTTTTTTTTGTGTGTGTCACAAGGCGCCTATTTGTCAGGTTTTCACCAAGTAACTATTTTTTGTTTTATAATTTTTTTGTATTTTTGAATTTTTTTGATTTTTTTTTTTTTGTATTTTTGAATTAGGATACTCTGAAGAGCTATGTGTAGAACTTGCGAAGGTGCATGTTGTTGATAGGATCCTCCAAAGGTTCACCCTCTGTGGTTGAGAGCTGATATGCACCAGATCCATAAACTGTTGTGATAATGTAGGGACCAAGCCAGTTTGGTTCAAACTTGCCCTTCTTCTCTCTATCTTGCTGATTTTTAGGATCTTCTCTGAGAACTAAGTCACCTACCTCAAATGTGCGAGGCTTGACTTTATGATTGTAACTGCATTGTTCCTTGACTGAATGATGTGTAGCTCGAGTGATTGTCTTCCTTGATGAAGAAACTGAGATAGAATTTTTAATGTGTGGACTACGTAGGCCCATATGCATGTCACCTAAAGAAGTTTGGGCATCCCTGATAACAAAGTCCCTTGAGAAAGCTCCATTAAAGGTCCACGATGTATCACCATAAGGGGATGGATCCGTAGAACAAGTGGATGAGTGATGAAGGCTTATGATTGTGAAAAGAAGTGAGAGTAGGATAGCATGATGGAGACATAGGATCAACAAGTATGCTTTTTGACTTAGAATTGTAGAACTTTTGCCCCCAGTTATTTTGATATTAGGGGAGATCATCTCTTGCTCTTTTTGCTTCATAGGATTTTTATCCTTCACTTTGATCTTTGCAGAGTCCAATAACTTTTGATTTTGATATGGACTAAAGGACTTTTCTTTATTTTTGACTTTTAGATTTTTCTTTTCAAAGTTTGATTTTTGATCCCAAATGAATAAGGGCTTTTGTATTTCTTGTTGATCCAAGTCTGGGAGAGGTCTAGAAATGGAATGAGTGGATGATATGGTAAAGCTATGTGAGTTCTCAAGAGGTTTGGTGATATGATCAATAGATTCTTTGTTGGAACCACTTGTAGGATTATTGATATCAAAAGATGCTTGCACCACTAGAGGAGATTTGCATTCAGACTCAGTAGCCACAACACTAGGTGGTTCATACCCGATTCCTTGCAAATTTTTTATAGATTGTTCCTATCGACTGAATGTCTTAGGAGATAATGGGAGTTGATCAACATGAAAGATATACTCACCATATCCCAGGTCTTTAAACTTGAACTTTTCTTTGATCTCTATTTGTTTTGATGTAGAAGCTTTCAAGGATTCTGGATCCACATATGTTGAAGATAGAATAGCCTCTCGATTGACTGGTATTGTTATTCCTGATCTAGGTCGTAGATTGTTGCAATATATGAATGGATTTGGGTCAGCTTTGATAGTCACTTCAACTCCATTGTGAGGGAACTTGATACATCGATGATATGTAGATGGTATTGCGCTCATTTCATGAATCCAAGGATGTCCTAGCAATATGTTGTATGTGAGATCAAGATCAAGTACTTGACAAACCACATCCTTTGTAACTGGCCCAACTCTGAGAGGTAAGGTGACTGTACCCTTGGATGAACGCTCTTCATCATCATATGCTTTGATAGTAATTTTGTTTGTAGAATTCACAGCTTTGTCGAAATATCCCAATTGTTTAATAGTGCTCAATGTACAAATGTTTAGACCTACTCCTCCATCTATCAGGACTCGTTTGATTCTATGTTTGTGTATGAAGGCTTCAATGTGTAATGGTGCATTATGTGGCTGACTTACGGAGGCGTCATCGGCTTCTGTGAATGTAAGGGAGTGTGGAATGGAAAGGTATCCCACCATGGCTTGACACTGGTCCACGTTCAGATTAGTAGGAACAACAGTTTCTCTCAAGATTTTGTCAAGAATGGATTTATGTGCGGGGGATATGCACAAGAGTTCAAGTATGGAGATGAGTGCGGGTGTCTTCCCTAACTATTCTACAAGGTCATACTCAGGTTTGGTTGATGAGAAAGTGGTGTTTGTAGCTAGAGCACCTTGCAAAGTGAATTTACCTTGACGGGTTGTAACATGACATTCAGAGGTACGTTCGGAAGAAGATCCAATGCCTTTTAGAACGATCTTGGGTCTCTGGGTAGAATTCTCAAGGGTTTTGTCCTTGATGATAATGGTAGAGACATAATTGTCCATCGAGATGTGATTGATAGTTGAATCATAGTTATAAGATGCTCTGGTATAGTTGGTTTGGTCATTTGTGGCTGTAACTTTTCCCTTGTCATGCTTTGGGAATGGTTCCTTAAACATTTCATGTTCTTGATTGGATGAGTGTCCTTCAGTCTCGATGTCACCTCTATCAATGAGATCTTGTATGATGTTCTTCAGTCGATGACAATTTCCTATTTTATGACCTTTGCTCTTATGAAACTCACAATACTCGTCATCATTCCACCAATTTGGTTTAACCTTTGGTTCATATAGAGGAAAATTTGGAACTGTGATTACTTTGTTTGCCACTAGCTTTTTGAAAACTGACTCAAGTGGTTCTCCCAATGGAGTGTACTTCCTTCATGATTTAGAAGTTGTTTGAGTATTCACCTAATTTGATTCAGAAAAAAAAAATTTGGGTCACACTGTATTGGCATCAACAACACCATCATTGACTGTGTTCTTGTTTTTATTCCAAAATCTTGGCTTGTCTTTTCCTTTAAAGTCATCTTTGTTTTCCTTGAATATCTTAATGACTCCTTGGTCAATTAGGACCTTCTCTGTTGCTAAGCCTTTTTCAATGACATCCTTGAAGGTGGACAAACAAGCTTTCCTTAAGTCATAACCAATATCTTTGTTAACATTTTGGGTGAACATTTCTACCATTTGTTTTTGTGGAATTTCACAAGAGCATCTGCAGATTCCTCCATCTTTGTAAAAATGATGCAAAAGACTCTCCCTCTTTTTGCTTGGTGTTGCACAAAGTAGTGACTAATATGTCTGTCTCTATGTTGTAGGAGAAATGTTGAATAAATGCCTCTGCTAAGTCACCCCATGACTTAATACCAGGTGGAAGTTGGGAGAACCATTCCATAGCTTGATCACCTAGGCTTTGTGGGAATAATCTCATCAAATATGTCTCTTCTTAAGCCACCTCAATGCAAGTTGTGAAAATTTGTCTTATGTGTGCCTTAGGATCCCCTTTTCCTCTATACTTATCAAATTTAGGTGTCACAAAGTGTGTAGGAAAAGGAGGCATTTGAATGCTCTTGTCAAATGGATAAGGATATATGTCTCTCATTGTGTATGTTGGCTTCGGTGTATTTATGTCCTCCATTTTCTTTTGTAAGTCCCTGATTTGTTGCTCCAAATTGCTCTTAGGTGGAGATCGACTTCTTGGACCATACCCCATGCTTGAGGCACCAATTGGAGGAGAAGCATGTTGCATATATGGATGATATTGATCATACACATGTTCATATGGAGGAGGTCTATAGTGATGCTGCATATATGGACCACTTGGTATAGATTCATGTTGAGGAATGAAATATCTATTTTGTCCATGTATACCATACTCTACAGGCATGTCATGTTCTAATGTGTTGCCCCCAAATTTGACATGGGGTTTCCTTGTGTCCAAATTTTGAGCATGCCTTTGAATATCCAATTGCTTTGGTGGTTGATCCTTAGCATTGATATGTGATTGAGCATATTTCTTTGCATAAGACTTCCATAATGGTCTGCAAAGGTGAGTATCATATGCTTGACAATGTGTATGTGGGACCTCTGGTTTTTGAAACAAAGATGATGGTGATTTAGGCACAAGATGTGGTCGTCTATTGCCTCCACTATTAGGCCTCCTTTGATCCATGTTGGAGTGAGGTTGTTGCAAAGGTCGATTTTCCATTATTTGAGACATGTCAAATTCATGAGGTATCTTGGCTCCACTTTGTGCCATCATTTGTAAGAAGTATTGTCTATCCCTCCTCATTATTTCCTCAACCAATAGATTGAAATGGGGATCCATAATGGATTCTTCCACATCTGCTAAATGTACTGAAAAGTTGTCCATATCATCATTGTGTGTATAATTGTTGTTTGTAGTGTCCATGTTCTCAACATGTGGAATGTTTCTATAGGCATCCATGTCAGGTAATGTAGTATGATCAGAATTGAAAAAGATATCATTGTCATACTCATAAGAACTCATGTTTGCGGACTCTTGAGCCTCTTTAGTTTCTCTCCTAGATTTTTGAAGACGGGTTTCAACCATGAACTAGGTATTGACCGAGATGTGTGAGACTAGATGAAAATGGAAAGAGTATGGAAGACTAAGAGTTGGATGGAATGTAAATGAATCTGAGGTGTACTTGCAATGTCCAAAGTGTAAGACCAAGTATGTATGTAGTAGAGTAGGTGTGACTTCGAAAGAGAGGATAGTTTCTCTTGATGAGGTAAGTTGACCTTGACTCTAAGTAAGACCAAATGAGAGCCAAAGGTGATAGACCTTGATGAGGGACCACTTAGCAAAATGTTGTTGTATGTAGTATGTTGACAAAGCAAGATGAGGACAAGCAAGTGACCTTTTGACTCAAGTTTAGACAAATGTGAATGTAATGTAGGGTGTAAAGCAATGATGGACTTTGTGAGACCCAAAGATAGGTTGAATGCTAGATGAAAACCTGAAGAGATAGCTTAGGAAGCTCAAGAATTCTGAAACTGATTGCTCTTGTTTGTTGGACTATAAATTTCTCCAATTTGTGAAGTTGTTGGTTGTGACCAAATCTGAATGTTTGACTATTTTTCATGACAAGATGACACAATGTTGATGAGGACTCAATGTTTGCAAGTGTTTAGACTCAAAATGACTCCAAGAAAAGTGTGTTGTTTGATGTAAAAATGTTTTGCATACACTTGAAGACACAAAAGACACAATGTTTTGTTGTTTGGTCTTGAATGTTTTGAATGTTTAAAATAAGTCAAGCACAATTCTTATGGCTGGCCAAGACAATAGTTGTTGATCCCACATGAGGTTTTACCCCCGAGGCTATGCTATTCAGAGTGGATACTTAGATGCTTGACCTCACTGGCTCCACCCTCGACACTCACTTCTCGGGTCAGCCAAGAATCAGTCCCCATGAAAACTCCCCGTGGCGAACTTTGTATCTCTACTAAGAATCGTATGTGTGTGGGCCGCTACCAGAGGTCCGACCTCCTGCCTCAACAACTAGAAGGATTTTGGCTTCTAAAACAAAAAGGTGCTAGTAAGGGCATCCGCTCATGTGGCCATACATGCGGCACTTTCAACTCTATAAATACAGAAGGCTCCTATTCGGTAGGGGTTACACCCTACAATTGATCAAATAAATTTGATCAAACGGGTTTATGGGGAGACATAGTGTCGGTATGAACTAATCAGCACACGTTATCCATAGTTTTCACCATGAATATAGTTGTTTATAGTGGTTCGGAAGAGGTGGGTTTTCCTTGCTACCACTTTGGTCATTCTCTTCTCACTAGTAGTCCTAATGACCACATGGGAAGACAGACCCTCTAAAGATTAAGCAAAAAGAGCCTATTGCTCAAGACACAAAAGACAATGATTCAATTTTAGTGCACCAATTGAAGTGTTTGCTAGTCTATGAAAACAAGACACACAATAAAAATCCAAAAACCCTTGCTAAGGACATGCAACAAAGATTTATTAATAGTTTGGATTGTTTGAAATAATCACCCCTTCCTGCAAGCACACAAGTTAGGTAAATTTTAGATCCAAAAGACTTTGTGAAATAGGGGCCTTCAACAATGCATTTTGTTGACCAATTCAAAGATCTGATTCATTATAAAAAAATCCCACCTGTAAAATTTCAAGAGATTTCCAGAAATGTAAGAAAATCCAAAAAATTTGCTAATTTGCTCCAAAAATTAATTTTTTATGAAAAATCATAAAAAATTCATATAAAATGCAAAATCAATCCAAAAAATTTGAAATTTTTACTGGAGAGTCCTGATGGTCTTCCAAAATTGCAAAAAAAACTTTTTACAACAAATCCAAGTAGTTTGTGAGATATGAGTAAAATAATACAAAACCCTAATTTTCAAAGGTCTGATTTTCGAGGAATTATTTTGCATCAAATTTAAAATCACAAAGAACAGATCCTGTGTATAATTCTGAGAGATTTCCAAAAATGTAAGAAAATTTGAAAAATTCGCTAATTTGCTCTCAAAATGAATTTTTTATGAAAAATCATAAAAAATTCATATAAATTGAACAACTGATCCAAAAAATCTGAAATTATTACTAAATCCTTCTGATACTTTTCTTGACTTTCACAAAACATTTGATGCCCAAATTCAAAGCCGTTTGTGAGATCTGATCAAAATAAGGAAAAACCCTAATTTTTAAAGATCTGATTTTTAGGGAAATATTTTGCATCAAAATTAAAATCACAAAGAACAAATCCTGTGTATAATCATGAGAGATTTCCAAAAATGTAAGAAAATCCAAAAAGTTCTCTCATTTTCTCTCAAAATTAATTTTTTATGAAAAATCATAAAAAATTCATAGAAAATGAAAATGTGCTCCAAAAATTATGAATTTTGGATTGAGAGCTCCTGATATTTTTTTCAACCTACAAAAACAATTTGGTGCAAAATGGCCAAGCCGTTTGTGAGATATGATCAAATCTCTCCAAGATCTTGATTTTGTGTCCAAAACCCTAGCTGCACAAGGTTATTCTCCAAATTGTTTTACAAAACAACAATATAGCGTTAGAAAAATCTGCAAAAAACACAGATCTAACAAAAATCCATGTCCCACAGGGCATGCCAAAATGTTTATGGTGAAAATGGATAACAATAATAACGATATTGAAAGGCTAAATGAATTCAACCACAAAATCCTAGCCTAACAACAACAAAGATCCACCATAACATATGAAGATTACCTAAGACAATGCAAATCAAATGAAATCACAAAGATTATACCATCACATGTCCAATAGGGTTTGGATCTCCATTCTTCCTATCTCCATTGATCTTGCTTGATATATTTGCTCTCAGATTTTATGTGCACAAGAGCTCAACAAAGAATGGAATGTGGTTGCAAGTAGGATCGCCTATGTTCAAAAGCGTAGTGTAGTCAAGTAGTCAACGGGGGGGTTTGATAATGAAGGAAGCATCTCCTTATATAGAAGACACTATATGAAATGGAGGGATAAGATTGAGAGGTTTAAAAGGAGGTCGACTATGATTAGAGGGTAGGTAAAAGAAATAATAAAATAATGAAAGGGGTAGGTAGTGTATGAATTAAGAGATGAATGACATGTGTCATGGGTAGAAAAGGTTAATGAATTAATTAAATAAATAAAGATTTATTTAATTAATAGAAGGAGTGAGATCAATTAAATAAATAAGATATTTATTTAATTTAGAAAAAGGAAAATTTAAATAAATAAATGTATTTATCTAAATGAGAAATAAGGCTAGAAGAGGATAAATGAATTAATTAAATAAATAAGGATTTATTCAATTAATAGATGAATTAGGCTAAAGTAATTAAATAAATAAAGATATTTATTTAATTAGATTGGACAATTTTAGGTGTCTACATAACTTATCAATCCTAAATGTGTAGAATACATTGATTGATGCTATGCAATCATGAATGCACCTCAAATGCAGATAATGAATGTGTAATAAGATAAATACAAATGAATGTCACTAATGCAAATGGTCCTAATGATAAAGTTAAATTCATTATGAATATTCTAAGTAAGATGATGTGTATCATATTAATTTGTTGTGATTTTTAAGAATAGTCCTTCATACTTAGCTTCCTCATAGCAACTCTATTTCGTGCATATGCATGCATGCAAAATATTTCCAATGTATGAATGAAAAAATGTATGGATGACATGCAATGGAATGCAATATATAAAAATATGAGATTGGTGATCCATGGCTTATTAATATTTATTTATTTCCTCATTGAGCATGGTAGTACCGATCTTGGTCGAGGTAGCAAAAACCAATGTTGAGAGTTCCACCTATAAACAAACATTGTAGACAAGGAAAGTTCCCCTCCATTCTAGTTCATATACACATGGTCAAGGTATATGATGTAGTCAATAAGCCATAGTGATCCATGACTGCATTTTTACATAGGATCTTGTAGCTTAGTGAACTTCCCACGTAGACAACATTAGTATTTGCCCCATAATTTCATTGGAACAATTTGATAATATGATGAAACTATAAAGATCCGGCCAACTACTGAGAGGGGGGGTGAATTAGTAGATAAAAATTTAACTGGGCTTTCACCAAACTTATTTCCAACTCAAAAACAACTCGCAAAGTTTACCAGTTTAGACACTTTAACACATCTACAACAGCATTGCTAAACCTTATCAGTTGAACAAATACTTCAATGATACAATGCAATAGGTCTAAAACTTAAATATCCTTTGACCAAAATCTTAAACCACTTTACTAATACCAGTAATAACACATTTTCATATAATTTCCAATCATTTAAATATATCTATGCAGATTTACCAATCATTCATATCAACCATACCAAAAGCATATCCACAAAAACATTCACCACTTGACACAATGATTTTTCATGTGGAAACCCAAATGGGAAAAACCATGGTGGGGATGAATATCCACAAGTATTTTGAACTATTATGAAGTTTGCCCTGTTAGGAGCCAAACCTTATTAGAAGCTTATGCAATAATGTTATATTAGGAACATATCTGGTTAAGGACCACCCGGTTAAGGGATTGACTACAAATACCCTGTTAAAGGTCCTCACTGGAGGACTTCAAATCCAAGCTAATGGATCACCTTGTTAGAGGATTTTAACAACAATCTCGTTAAAGCTTACCTGGTTAAGGGATTTTACTACTGTAATGGTTAGAGAACAATAGGTTCTTGATTGATCTGGAAATATCACTTCCCTGGTGAATCAGATCCTTTATAGCTCCTATCTGCCTTCACATAATTTTGTAGACACACCTCTTGGTTTGGCAACAATCACTTTCACACGTAACCAAATTTGCCAACACATCATTGAATCAAATCATCGACCTTATAAGAAAATACATTAGGTCGGTAACACAACACAAACCCTACAATCTCATAGAGATTACAAGCATATCGGTTCAATCTTGACCGTTAGATTACATGCAATCAACTTTACATTCTTCTAGGCATCTACAGCTACTCCTGGATCACCACATTTTGAATCTTGTAACTCATCACACATTTTTCACTTCATACTATGAATTTGATTATTCCCAAAATAAATGGTTATTTTTAGGTGCCAAAACCTTTTAAAAACTCATCACGTGAAACATGCTTACGTGGCATCTTTATCATCGATCATCATTTGGTCATAGATCACCAAAACCGATCTCTAAGATTCATTGGTTAGGGTTACCAATTAATTTAACACTTCATTAATGGTTGCTATTGACATCAATGAAAACACTCTACTTCTCCAATGCAATCTTCATGCAATGCCAACACAATTCGTAGATAGAAGAAAAAGAAAAGATACCATGAACCATCCTAACCACTGTAATCACTTATGGATATCCTAGAGTTTCTTAGCCAATGAAGGGTCACTTGAGTGGGCCCCACATATACCTTCATGTATTTCTTATAAAGATATAGTCACCTCACCTTGCTCTAAACATAGGATAGTACCATCAAGACTTTATTATTATAGGGTTTCAACAATGATTATGTATCGAGAAAATTGGCGTATGAAGGTTTTTGGTTGATCGTTCGATTGGTTTGATGGAAGGATTTGATCATGTAGGTAAACGTAAAAAATCACCATACCATGGGGAACTAGGACCAATGAGTTGACATACCATCTCGGATTCTGGGATATCATAAGAAGGGATTCAAAGTTGTTTAGCTAGGAACTCGTAGCGTGTTGAGTTCTATGGAAGATTGAGAAGAGAGGCTATTGTAGCCATTGCATCTACAACTCTATTATGCTCTCGAGGAATCTGATTGAAGGTGATAGTTGTGAATAGTTCCTTGAAACTATCAAGATTTTTCTTGTAAGGCATGAGCTTATCATCCTTAGTGTGGTAATCATCATTAACATGTCAGATGACTAGCCTTGAATCGCCATAGACTTGTAGCTCCTTCAAGTTCCATTATATGGCCATTCTTAGTCATGTGATCTAGGCCTCATATTCTACTATGTTGTTTGTGCATGGGAATGTGAGCATATATGAATTTTCAATGCTATCACCTTGAGGTGTGATAAAAATAATGTCAGCTTCTGACCATGCCTAGTGTATGAGCCATCAAAATACAACTTCAATTGCTATGCTGACATGACTGTGAAAATGTCCTCATCTGGAAAATTTGAGATGAGAGGATGGTCTCCTATGAGTGGCACTTCAGTGAACTAATCTACAATGACTTTTCCTTTGATTTCTTTATGATCCAAATACTTTATGTCGAACTCACTGAGGATCATAACCCACTTTGCCAAGTGGCCTATTACTATTGCTTTACTAAGTAAATACTTGAGTGGATCTATCTTAGCGATGAGTTGTATCTTATGTGTCAGCATGTAGTGCCTCAATTTGGTTGCTGCCAAAATTACTACAAGACAAGCTCGTTCAATAGGTGTATAATTGACTTCATAACCTACTAGTATCCTAGAGATGTAGTATACTGCACATTATTTACGTTCAACATTATGTTGTGCTAGTAATACCCCTAAGGCCATAGTCGTAGCTTATATTTATAATAACAAGGGCTTGTCTGGAGATGGTGGTGTCATTTGGTAGTCCTTAAGCTACTAGAATACTTGCTAGCAGTTCTCTTCCCATTTGAAGTGAACATTCTTAAGTAGTAGATGTGTGAATGGATGACATTTATCAGCCAATTGTGCAATGAACCGACAGATTGACTGTAGCCTTCCTTATAATGTTCTCAATTAGTTGATTTTCTTTGGAGGTGGCATTTCCTATTGGAATCAATGAACACTGAGAGGGGGGTGAATCAGTATTCAGCAATTAACAACTTTCTTAAACTGATTCTTAAACCACGAGATGCAAATGAATAAAAGCAAAGTGCAGCAACTAAATGCAAACAAGCACAAAACTATAACATAGGAATTTTTATGTAGAAACCTGGAAAGGGAAAAAATACGGTGGGATTGAGACCCACAATATTATAATATTGTGATCAGGAGTATAAGAATATTATAAGAGGGGAATGCACATGCATTTAGACACACTTCCTAGAGCTCACTGCTCAATTACAAAATAGGGCTACAACCCTAGAGGATTCACTATCCTACAAATGATTTACAATGGCAACAAGAATGTTTGGACTGATGAATAACATCTACAAATGCCAAAATGCAGTTTCGGTTAAACACAAAGTGTCTAGATCTTCCACTGTTCTATCAACCTGATCTATTTTGTTACTCTATCATATACTGGAGCACAAAATCAAAGATAGAGAATGTAAAACTATGCACAAACACTCATACAATCTTTGTACACTCACATAAATCACCTAAATGCTTAAATAGATCAGTCTATTATATCCACACCATCAAATTAAATCAATTCCATGTCGGTCCAAAAATCGCATAACATGCAACATGAAACGTGTAACAAGAATTCAGCTCAATCCAATTACAAATCCATATGCATACCTAAAAAAATTGATAATATGATTCAAACATGTCTTCTTAACCACCTCAAACTCAAAACCAGTCATCGAAATCATCGCAAAGATTCCGCATAACACACGTCATCACTAATTACCAAAATAACATTGTTCTTCCTGAAATACTAGATATCGGATCTTCTATCTTGCATGAGAATCAATACCGAAGGTTAAGATTGCAAATTAAGTTGTCTCAAACATCCAATCACCTAACTCTTCCACCGGAACCAAAACTATGCAACCAAAATTGGGTTCTGCTCAATATACTCATACTCTGTTGCATACTGTATTCCACCTTTCAGACTTAAGCAAAATGGATATCAAATTTCTGGTAGAACAATTCAGCATATGCCAGGTGTGATATCTGATTTGAGTTGCCATCAATGACAACCTCAAAACATTACTCATGCACTAATCTCTACCGGTATAGTGTCTCTTGCCAACAATCTCCCCCTTTGGCATTGATGACAACACTTGATGAAAAATGATAGTGTTAGACCAGAACTGACATACATCACAAAACATCAAAACTGCAACAACACAACAACTCAACAAGCTCCCACTAAGAATATACACCATTTTTCATTTCTCTCTCTCCCCCTTTGATATCAATGGCAAAGATAGGTATCTGCCAAAATTAATGTACAAGGGTAACAACTTACAAGAATTTAAAAATGTCTACAAAAATGGTCTTTAAAGACTGCAAGTGGTCATCCCAACCTTTCTTAAGGTTCTCCAAAATGTTGATAAGAGCACTAAATAGATAGGCATGCATCTCTTCTCCTCTAAGATCTGAAGGGACACTCTTATTTGAAGCATTCATAGCATCCTACTGATTGCTAAGCAAAGTATCCAACCAAGGAGTGATTAAGTTCCTTAGTTCTCCCATTCTACCAACTACTCTATCTTTTTCTTTATTAAGGCTCTTGATTTTATCAAGTAGCGCCATCACCTGAGCTTCATAATTACTAGCAAAAACAGATTGGGGTGCATAATATTGAGATATACTGGCTAATTGCCCTTCATATTCTTTTATGTTCTTATCAATCTCTGTGAGATTTTGCCAAGATCAAGAGCTCAATGAAATGTACAAAATAGAGACATAATATGGGACAAGAATAAACTGTATTCTCATCAATAGAAAATGATCAATAATATGATTACATATAATGTAGATGAGCTTGCTTATATAGGCAAGGCTAGGGATATGTGAGCACACAAACATGACATGTGGCTCAATAAGAAACAAGGGTAGGTAGGAGAAATAATATAATAGTTCACATGAGGTGGATCACCCACCAAAGGTGGAATTATCACTCCACAATAAGTGGATATGATAAAGTAGTAACAAGATCAACACCATAAAAGGTGGAATTTCTCCTACACACACTATCCCAATGTGGCACAAACACCCAAGTGTCTCATACCCAAACTACTATGAAATGCATTTCCTAAGTAAACTTAAGTAAAGTGTAATAATATCCAAGATGAATAATTATTTACACCAACACCCCCCCTTAAGTGCAACTTAGGGGAATGCACTTAAGGCTACAATGCAACTAAGCAATGCAAGATGGGTCCTGGCTACGAGGCCATGTTAGGTACCCATGTACAAATGCAAATGTATGCAAACCAATGCAATGAAAACTCTCACAAAGTGGTGAAAGAGAGAAAAACCCAATGTGAAAAAACCCTCCCCAAAAGAGAGATGAAAACATACAAGAGAACTCTCATAGAAGAATGTGAAGGACAAAACCCCATGTGAGGAAAAAGTCCCCCCCATATGAGAGAAGAAGAGAAGCTAGAAAGCCCCCCCTCAATGTGGAATCTGCACCAATGATAGAAGCTCGATGTATGAAGAAACTGCTCCACGAACGTCGAACAACATTCCTCCCCTTAGGAAGAAACAAAACCAAAGGTGTATCCATGAAGTCTCCCCAATCATGAAGGGAAGATGTATGAAGAAAACTCATGATGAAAGGAATCTCTGAAAACTACTCAAATGTCCCCATGTCGATGCTGAAAGATACCCCCTCCAAAGGTGGTAAACTGTGCCACACTGCTGAAAAAGGCACTCCAAGATCTAGTGGAGATAGATGTAGAACATGTCCCAAAGACTCACATGTCTCCTCAAAAAATAAAGAGACCTCCTCCAACTGCTGTACATAAGTATCCACAATCATGTCAACCTCGAAAGAATGATCATGTAGAGAATGAACAAGAGGGTCAGAGTGTTCCCTCACAACAATCGAAGAAGGATCACCTTCATCAAAGAGAAGATGAATGTCATCAATGATGTCTCCCAAATCTGCAATATCTGTCAAGTAATCATCCCATGAATCTGAAGCTGGAAGACAATGAATATCATGCTGCACTGAATCACATGAAGGAAAAACTGTCGCACTATCTGCATCATCAGCTGCAATAGGTGATGTGATATCAATATGAGGAGATGAAATACAAGACTCAAGAACGGGGTCACATGTGAGAATTCCCATGTTCAAGTGCCCAAAGTTCTCCTCAAAATCTGAACTATCACAAGAAGTGTGATCATAATGTGTAGAATCATCAAATGTGAAATCATCATCATCAACAAAATCTAAAAAGGAGTGTAACCGAGATGCATGATCAACCACCCCAGTCACAATGATAGCTCTAGTCTCCAAGTCTCTAATGAAAACTAAGTTAGGTGTGAACTCCACAACTCTCTTAGTTGCGCCATGTGTGATTTGATAGATAGAAAGGAGATTGTTTGTCAAGTGGGGTACACACAACACATCATTGAAGGAGTTATCCCCAATGTCAATATATCCTTTCCCAATCACATCCATGTATGTATGATTGCCCATCAAAATCTGTGGCATGGTGCAAGGCTCAAATGTAGAGAACATAGACTGTGAAGATGCCATATGATGAGAAGCCCCTGAATCTAGAAGCCATCTCTCTGAATCATGACTGATAGTAGCACATAGAGCTTTTCCTTTTCTTGTCCCAAAAGAGTGAGTCTTCCCACTTGTAGAAGCCATGAATACTTTCCCTTTTCCTTTTGAATGTGAGGAAGTGGAAGTTGATGAATCATCCTTCTTGTAGACTTTAGGCAAATCAATGTTATGCTTTTTGATGATATGTGTGAGCTCATCAATCTTCTTAGAATGACAATGATGCTCCTCATGACCAATCTTTCTACAATAAGCACAAGTAGGTCTCTCTCTCTTTGGTGAATTATCTCTCTTGGAAGAGGATGTATCTCCTTGTTGTGGAGAAGATGGTGCTTTTTCTTTAGGCTTTGATTGCCATTTCTTCTTGTTTGAGTTGTCCTTTCCTTGATTTCCTTTGTTCCCTTGATTTGCCACTAATGCTTGAGACTTAGAAGCCTTAAGAATGCCCATGCTTATCAACTTAGTTTGTTCCATCATCAACATTTCATTGAAAGCATCAAATGTAGGCATTTTGTAGCTTGAACCCATTGTCATCCTATGGGTTTGGAAACTAGAAACAATTGCTGCATATTCTTGTGGAAGCTTGCCTATCAGGTTGAATATCAATTGAGTATCCTTCTTATCAATGGCACAATCTTTGAGTTGTGCCCTCAACTCATTTGCCTTAGTGGCATAATCTTGTATAGTATCAAAGTTCTTGGGATCTAACATGGTGAGATCACTATCAATTTGATATCCCCTAATCTCATCAACTTGACCATACAAGTCCTGAAACTTTTGCCAAGCATCCTTGATTAGAGTACACTTCTCAATATGAAAAATGAGATCCTTTGATACATACTTTCTTAAGGTACCAATTTCCATGATATTTTTAGTGAGCCAATCCTAGTGACAACTGGATCAACCTTAGGATCAACGGGAGCAACAATAGTTCCATCAATGTAATGAGTGAGTCCTTTTTCCATAAGTTTACTCCATGCATCAATTTTCCAAGTAGCATAATTATGTGGAGTTAAGAGAGGAAACTTAGAAGAACCCATAGAAGCAAAAAGGAAGGATCACAAGAGCACAAAAGCACAAGAGACACCCCCCCAAATTCACTCAATCAAAGTACCCCCCCAAAGTGATGATTTTGGCACTTTATACTTAGTGCGATTACAATGAGCCACTTGCAAAACAAGGAAAAGTGGACTTATGATGCAAATTTTACAATTTCTCAAATGAGATACAAGAGACTTCAATCAATAGTGCAATGAATCTAACTAAGATTCAAGCAAATATACAAGTACCAAGAGAGCCAAAAATGGCCAAAATTTGAAAGTACAATTTCTACTTACAATGGAATCAATCTGATAGCATCATGTGAAAGTAGATGAAAAAATACACACTTTCAAAAAAAACGGCACCTAAAAAGGAGGTCGTATGACCCCAAACGAAGCCTCTAAAGTTGCAAAAACTGGGATTACTCAGGTACAGTCACCAAAAACTGCATTTTCTGAAAAATACGTACATTAAAATCAAAAAATTTCTTCACCACTGTGGAGAGCATGAAATTATAGCCCATTTCAAAAAAAATTGCTTTAAAAAAGGAGCAAAAATGAGCAAGTTATGGCCATTTGAAGTTGAACTGCAAAATCAAAAATGCAAATGAGAGGGGCCTGAAATTTTTTTGAAAAATGCTGACGTGGCGCTGATGTCAGAAAGTCATTGTGTTAAATTTGACGGCTGTATGACCATCGCAAAAACTTTGCCTCCCTGCTGACTGGGCGTCCGTATTGTACGGACAACTGACATGGCACTGTACGGTAGTGTATGGAAATCTGATGTGGCAGGCTGATTTGGCTGATGATGTGGCAGCCATACGGATGTCTGCGTGGTGTATGGGTTTTACGGTTTAGCCCGCGGCCCAGTGGCCGCTTGCCATGTGGCAAACGCGGGTCCTCCAGTCTGGGTGGTCGCCGGCGAAGCGAGAGAGACCGGCGGGCGGCGGGGAGAGGGAGTCTGCCGGTGGCGGTGTTGGGGCCGGGAGGACGGGAGCAACCGGAGCTGAGGATGCTGGAGGTGGCGGCGGTGGCACGGGGAACACTACGGATGGCGGTCGGTGCTGCTGTCGGGAAGCTGGGGAGGCACCGGGAGGTGGAGGGTAGAGATGAGCGGTCGGCGGGAGAGTCTGGCACGGGCTGATAGATGGCGGCGGCGGCTCGTGTCTCGGCGTGGGCAATGGTGTGAGGAGGACGGGACGGCTGGATACAGGCGCGCAGACCTGTGCTGCAGACCTGCAGTACGGGGTCACGGGGGCGGGTCTGCGGACCCCCCAAAAAAGCACTTTTTGATTTTTTTTTTTGATGATTTTTTTTGAATTTTTTCGATTTTTCAATTTTTATTTTTTTTTTATTTTGATTTTTTGAAAAAAACTTCAAAAAATGAATTTTTTTTTTTTTTTTTTGAAAAATCTAATAAATTTTTTTCGAAATCCATACAATACTAGCAAAATTGGCGAAAAAAATTTTCTCACCAAAATAGGCCGACTTTATAACCAAAATTCATGGAAACGGCCTTCTGGATGCAATGGCGGGGTCGGATCTGGTCTAAGACGCATCCAAAAGATACTGCTCCTCAGATCTGCCTCTTGACGTCACAATAATGCCTCTTCAAGACGAATCAATGAAGCCCCAATGGCTCTGATACCATGTGAGATTTTGCCAAGATCAAGAGCTCAATGAAATGTACAAAATAGAGACATAATATGGGACAAGAATAAACTATATTCTCATCAATAGAAAATGATCAATAATATGATTACATATAATGTAGATGAGCTTGCTTATATAGGCAAGGCTAGGGATATGTGAGCACACAAACATGACATGTGGCTCAATAAGAAACAAGGGTAGGTAGGAGAAATAATATAATAGTCCACATGAGGTGGATCACCCACCGAAGGTGGAATTATCACTCCACAATAAGTGGATATGATAAAGTAGTAACAAGATCAACACCATAAAAGGTGGAATTTCTCCTACACACACTATCCCAATGTGGCACAAACACCCAAGTGTCTCATACCCAAACTACTATGAAATGCATTTCCTAAGTAAACTTAAGTAAAGTGTAATAATATCCAAGATGAATAATTATTTACACCAACAATCTCAATTGTGAACTTAGCCAAAAGAAGACATGACTTGTATATTTTACCTCCTTCGTCTAGTGCCTCTTGAATAGCTTTCATATCGGAAATCAAACTAGCCCTATCACCTTCAACCATTTTCAAGATCGTCCTTAACCACATAGCATTGAATTTCCTAAGAATATTTCCTTCGACAACTTCCTCTAAAGATACAAAATGAGAATCCACTTATTTTAGCATGCTCCTTAGCTTACCGAAGGGTGAGTCTACAATATCTTGCTTGAAAGATGGTATAATTTTCTCCAACACACTTGTAGCCATGGATATGAGTTCTTTATCCTTAGAGCAATACTTTAATAAGTCTTCACTAGCTTTGGCTTGTGCAAGTGTTGCAAGCTTAAGTGCTTGGACAGGAGATAGTGAGTTAAGATCGATAGGCCCTTTGGTGAGATCGTTGTTGCTAATAATCAGCATGCCCTTGTCCACAGTATCTCTTGCCACTGGAACCTATTCAATCTTATCTCCATCCTTCTCCTTTTGTGCCTTCTCTCCTTTTCCATTACCAACCTCCTCAGCTACCTTCTCTGATTCAACAGTTGTTATTAGAGGATTCTAATTAGCTTCACTAGAGTCTGTAACCTTCTGATTATCAACAGTATCATCTCCAACTATAGCTTGTTCATTTGTTTGATCATCTGGAACTGAGGTATCATCTTGTGTATGCACTTCTAGATGGGTGTCATCTTTTACTGGATTTATCTCATACTTGTTCTCTTCCAAAACTTGCTTCAAAATTACTTCTGTCTCCTTAGCTACTTCATCAGCCTTTCCAAACATGATCTTATTAACTTTGGTTTTGCTTCTAAATTTTCTCTTTGCAATCTTAAGAAGTCTATCTACTTCACTCTTAGAAATTAGTGAGCACAAATTAACCAATACATACTCTTTCATTCTCTCATCTTCTAGATTAGTTGTATGTCTTTTGGCATCCAAAATTTCATATAGGCCCTTCAAAATCATTGATGTTAATTCTATCAAGGTTTTAGTATATGCATTCATATATTCTACAACAACTTCTTCTAATGTTCTTTTACCATTATCATCACAATTCTCATACCATTGTGATATATGCTTCAAATTCCCTTGCTTTACTATTGTATCAACTATCTGACTTAATGTGATGGGGGCACAATAGTGTAGTTACCTTCAAGTTTCCCAAACTTCAATGCTTCATCAAGCTTAGACTTGGGCTTCTTTCTAGGTCAGGGTCTTCTAGATTGCTCATCTTCAACTCTGAGCTCCTTGCTTGGCTAACCTTCACTCGGTGGTTTCTTCTTGAATACCTTGGCAAAAGTAGTAGACCATTGGCATAACTAATGGTGTTGGCACAACCAGTTCATCAGTTAGTATTATCATTGATGACTAACACTTATCGGTGAATAAGGCCAAGCTCATAGGCAAGGAAGTGTGGTAAATCCCAATGGTTTACTCATGGTTGTAAATAGTACGGAGGATTCAGTGCTTCCCAAATATGCATTATTGACACACTTAAGTAGTATGTTGGTATAAGACTAATCAGTTGAAGGATAAACATAGTAGCTAACCGGTCAATCAAGCACTCGATAGGTGTTGTGATCGGTTTCCTAAATCTGGCAGATGAAATGATGATGCAGTCACAAGAGGTAACTCAGATTGTAGTTTAGTAGTCTTATGCATGACCAGAACACTTTGGAGAGATAGGTGATCATATTGATTGATGATCAGTTACCGGTGGAAAAAGATGAAGAATTACACTGGTGAACTGGTGATACAAGTTGAAGAATGCTATCCACCGAGAATCTCGGAGCAGTGACTGTTAAGCTGGATGTGATGACCAAAGGTGAGTCAGTCATGGTGAGATATCATCAAATAAATGGCTAGTGAAGTCTACAGCAGTTAACAACTAGTTAAGGTGAGATTTGTGCGGATTTTCCGGTTCTCATTAAAAATACAGAACATGACCCAAAGGTTGGTGAAATTATGAGTTGCAGAGGCACATAAGGATGAGTTGTTGGCAAGATTGATGGAGAGCACATAGAGAGAGTGTGGGAATATTTGAAAAGATTTGAATTTTAAATCTACCGAGTGTTAGGTGTTAACTCATTAAGGAATCAGTGGGTATGTGTTGGAAAAATATGGTATAAAGGTTTTTGGTGAAAACCAAAAAGATTGATCGTAAAAATTGTAAAGTGCAATTTTGAAGAGAGGTGATCCAACAAGGTGAGAAGAGGGTAGAACTTCTAATTGAATAGTAGAGTGGTGAAGAGAGTGTGCAGAGCTCGAATAGTGTGAAAAGAAGAGAAAGAATGCAAAGCAGTAGTAGAGTGCAGAGCAAGTATAATGCATAGCACAAGTAGAGTGCAGAGCAAGTTTAACTGGTGGTCAAACCGAAGAGCTTCATTTGGATTTGATTAAGCTAAGAGTAGCTATTATGACTAATCATTTTCCATGTTATTTTCTAATAACGACAACATTAAAATCCCTTAACCAGGTTGACTTTAACAGGTCCCTTTGTAAAATCTCTTAACCAAGTGACATCTTAAATGATGATCCTAAGTCCTTTAACAAGGCTACCTCTAACAAGGTAAATGTTCTAACAGGCCTTGCCTTAACCAGGTGGAACCTAACAGTGTCTTTGTAATATCCTAACAAGGATGGCTCCTCACCAGGTGTACTCCAGAAGAGTGCAGATTTTGTGAGTTTCTACTCACACCGTGGTTTTCTCCCATAAGGGTTTCCACGTGAAAAATCTTGGTAGTCATGTGTGCATGTTTCTTATTAATGTTGCTTATTCTAATAAGTGTTAAGTTTGAATTTAAGTTTTGATTAAGGTTAAATCTAGAAAAAACAGGTATAATGTTGATTCACCCCTTCCCTCTCAACACCAATTGGGACTAACAATTGGTATCAGAGCCCTGGTCCTAAGATTCAGAAGAGCTTAACAGCTTAAGGAAAGATCCAAGATGATACAAAAGGAAGGCCCCAAGTTCTCTAAGGAGAACTATACATTATGGTGTGGTAGAATGAAGCTCTACTTAAGAACCCTAGGAGATTAATACTGGAATCATGTAAGCATAGAGTACAATGAACCTACAGGGGTTCTCACTATAGATCATATCAAAGAGAAACAAGATAACTATTGGTGTAAATAAATATTCATCATGGATATTATTACACTTTACTTAAGTTAACTTAGGATAATGCATCTCTTCATAGTTTGGATTTGAGACACTTAGGGAAGTGTGCACATAGGGATATAGCTTGTAGGAGAAATTCCACCTTTTATGGTCTTATTTTGTTGTTACACTCCACATTCGGTGGGTCATCCACTTCTTGTAGAATATTATATTATTTCTCCTACCTACCCCTAATATTTCTTACCTACCCTTGTTTCTCATTGAGCCAAATGTCATGATTGTGTTCTCATATGTACATATGGCCTTGCCTATATAAGCAGGCCCATATTCATTGTATTGGTGAATCCAGTTGATCATTTGCATATTGATGAGAATACAGTTTGTTCTTGTCATTCTTTTGTCTCTCTTTTATACTTTTCATTGCACCCTTGATCTTGGCAAAATCTCACATGGTATCAGAGCCATTGGGGCTTCAATTGATTGGTTTTTGGAGACATTTTGGAAGGCTTTTATTTTCAAATATGAGGGACAACATTTTTTGGAGGCATCTTAGAGCATTTTTTACCTCACCATTACATCTGGGAGGCCGTTTCCATTAAAATCTAGTATAAACTCAACCTATTTTGGCGAAAATCAAATTTTGGGTGTTGGAAGAATTTTTTACCCAATTCGGGCGATACGGTACAAAATTTTCGGATCTCAAAAAAAAAAAAAAAGAATTTTGAAATTTTTTTTTCTAGTTTTGAAAAAGATTTTTTTGAAAATAAATAAATAAATAAATAATTTTTTTGGCAGGTTCGTACCTTCTGCCCAGTCAATAGTGCACAGTCAGCACCCAGTCAGCAACACATAGTCAGCCACTTAGTGAGCGCCCAGTTAGCATTTTTTGAAAAAAAATTAGACCCCTCTCTGTTGAGCAGTTTGGATTTTTGGGTCAACTTTGGAGGCTCATAACTTGCTCAATTTTGCTCCTTTTTTGGTGCAATGTTTTTTTGATTTGGGCTAATTTTTTATACTCTTCACAGTGGTGTGGTTATTTTCTAATTTTGGTGCACAGGTTTTTTGGAATTTTTAGATTCTTTCAGCTGTACCTGTCTAATCCTCAATTTTGCAACTTCAAAGGCTTCATTTGAGCTCATACGACCTCCTTTTTCAAGTGCCATTTTTTTTGAAAGTGCATGTTTTTTTTGTCTACTTTCATAATCTATGATCAGTTTTCAGAGATTTTGAGTGGAAATTGTACTTTCAGATATTGGTCTTATTTGGCCTACTTGGTACTTGTAATTTGCTTGGATCTTAGTTTAGATCTCTTGCATTATTAGTTTGAGTCTCTTTGGTCCTTATTAAGGTAGTTGTAAAGTTGAAATCAAAAGTCTACTTTTCCATTTTTTGCAAGTGGCCCATTGTACACACAATATGTATAAAGTGCCAAATCATCATTTTTTTTTGGGGGGGGGGGGGGTTCTTTGATTGAGTGAATTTGGGGGGGTGTATTGTGTGATTATGCCTCTCTTTCCTTGTGCTCTTTCATTTTTGTTGCAATGAGTCCTCATAAATTTCCACCTTTAACTCCACATAATTATGCATCATGGAAAATTAAAGTATGGAGCAAATTAATGAAAAAAGGTCTCACGCATTACATAGATGAAACTATAGCAGCACCACCTGATCCTAAGGCTGATCCTAATGCTCAGTTAGAAAGGCTCACTAAGAATTACATGGCTCTTGGAACTTTGCATAAGTATGTATGAGATGACCTCATTTTTCACATTGAGAAGTGTACAACAATCAAAGAGGCTTGGGATATGTTTCAGAAATTGTATGGTCAAGCTGATGAAATCAAAGGTTACAAGATTGACAATAAGCTACCAACTTGGATCCCAAGAGTTTGGATACAATCCAAGATTATGTCACCAAAGCAAATGAGCTAAGAGCAAATCTTAAGGATTGTGGAATTGACAAAAAGGATGCTCAGTTGATATTCAACTTGTTGGACAAGCTTGCACCAGAATATGTAACATTTGTATCTAGCTTCCAAACTCATCATTTGACAGTGGGGAATTCCTACATTATGACTTCATTTGATGCTTTCACAGAAATGTTGATATTGTAACAATCTAAGTTGTTGAACATGGGGCTTCTCAAGTCCTTAAAGTCCAAGGCTTTGGTGGCTAATCAAGGGAGTCAAGGGAATCAAGGCAAAGATTCCAACAAGAAGAAGAAGCAATCTAAGTAAAAGCCATAGCAGGAAAAAGGGCAATCATCCTCTCCATCACAAGGCAATTTTTCATCCTCTTCCAAGAACGGGACTCCACCTAAGAAGGATAAACCGACTTGTGCATATTGCAAGAAGTATGGTCATGATGAGCGTCGATGCCACACCAAGCAAGTTGATGAGTTGAAAAATCTTTTTAAGAAAAACAACATCAACTTGCCATCCGCCTACACAAAGAAGGATTCATCTCCTTCCTCTTCCTCATAGTGTAAGGGAAAAGGGAAAGCATTTGTGGCTACAACAAGTTTTTCACAGCAGTGGATACTTGACTCGGGTGCCTCTTACCACATGGGTTCTACAAAGGAGCAGTTCTCTTCATTGGATCCATCTAAAGTACCTCACGTTTACATAGGTGATGATATACAAGTAGAGGTTGAAGGGAAAGGTTCAGTTGACATGGATGATGGAACATTTGAGAATGTTCTTTATGTTCCTAACGTGTCTACCAACCTTCTCTCTATCTTCCAAATCACTCACTATGGGAATGGGAAAAAGGTTGAGTTTACACCTGATTCAGTTGTGGTAAAGGAACTTGATGATGATGCCTAGTAGCAGTGGGACAAGTCAATGACAAATCAAGGCTTTATTAATTCTCCTATTTTATGCCAAGTTCTCCTTCTAGGGCCTTTCTTACTCATTCAAATTCAGAAAATAAGCTATGGCATGAGTAGTTTGTTCACCTCAACTACCGCTATCTTCAGCAACTTAGCAGTATAGACATGGTCACAGGTCTACCTTGAATCAGTTTTTCAGAGGGTTTATGTTCAGGTTGTTCCATGGGCAAGCATCCTGAGGATAAGTTTGATAAGGGGAAAGCTTGGAAAGCTTTGGAAGTTCTTCAACTTGTTCACAACGATGTAGCAGGACCATTTCGAGCACCTTCATTTAGCAAGGCCCACTATGTCCTCACCTTCATTGATGACTACTTCCACTTCACTTGGGTCTACTTTCTCATTCATAAGAGTGAAGTATTTGACAGATTTCAGGACTTCAAGACTCATGTGGAGAAGCAATCCGGGAAAGTGGTCAAGATTCTTCGTACAGATAATCGAAGGGAATATGTGAACAAAAGACTTGAGGATTTTTGTACATTTGAGGGGATTGATCTTTAGAATTCTATTGCATACGCTCCATAGCAGAATGGAGTTGCAGAATGCAAGAATAGAACTCTTAAAGAAATGGCTAGCTGTATGATCACTAATACATTTGGGGTCAAATTTTGACGGAGGTTTCCGACGGATAAGGAGCATTGTGTGAAAATTTGATTTTTTTTTTTTAAAATGCCCGTGTTCGTCGGAATTCCGATGACCTCGGGCATTTTATTAAAAAAGAAAAACACAACACATTTTCATTTTCAAAGCAAACCGAAGCAAGACTGTCTTGCCTCCCTGCCCCCCCCCCCCCCCCCCCGCCGAAGCGATCTTTGCACAAGCAAGGTAAGGTTGTTTTGCAATCAAAGCAACTTGTTTTTTTTTGTGAATTAATCCATTTTGTGCATATCCTGCAATCTTAAAACCATGAAATGACATCTCTTTGAGGTATTCCATCATACAGTTCACATGCCGTGTGTATGCTACCCCATTTTGCAATTTTTTTTTTTAATGGAAATTTTTTTAAAAGCTCATTTTAGCATTTAATAATTGCCATGCATACCTCACTTGAAGAGTTATTACACAAAGAAAAATGGCAGAGGAGATAACATTGTCACTCCTGCCGTTGAGAAGGGTGCCTCCATGAAAGTAAAATGCTCACAGCCAATACCTAGATGGGGAAGGCCTAGCCGGCTTCTACCAAAGACTAGATAACAAGTTTGTTGTGGTTTTGGAGTCTTGACTTTCATAGTCTCAAACTACTTGATCTCTTTGTACCATTGGGTGCATCAGAAATGACATTTTCATAAATTGTCCACAAGGTTTCAGAGTCAGGATGCCCTTCTATAATCTTGATAAACCTTCCCTCTGTCATCATCAATACCTTGAGAATAGAAAGACCGTGGCCAGTGGTGGACTCGATTTTCTGCCAAACCAAAAACCCGGGCCTCATAGACCGTTCTAAACTGTTTTGCAACAACTTAGGATGCTTCACTACAGAATTTGCTGGGACCTCCAAATGATTAACTACAAATTTCATCTTCTCACCAATATTTTCCTTGGAGAAACTTAAGACTATAGGAGCAATCCTAAATACTCACCAGATTTCCTCGCCCGAGAGACCCCAGAATTTGAGATTCTCTATCCTGGCCTCCAACATTTCCATATGACTAAGAGTCACTGCACTTAAAATATATCTGAACATTTTGCTTCCTTTATCAAGGCCAATGTTTTGAATGAGAACAACTTCTGCAAGCTTTAGAGAACTGTGTACCAGTACTCTCAGACCCATCAGTAAGAATTTAGAGAGTTCTGTCCTACTTAAACCAAATCCCCTTCGATTATGCTTTGATGGATTTCCATACCTTGTTCCAAAGCTCCTATATGCAGGGAGGATGCTGGCAAATGTTGCATTGAGATAAACATGACTGTATTTCATGAGGATTTGAACTCAAAGCATTAGCACTATCACTTATGGCTATATTATCTTTTTAAGACACTTTCATAGTGCACTTCACCTATCCTAATAATGGACTATCATGAGATTCTTAAGAATGGAAATACTCCAAACATTCATGCCCTCTATGTTGTCATTGTGCTTTTCAATCATTGCGACTACATGCTTTTCAAGGACCAAGTAGTGTTCTTTTTTCATTGTTCTACTGTGCTTCTCAAGCTGCACCAACATAGTTTTATTTAATGGCTTTGTTTTGATAGTGATTTCTCCATGGCTTCCACTGTCTTTTTCTTGGCACATTCAATGCATTGTCATCTATCACTACTATTTATTGTCCTTTTTACCTTTATTGAGGTTGTTCTCATACATGTCATTCACTTTGTCTATGAGTATATCTCAACCAATTCACTGTTGTAAGTAGAAATAAAAGATTAGTCTCATCTCTTTTACTATTTTAGACCTTCATAGTAATCTTTGCAATATATCATTTCCTTCCAATTATATGGAATAATGATTTTCTTTTTATGGAATGTGATGAAGGATTGAGTGTGTCTTCTTGAACTCACTTATTATCAGCTCCTCTATGATTACCTTAGATCTTTGTGGCTAAGAATTGTTCTTGATGAACTTATGCTCTTTATTGATTTCTTTTACTACCATTATATTATCCTAAAAAAGGCTTGTTCAATGCTCCCTTAGCATGCATGTGCTCTCTTTGTATTGATCTAGGGCTACTCATTAATGTATCTATGGATTTCCCTTATTCACTATGTTGTGACAGTCATTTGGAGATTTGGGACTATCATCTTTCATAATTTCATGTCTTTAAGATGTGGGTACATTGCTTGACAAGAAAAGCTCAAGCATTTGTGAAGTTCAAAGAGTTTAAACCCCTTGTTGAATGGTCATCTAGTTGTTCTCTAAATGCAAAATGCTCAAGTAAATGAGAAATTCACTCAAAATGGTTTATCCACAACTAAAAGAAAACAACTAACCACTACATATATGCATCAACAAAACAGTGTTGTATAGAGACCTAATCATGCCTTCATGGATATGTAGATCAAGTTCCTACATTTTGGACAAAAGCAATTCACACAATAATATATTTGTTGAACACACCCAACTAATTCTTAAATATACTTTATCATGAAGGATTTGGTTATGCTTGTTACAATCAAGGTTTGACCAAACTAATTCTTAAATATACAAATTAAGAGTGTGGTTGGTTGGTGACTAATTACTCTTTTTAACACCATTTACAAGATCATATCTAAATCAAGTGTCTCAAGAATTAAGCTACTACTAAGAAGATAGTTTGCCTAAAGCAAATGGGTTTCTTGGGTGGCTATTTATTGTAGATAACTTAGTTTGTTCATGAGAATCAATCAATTTGGAACATGTATAACTCACATTTGTGACATGTCACTAATGCAATTCCTTAGTACTTGTTTGAGTACTATCTCCTCTATTGTTTTCTATCCACTTTTGTGTCCTTCTTAGAACAAATAATAGATTAATGAGAAGGTGGAAAAGGTGGATTCACCTAAGAGGGAGTGGATTTTCCCAATAATATGTTAGATTCTCCCAAGGATGGATGGAATATACACTTGAAAGGTAGATGATTAAGGATGATGACAAGGTGAATTTTCCTTAGAATGATAGGGTTGATTTTCCTAAGAATAAGTAGATTCATGTAAACTAGAGGATACAAATTTGGACAAAATAATGGAAGGAGACTAAAACTAGACAGATTCACCTAAATGGGAGTGTAGTCATCTAAGGATAGGAAAAATTCACCATTTGCATAAGAAAGATGGATAAGATAAATGATTTATGTGAAATAGATTCACCTAAGAGAAAGTAGATTCACATAAGGATAGGTGGATTTTCCTAAAGATGAAGGGATAAGACTTAACAAAAAGAGGACTTAGGATGATGACAAGGAGGATTCTTTTAAGGGTATGGCATATTCACCTAAGGGATGGTGTATTCTCCCAAGAATATGGAAAAATTATTGATTGGTGGAATGACATACTAGATCAAGGAATGATACAAGGGTAGATTCACCTAAATATAGGGTAAATTCAGCTAAAAGGGTACCCATGAGATTTTGGTACTGAGTACCTATCTATGGATGGTGTATTTGGATACAAGTATGATGAAACCATGCTTGTGTATGATGAAACAAAGTATAGATCTCTATTATAGGTCCAACATAATCTCTATTATTTGAGACACCATTTTATTAGCATATCCAATTAGGGTAATTTACGGGTTTAATTATGGATCATGTTGTCTATTTCCATGCACTATTGAACTTATTTGGATGTATTGTGATTATTTTAATTTTGAAGTTATAAATAAATTATGTTTGTACCTTAGAAAGGGTAACTCCAATTGATGTTTGGGCAGTTTATTTGAAAACTTATGGTGATTATTGCCCTATGTTATGTAATGGAGTTATTTTTACAATAAGTAATTAACTAGAAAAATGAATTTGTATTGTTGTACAAGTATGATAAAACCATGCTTGTCTGTTTACATGTTTGTGCATCCTATTGAGAACCAACCTCACTGTTGAGGAACTCAATAAATGTGGTGTTAAGTAGAAGAATGGAAAACTCAAGAAGCTATGGTGACATATTGTGGCATTAGTAGGGATTATCTCTATTGACCACACCTTTCAAAGATAGTATCCCCTAGTTCTCCTCATAGAATGGACCATTGGATGGCTCATAGTGGTATCCTATCCTACATTTATCTTGATGGCATTGCCGATAGTTGGTATGTGGTTCTTGGTATGGGTTTCCTCTTACCCTATTATCTTATTTATATCTTTGTTCCAACATGTGGAGATTGATTTTTGTCATGCTATGATGATTTTCATGTTTGCATGTGTTTTGACATTATGCAAATAGATATGATGTCACACCATACTTATGTTTTGATATAGTGTAGGTGATGGTTACATGTTGTTGATGGTAGCAATTTGGGTTCAAAGACACAATTCCACACACACACACAAATATTTGAAGATGCATTTTATATTATTCCTTCTTAGTGGTGATTAGTGTTGGAAGATTTGCACACATGTAGAGAGGAACTCATGTTAGATACAATAGGTTGTGTTTGATAACATTTGAATGTGCCTCATGATGTATACATATAGCTTTGGTGTGTGACATGCATGCACATTTTTCCATAAGACACATTGCTATGTGGCATGTGCCCTATGCATGTCATCTTTGTGAGGCACATTGCTATGTGCAATGTGGCCCTAGGTGTGTCTTCTATATGAGGTGTATTTCCATGATATGTTAGGATTTGTAGTGTGCAGGCCACAAATGCATGCATGAGGGACTATTATTATAGTCATGTTTTTTGGGCATGTAGCCTAGGCATGTCTTCTCCATTAGGTACATGGCCATGCCGTGTGGGAGTTTTTGTGTTCATGCCACAAATGCACACATGAGGGACTATTATTGGAGTCATGATGAATCTTCACTCTATTTAGCCACAATTTCTAGTCATATAGTTATGTAATGTGCACTTTTAAGGATTGTGAAGTTTCCTTCAATTATTGATGATCTCTCATCTTTGTTGCATGGGCCAACAATTTTATTTTATCTTGTTTGAATTAGTTTAATCACTATTGTGAGTTTTCTCTATTGTGTAGTTATTGTGGCTATGCTTGATTTGCTATTGGATTTGAACACATTTATTTGACTTATTATTGTTACTATTTTTTCTTTCTTTCAATATTTATGATCTTTGGTAGTTTAGTGAAATTCTTGCTATTTTTAAATGTTGCCTTCTTTGTTGTGATGTGATTCCTCACCAAGATCGACATAGATAACCTTGGATGAGTGTATATAAGGAATCAAACATTGGGAAAATTTGAGGATAGGGGTAAGTGTTTGTTGTATGGGTAGCTACGATCCACTTGTACATTCTTAGTGATTATTGACGGCTATGTCTTGGAGCTGGCTAATCCCATTAAACAAACAAGGGGGAAGTCATACATAATCATATGGATCCTCCCTAGTTGTGTGTGGATTCAAGACGACCATCATTTCATATGGTTCTTGGTTACTTTGTGAGACCATGGCATCCTCTTAGACCAATATGTGAGCCTTGTATTGTTATCCCTGCAATGTGGATGAATAAGTGTATGTTTAAATAAATGCTTTTCTTAGAATACTCAAAAATGTCTCTTAGAAATTCTGCAACAGTCAAACTTTTAGTAAGAATTTGCAGACACAATGCTCAGAAATTCACACAATTAGCTACATTAAATACGTTCTCTATTAAGTTCAATGGTTTTGGTTCAATTTGCAATTTTTGTGAAGCTTTTGCATTGAAGTTTCCATAGCCTAATTTTTTTGCTTGTGAAGAAAGACCATGTCAGATAATATCAGTGAAGAACAAAATAAGGAGACAATTGCTAGATTATGGTCTAACTTGGAAAGAAAAGGTGATGGGAAATGTTATTGTCCCTGCAAAATTTGTAAGGGCTTAAAGACTAGAAGACTTCTAATCAAAACAACTAAGAAACATTGTAGGCAGCATGGTCACATTGAAGGGGGACATGATTATCATCCACTGGTAAGTTGTTCATTATATCGTTTTAACAATTTATATACATAAGAAATCACTTGATAATGAGATCATGATCACAGTTTATTTATGTATATCAATTTTATATAGGTGGAGCACCCTAGAGCACATGGTATGGATCAACAAAACCCTAAGAATATGGTTTTGGAAGTGGAGGAACATGGAGGTGTGAATATCGAAGCTGAAGATAATGAGCCCATGGAAGATGACGATCATGCACCAGAAAACACAATTGAAGATGATGGTACAAATACATTGATCCATGACACATTTAGTACTGGCACAACTGATCATGATGATCAGGATGACCTTGATGTTCATGATTTACCTCTTCTTGAGAAGGCATATGAGCCCCTTTACAAAGGCTCCCAAACAACTCTTCTCTCTGTTGTATTGTTGTTGGTGAGCTTGAAGGTTATGAATGGTTTATCCAACATAACAATCTCTCATATGTTAAGGTGTGTCATACATGTCATTATAGTTAATAAATGGTGAATCATGTACCATTAATATTCTTTATATTAACACCTCAAACTTTTTTTTTGTTGTAGATTGATAGGTGAGTTTTTCTTACCACCATCAAATATTCTACCTCGCTCATATCGAGAATTATCTGCCATTATGAAAGATATTGGAATGGAGTATCAAACAATAGATGCTTGTCCCAATGATCATATTATATATCATAAACAACATGAATTTGGAATAGAATGCCTTAAATGTCATATCAGTAGATATCGAACAGATCAAATAACAAAAAAGGTGCCTCACAAGGTTCTTCGTTATATTCCCATTATTCCACATATGCAACGATTATTCAGGTGCACTAGCTTGGAACAATTTATGGATTACCATGAACGCAACAGAAGTTGAGATGACATTATTCGAATGCCTGCAGATGATTCAACATTTATGGACATAGAGGAAAAGTGGCCACACTTTAAAGAAGAACCTCGTAATCTCAGGCTTTCATTGGCAGTGGACAGTGTCAATCCATTTGGAGAGTTGAGATCTGTTTACTCATTGTGGCCAATTTTTGTTATCAACAATAATATTCCTCCATGGATGTCAATAAAGAGGGAGCACATAATGTTGGCAATGATTGTTCCAGGTATTTTATCATTTAATAGTCATCTACATTTAATTATAAATATTGCAGTAAAATGGTCATAATAATTATGTAATGTTTTTGTTCATTCCACTAGGCAAGTACCAAGTTAAAGATATGAATGTATATATTGAGCCTCTTATTGACGAGTTGCTAGAGTTATGGAATGGTGTGACCATGTATGACATCTCTAGACCAATAGGACAAAGACAATTTCAATTCCATACAATGCTTGTATGGACAATACATGATGCCCCAGGGCTAACACATTTTTGTGGTACGTTATAGTGTTCAAGTTGCACATGATAATTATAATTATAAAAATTAACAGATTTAATAGAATTATACATTATCTTGTAGGTCTTCAAACAAAGGGAAAATTTGCATGTCCAGTTTGTGGTCCAAAGATGAAATCCCGTCATTCAAAAAGTATAGGAAAGCAGGTGTTTGATGAGTATAGGCACTTCCTTCACAAAAATCATAAGTACCGGAATACTGAAAAACATCTTTTCAATGGGAAAGAAGAGACTACATCAAAGCCATGAAGAATGACTCCTCATTTATGGAAGTTGGAATATAATAGAATTAATCGTCAAGGTAATGTCATTCCATCTAATGGTTTATGTTTGGAATTTGAATTTTTCTATCGTGTTTTGTTTACTAATTATGTAATTGATGATACTAAAGGTCATCAAGGCATGGATGGCCACCTTCCAAAGGGACTAAAAAGTTATCCTAGACAATTTAGTAGGTTGCCTTACTACGAGCAGCTACAAATTGTGCATTTGTTTGATACAATGCATATTGGAAAGAATATAACAGAGACATTATGGAAAATATTGGATGGAAGGTGTGACAAAGAAAAAATTGTCAAAATTTGTAGTGACATTGTGGAATCCAATCATGCAATGAAAAATTTCATTCAATCAAATAGCAATGGAGATCAGATTAATATAAGTGCCCTTCCTTGGTTATTAACGGAGCAGCAAAGCAATTCTATAAAAGAAGTCATACGAAAAATTTGATTTCCCACAAGATTTGTTGCGAACATAAACAATCTCATATCAAAGAAGAGTGAATTTGGGCCAGGGATGAAAACACATGATTGGCATACCTTCATTAAGGTAATTCGCGTTCTTGTGTATTTACTATATATTTGTATACTGCGCATGTACTTTTCATTGTATTATGTTAGAAAACAATGAAAAGATCATTTTATAATTGTTGCAGTACGTTCTACCTCTATCTCTCCCAGACCACTTCGACAATAATATCAAGCAAGTCATATATGATCTTGGAAAATATATGAGGTAAGTAGTGATGTTTGTTCAATTTGTTGTATATATATTATATTTGCCATTTGTTTTACTTGTTATGCAATATATTTGTATATTATTTTGTAAAGTCTCATTTATATATTTTTGTGTCTTCAATCTCTTTAATTAGGTGGTTGTCATCTAAAGAAATCCACAAGGAAGATATAAAATATTGGAAGAGAAAAATCCCTCATCTAATGTGTGAAATGTAAAAGTGTCTACCTTCAACTTTTTTCAATGCACAAGAACACTACCTCATACACCAAGTTGAGGAGATCGAATTGTGTGGACCTGTACACACTATGTCAATGTGGATGGTTGAGAGGCACTTGAAATTTTTGAAGGCTTTGGTTTGACAAAGAGCACATCCTGAGGGTTCTATGGTGGAGGGATATATGGTATACCAAACTATGATGTACATTACTGAATATCTTCCTAAGTTTGTAGCAAAAATCCACATAGATCGCATTTGGGATCCCAACCCCATTAATAAATTCGAAGGGGAGCACTTGATGGGGAAAGGTAGATTGAAGAAAGTGAGAGGTAATTATAAGATGTTATTGTAGTAAATTAATTCTTCATCTTGTAAATAAATCAATTGTAAGTGGTCTATTAATTATTTGTACAGTTGGTTGGGAGTGGGATGCGCTACATTTGTATATTGCAAACAATCTTGATTGAATGATGGTGTGGATTGAACGATGTCAACATTCTAGTCGCACATTAACATGGGATGGTGTCGCTTCATTGGTTAAAGAAGCTCATCGTAATGGAGATTCCAATGTTACACAAAGGGAAATTGATTTAGCATATGGTTTAAGAGATCAACAGGTACGTATAATTTTATTAATCACCCATATGTTTATCAACTCATGATGCAATAATTTTAATATGTTAGACATATTGCAGGTCAAACACCACAAGGCTATGTGCTACAATGGTCATAAATTTCGCATCAAACAGTTGGATGACACAAAAAAAACTTGTGATTCTGGGATAACTGCAGTCTTTGAGGTGACCAATATTTCATCTAAAAATGACATACATCCTCAAGTGTCTCAAAATTGATACTATGGCATTTTGGATGATATACTTGAGTGTGACTTTAATTCCTTCAAATTAGTTATGTTCGTCGTCAAATGGTATAGGCTACGACTGAATATAAATGATCCTGATAGAACTGTTATCGAACATGATAATGGATTTACAATGGTTAATACAAGGTCATTTGAACGAGTTGGGGATGAGCCCTATGTTCTTCCAAGTCAATGTGAGCAGGTATTTTACTCGGAGGTTCCACATAAACCGGGTTGGTCATTTGTTGTTAGACATGATCCAAGAGGAAGGCCGATAATGTATAATGTGATGGAAGAAGAAGATACTGAAGAAGTAGAAGATGATATAGATGATCACAATCGATAGTTACTCGATGATGTTCCTGACGGAAATGTACATGAAGAAGAAGTTGATGATGATGATGGTGTTGCTGCTGATGATGATGGTGATGGTGATGGTGATGGTGTCAGTGATGGTGATGATGATGACGATGACGAACACAATGACGATGACGACGACGACGACGATGATGATGATGATGATGATGATGATGATGATGATGATGATGATGATCATCATCATCATCATCATCATCATCATCATCATCATCATCATGAGTTGGATGAAGAAGAAGATCAATGACATGAATGAAATGTATGAGATGCGATTATTATATTATCTATTTAATATTGATATCTTGATAGAAATTGATTTGACTTATATGGTTACATAATTAATTCATATGTTTTGAATTCTAATGCCATTACTTAATTAATTCATGATGCACCTCTAGCTATGTGATAGATGGTGATTTAAAATACATATGTGATGGATTACATGCTTATGATGATACATGTGACATTTTTTGAACTTTGTGTTTATTTATGGAATGTGTTCTACTTATTAGCTATGTGATGGATTACATGTTTATGATGATACATATGTGATTCTTATGATGCTCAATTACATATATGATGATACATATGTGATGCTTATGATGCATATGATGCTTATGATATTGCAGTATTTATTGTTTATCAAATTACAAATGTAATGCTTATGATTCTCAATTGTTGGTGCAGGAACCTGAACCCCTTTGACGAGGATCCTGCATAGTCTCATGGATTGACAGGTATAAGTCAATACACCTTATAGAAATAATAAATTTTAAAAAAATTACAAGAAAAACAAACTTCCTCAGTTTTTCAAACATCAACATTAGCAGCAAATCTAATACAGTTATCAACACTTGAGGCCCTAGTTGGACTTACTCAAATTTTAATCTCAACATCAACTTTATGGCCGACTTCTTCATCAATATTACCCTCATTTGCAAAATATCTCTCTCATTACCAACTAACTCTCTCATTTGATGGTGCACAGGTATCACCAAATAGGTATTTGTCAGATGTGTCTTCCTCGAGTGAGGGAAATGCAGGAATAGAAGAGGAAAGTGAGACATGTAGTAGATCTCAAATAGGGAGATCAACTAGAGGTCAAAATATTAGAAGAAAATTCAATAAACACATGGAATTTTTTCTTGCTCAAGGGGGGTCATGTTCTTATGATGATGAGACCAAAGGCGACATTGAGGTGCCCTTGAGGTACAAACATCTACTGAAACAATGTGTACCCAAGGAACTTCCTCCAATAAACATTGATTTTTGTGTTAATGAGAGGATATATCGCATAGCACCTTCGTCGTTACATGGTTTGGGCCTATTTTCCATGGACAGCATCAAGGTCTGTTACAACAAAGTTGCTGAATTGATGGAGTTTGTTGGACCTTGTTACAATTATAATGATTGGATGCAGATTGTTCGATATAAAAAAAGTATGCGTAGGTATGCACTGTTAGCCAATTATATACAACAAAAAGATAATGATCAAAGTAAACGAGTGGCTGTATACATTGATGGAAGGCCAAAAGCAATAGGGAATATTGCAGGTTTTATAAATAGTACATGACCTGGGTCAACTAATAAGCAACCCAATTGCATATTTGAGGCACGTGAGGGAAATTGTGTGTTTCTATGTGCGATAAAATCAATAAGTGCAGGGGAAGAGCTGCTAATCGATTACAATTTGAATCGTATAGATACAAACAAAGTTACTATCATGGGGGTGGTACGTACTATATATATACCATTTAAGCCAACTTCCAATTAATGAATCCAATAAACCATTGTATTATTAAGTTTTTTTGCTAAGTCTATTGGTTTCATTTCGCTAATGTTTTTATATTTTTTATTTGTCACAGGGCCACATGGATCCACCACATAGCACAAATAGGGGTGTAGGTCTCGACACTTCTACAGAGCAGGTAAACCTCATTGTAATTGTACAAATTAGATAGAATCAAACTGTTACATTATGATCTTTTCTTGAGTGTTTTGAAGTAATTTTGATAGTGTTAATTATATTCTTGTCACAGACAAATGTTCGGGATAAGGGAAAGGAACCTGCAGTACCTCAGTAGCTCCATAGGGATGTGGGGCAGTTGATAATGTTATGCGCTGATGACATCGCATTTACCGCAAACCCTATGCAATTTGTAGATAAGAATATTAGAAAAATTAGGCAAGAGATTCTTGATTTGGCAACCATAAGTCCTCAGACTGATGAGATAACAAAGAGGGTGCAACTATTGTTGACGACAATGGAAAACTTGCAAGTAAGCAGTAATGAAAGCTTTAATCATAACAAAAGTTCAATAATGGTTTATATTTTTATCTCTTTTATGTCATTAACTAAAATATGTATGTGTTGTTTTTACAGAAATTTATAGGGCCTCATCATCCTAGTGGCGATGATCAGGGTATTGCGAGTAGTTCAGGTGATGACCATGTTCTATATATTAAAACCACTCCTTTGGACTTGTGAACTTTCTTTTATAATGTTTTACATATTTAATGTACTACTCTTCAGGTGCTTACATGGGTCCGAGGTTGAGCCCAACTGTATTGCCAACTGCAATGTCGGCAACACGTAGCATGCAGACTTCGTCTGTTGCACCGACTCGTGTTGACCCGCCCATTGGTGGTAGATCCCTCTTTTTCTCTCTCTTTCGTTATGTGTTTATTACCCTTGAAGTGTTCTTTCTTGGAGGCATTTCATAGTGGATTCATTTACTGTGGTAGGAGATGCACATGAGGATGCACCAGAGGTGAGTATTGCTGATAACATACCATCATTTCCTGGATCTTCCCGTATTGCTAGTACGGGAACGTTGTAGGCCACATTGGTAGTGAGCGATGAAGAAATGATTCCCTTGAAGATACAGAAGGTTCCAGGTACTTTAAAAATATTATTATATATAGTCTAATTGTAATTTACGTACTGATCACTCATTTTGGACTAATGATCCCATGTTTTTTTTGCAAGAAATGATATTTTTATAAAAATCTTACTGACATTTCATTGCAGATATTTGGGCCCACCATACGTAAAAGGTGGAACATCATACGTGAACTAACCCTTATCCACTATTTTAATTTCATATCATTGCTAGAATAGTTTTCCTTTTATCCATTTCTTGAACTATATCAAAGGTAGCTTCAGTTTCTTTCTAAATCTAACAGGTTTGTTTTTGCTTTTAAGGTGGAATGACCAAGAAAAAAAGTTAAAAGATGAACTCACAAACCGTATGGTAGGGTTGTTTGGAAATGACACATTCGACAAGACTAAGCTCCTGGAAAAAGCTGGCACATATCTGAAGTATGTGAGGGACCAATACAGGACACATTTAGAGAAGAACGTAAAGTATGAGCATCCCCCCATGATTCCAGAGAGGGAGTGGAAGGACCTGATTTTGGATGCAAAGGAGAGAATTGAAAGGAAAAAAGGAAATACACCACCAGACGCTAGAAGAAGGTATGTGATACTATTAAGAATGTGAATATGTACTAATTATTCATTATATTTATATAATCTAACATATTTCAAACTTTTCATAGATTGAGTGACACGTCAAAGGCAACCAAGGCAAGACAAGAAAAGGATGGGCAACACAAACTCGGCTCTGGTGGTTATATGAAACTTGCCGCGTGAATTGTAAGAATCAGTAAATTAAGTATCACATCAAAATATTTATAAATTGTAAACAATTTGTTTTTGATCAAACAATACAAGCAAAATTCACAATACTAAGCAAAAATGCAGGGCTCTGAATTCAATAGAGCGCCCACGGAAGATGACAAGAGAATTGGCTACCAGAAAGGCTATATAGCCATGGTTGAATGACTACAAGAATTGAGTGGGCAAACACAAGATTCTGATGCATCTGTCACAACGGTAATTAAGCTAAATGAAAATTATTTCAAATTGAATACTTAACCAATAATCTATTTGATGTTAAGTTTCAACATAAAGTGACTATATTTTTTTTAAATAAGCAAGCAATGATAACACTGTGCGTGACATTGCAATGCATCATGATAATCATGGAACAGAACCTGTACATGAAGGTCCAGATGTGCATCCTAGTAGTGGAGGTATTCATTTGCTATTCAAATTTTTTTATGTAATTATTAATACAATTAAACATCTTAAATTGAAAATTAGTGTAGTAATTAATGTAACCTTTATTGTTAATATTTTAGAGCATGTAGTCGGTGGTGACCAAGTGGAGCATGATCCAGGTAGACAACATCACGAACGTGATGTTCCCCAATCAGGTAAAGAGGACCACTATTATTCCTTTAAACAAATTTAATTGCAATTGGTGTATTGATTAATGTAACGTTTCGTATTTCAACTCCAGAGGATCTAGAGGGTGCTCAGCATGTCGAGGTTGAGGCTAGACAAAATGATGTGGAAGATGATGTGGCCCCATTAGGTAAAGAGTGTAATGGTTGTGTTTTTTAAATTAATGAAATACTTGTAACAATAATAAATTTTTTTTTTAATTTAACCCAATTCTTTGTTATTGCAGAGGACACCCTTTGGTTCAACATCCTCGTCCTTTGTATAGGACTAGGCATACATCAAGAGCATGAGAAGAGGGCATAATATCCGCAGATGGGGGAAATGATGAAGAAACCGATGTTCCACTTAGTCTTTTCATAGCTTCAAAAAAAAAACAAAGAAAGAAATGATTGTAATCTACCTTATTTGATAATGACTGATTTTTATGTGTAATGAATGTAATTATGTGCTAATGAATGTTCATGAATGATATGTGTTGATGATTATTGATGAATGTTGCATTTTAATGAAAGTTAATGAATTTTATGTGTTAATGAATGTTATGTGATAATGAATGAATGTTATATTTTAATAATGGCTGAAAGAATAAATCAAAGAATGAATGAATGTTAGATGTTAATGGGGAATTTAGAGTGATGTTAGGGGGGGGGAGGGGCCAAATGACCTTCCACCTTCACGTGGTTGGCCTTGTTAAGTAGAGAATATTAAACTATTCTCGAAACAAAGTGAAGCTCAATTATAAGATGTGAAATGTTTGAAAGGTGAGAGTCCACAAACAAATGTGAAATGTTTAAGTAGGCCTCCCAATGAAGTGGATCTCATAGACACGAAGAATCCTATATAGAGAATCATTGAGAGCCCTTGAAGAAGAAAATTTGAACTTCGATGAAGCAATACATGATGGAGGAATATATTGCAAGAGGAAATCAAAGTCATTATGGTGTCATCTAGATCTGAAATGTGGTCTACTTTTCAAAAAAGTAAAGATGCTTGATATGAATGTGTCATTGATTTGACAATTTCTAATGTCTGGTAGATGACTTTGATGCTCTCAAATTGTTCTTGAAGCTTATATGGCTTGGTTTTGATCCTTATAAGCTTTTAGAATGATTTAGGCACTATGATCTCACTGCAAATTTATCATTTATTGGTTGTTCTTTTGTTGATAGTGACATTTATCACTACTTTCATCTGAGGCAATCACTTCTTGACAGTCAAAAGGTTGCCCGAGATCAAGTTATATCATGGAAAAATGAACACGAAGAAGAACTTTTGTTTTTAAGTAACAAGGTATAGATCTACATTCTGCTTGACACTTTTGTAAATCCATGCATATACTGCTCTTATATACAATTTACTTTGTTAAAGAAATGCTTGTTATTATTATTCCAAAGAGGTTTACCTCGGCTGGGCATGATTTGAAGGAAAATCTCTCCCCGCATAGGTAAGGAAAGAAAGCATCTAGATCCTATGTGTAAAACTTATATCCTTTCATAATCATGCAAGCATAACTTTCACAATCAAAGCCAAGTCTTGTCCAAAAAGCTGCAACTTCCCCACCAAATGGGGAGGTAACTCCCCCCAAAAAAGCTTGGCATCATGCCCTCTGAGGGAACTTCATTGCTGCAAACTAAATTGTATGCCTTCCATGACCATTCAAGAATCCCTTAATAGTGGCCCACACTAAGAGTGGCAATATATAACTATCTGGGTACTCTAATATTCCTTCCTCCCATCCCAGTGCAACATACCAATGCACAAATGACCATAGATTTGTGGATATAGATAGTCCACATTCAAGTCATCTCACTATAGCCAATTGATGCAGGGGCATCTTCAAATTCAAATCATGGGATTCTTGAAGAATCAAAATCCTCTTGATTGGTTTTCAGGTTTTGAAACACTTAAGGATAGTTTTGGTTTATTTCCATGTTGATGTAATAAGTCACCCCACCTTGTAAGCCTATGCCCTAGGTAGGTGTGTTATAAACCACCTTGGGTATATGGAAATTGGGGTTATTCATGCCTTGAAGGAATTTTTAGTGCATTTGAAGATTTTTAAGTGTCTTAGGGGTCAATTAGTGTCTAGGTGTGTTTAGGAGGACAAAATGTCAAAAGTTGTCAAAAGTTGTCAAGCAACTATGACAACTTTTAACCCAAAATTGCAACTTCCTCCAAACCGCCATGTTGGTTTCCAAAATCAGTTGATAACTATTGGAAGGGTCATTAAAGGTCAAATTCCAACCTTTGGTAAGGTTGTTGAAGGAAAATGAAAGTTTTGTGAACAAAGAAACCAATAAAAATCTATCTTTTTCCTGCATTTTGCTGCTATTTCGCATATTCTATATAGTACAGATTTCTCCAGGGCATAAAACCTCTTGAATATGAAATTAACATGTCTTAGCTTTCCAATGCAACAATTCTGAGCCTCTAACTCTTCTGGAGCCATGAGAAAAGTGGTTTTTTGTGAAGGTACCTCGGATTTGACAGTCTACCTAGGGTTTGACAGCAAATATGAGTTTTTCTTGTTGATACCTCATGGGATTTGTATGGCCTTTGGGGTGAAGAAAGTGGTGAAAATTTAATTTAATATTTCCAAGACCTTTTGCAGGGAAGTGATAGGTAAAGGCGAGGGTTTGAAGTTTTAGAGGTGGGCATCTCTATGTGACCACCTTGGCTGGGTATGCATCCGACCCCACAAATGATGATAGCGGTGGAACCAAGGGCTATAACTTGTTAATTTATGTTGTATACATGTCCCCCACATGTATCAGGTCTTACTTTTCCCAAGCATTAGGTTTTGAGTATACTTCCTTTGTTAAGGTGGCCTAATTAGGGCTATTAGGCCTAGGAGTGAAGTTGGGTTTATAACCCTTAGACATTGGATCTGCCCAAACCCTTTTGGAATCCTTTGGAACTCACTTTAATGAAACAAAATCCACTCTCAGTTGTAGAGGTCTTTTGAGAAATTAACAAGAAACCTTAAGTTTTTCAAACTGCCAGGGCTACTAGGCGTGACAGGCCTAATTGTAGCAGCAGTACTAATTTTTCTCAATACATCATGTTCAATGATTGGAATAGGTCTATTAACCCTATAGGATAGTAAATCAAGGTATTGGAGGTCCCAATTTCCTTAGGAAGTGTGTGTCCACCTTTGGTTGGTTGTAGTGGCCTTTGAGTCCTGAGAGACTTTTGTGAGACACTGTGGGATTGGCATTGTCCAGATGGCTTAGTATGGGGAGAGGTATGAAAACAATAAAATTGAAACCAATCCAACCCTTGATGTCTTTGTAGAAGTTGTAGGGTCCTTGTTTGGGGTTCTTGAGTGAAGGATTCTGTCTCAGCAACAAGGGCTCTGCATCACCAATGGGTGGATTAAATCCATACAACTGCGTAACTTGTAGATCTAAAACAATGACGCATGTAAAACTCATCATCACATCAATAGCTTGCAAACTGAGATACAAAGAAATACCATATGGATCTCAAGACAAAGACACCAAATCAACTCCAAATCCGATTTGCCAAACAATTCCACTAGTCAAGGAATCCATCAAGAAAATATTGTAGAGATGATGAGGGACTAATGATTTCATACCAACATCTCCTCAATGAGAAAGTTGCAAACAACCTCCTTGAATCATGCACTAAACATGCATGCAAACCCTCAACTATCTTTCATCTAGAACCACCTATTGATGGTTTTTTATGCACCGCGAACACAATAAAATACCAAGGTATTCTATCATCTCTTGAACAAAGAAACTTTGAATGCTAAACAAAGCGATCAATCACAGCAACTCCAAGGTTTACAATACGAACTATGCAACTTAATTGCATGGGATAGACTTAGTGAATATGGTGTGATTTTGCTGGAATCGCAAGGGGGCTTACATTTTTCTTGAACTCTACCGGAACTTGGACTCTACACTAACTTCCTTGGAAAATAAAAGACAAAAGAGATAAAGAATGACCCAGATTGACTATCAAATCAACAGTCGAGATAATATAGTGAAACCCTAATTAGGGCTTGTTATAACAAACTCCATTCTAGCGAATTAAATAATTACATTGAATAGGACACATGTCCACCTTGAATTCTAACCAATGAGGAAATAGGTTAGGTATGCTTGAACAAACTTTGATGCATTGCAATGTGTCACTAGCTCATTCATTAGATGAATCAAGTATGATGAAATTGGACATGTCAATGTGGCTTCACTTGATTAGGTTGATGATGATTGGATGCCAACTCAACTTGCCAAGTCGATCATCACAAAGCTTATGTGATTGAGCAATATCTCTTGATACTCAACGTTATCTAGTTTTCTCAACATGATGAAGGTGGTGGGACATATTCCCAAATTGTATCATCTAGATGATCAAGTCCTTAGCTTTTGATTAATTCTTCTGAAACTATCTACTTGATCATGTTTGTGTCCTTCCATCTTCCTAATAGTTCTTGATCCTTTTATGTGACCATGTGCTTAATGAAGTATATGTTTGATGATGCTTGGTCCTCCCTTTGTTGCATCTCCATACCGATGATGCTTGCTTCAACTTCATGGTGCATATACTTGACTTGAATGGCTTGCTTTGATGAAATCCTCTTTGAGATTCAAAAATCTACCTCTTTGTGGGGTAATTCACCTTGGTGAATATGTTTGATATAGACTTTGTAATGCCTAGGCTTGATGTAGAACCCACTTATTCTTGATCTATTCAACCTTGATCACCTTTGTAACTCTGACTTGAATACCTTGATCATTGGTGATTGATGTCTTACATATGGCCTATCGTGTTGTAGATCCCTTCATTTTAAAGCAATCCTTATTGATTTCTCTTTATTCTACTGATTGCTATTCTTGGATTTTCGAAGGGAATGCAAGATAATCTTCTGTTTCTTCCTTGTTGAATCCTCATAATATCTTGATCATCATTTGACATTGTCCTTGCACCTTGAGATGCTCCTTCCTTTGTATTGCATTGTTGAAAGCTTTGAATAGGTTTAGCTCCTCATGTTGCCATCCTAAACTCGTGAATCTTGGTGTTGATATTGATGTGAAAACCCTCCATGATGCCAATGTCCTCTTTCATGCCTTGAAGCCTCCTTTCATCAAGTGTCTTCATCCTTGCATTGAAGCATGATGTTGGCATGCTCTACGTGTTGGGTAACGTGTTCTTTTCCTTGTAATGAAGTCCTCATGACATCCTAAAAGCAAGAAAGAACATATCGTGAATGAAATGAAAAACAAATAATGCATCACAAATAAATTTAATCTGATTTTATACCCTAATTCACAGACCTGCTCCCTAATTCTTCTCCTCTTAATTGGTTGCAAATTGAATTTGATGAGCATTTGATCTTTGTTTTATATCCTTTGCCTTCATTTGACCTCCATAGGTCAGCTAGCCCAATAATTGTTTATTAAATTCATGAATTTACCTTCCTTCTAGCTGACTTAAGGTGCTCTTCTCTTATTGAGTGGGTTTGGACTCCTCTCATGCACAGATTTAGGCACAAATAACAAGAAGGTTTGCATAGTTTGGGGTCAGCAATGTAGAAAATTACTGATTTTATCCTTTAAACGTTTGCATTTTTCCTCAAAATAAGGACAACTTAGGGATATTTTACCCCCGAGTGGGTTTGAAAGGCTCATATGCACAGACTAGAGGTGAGAGAGAGAGAGAGGGTGAGAGGAAGAGATAATGACTTGAAGAGGGTAGAGAAAGAGAAGTAGAGAGGGAGAGAAGAAGAGAGGGATGGAGAAAGAGACCTAGAGAGGGGAGAGAGAAGAGAGATAGTAGAGAGGGATAGAGAAGAGAGATAGAATAGAGATACCAATGCCAATCTTTTTCTATAAAAAAAAATTTTCTGAAAAAATCGGGCTATCGTCGAAATTCCGACATCAAAGCGTAAAAATTCTGACAGAGGAGTGTCGTCGGATGCACAACATCCTCGTTGGAGCTCTCCTAGGGACCATCGTAATTCCGACCCCAAGGGGTTCAAATTACGACGGCCACCAGGAGAGTTCTGACGAGGATTCTGTGCATCCGACGACACTCCTCTGTCGGAATTTTTACGCTTTGATGTCGGAATTCTGATAGTAGCCCGAGATTGAGATGGTATTCTTTGTGGGTATGAGTATCAATGGTGGCCGTTGGAAAGGATGGGGCTGATGTCAGAATTGCAACGACCACAAGGATAGTTGGAACTTCTGACAAAAAGTTTTCGACGGCTTTTTTTGTCGGTAGTGCGACAAAAATGCGGTGGACTATCAATGATTTGCCATCAAAATTTTGACCTGAATGTACTAGTGGATACATGCACGTTCTCTTGATCCCGCCTTTTGGGCAGAGGCTATCAGTTTTGCCACACACATCCAGAATTGGGTTCCTTGCAAATCTTTGCAAGGTATTACTCCTTTTGAACCTTGGGATGGTAGGAAACCGATTGTGAGACATTTCAGAGTCTTTGGGTGTCGAGCATGGGCTCGCATACCTCCGTAGAAATGCAAGGCATTAGAACCTCAAAGTCATCCTTGCATAGTTGTTGGATATCCTAAGGGTGTTAAGGCATATAGATTACACATGAGGTGTTCATTAAGAGGAGTGTTCATTTTGAGGAAAGCTCTCCTAGATTAGCCTCTCTACCTCCTCCACCTTCCTCCATTTTGGATAGTGATGCTAGTGATTTAGATGATGAGACTCCTTCAACTCTGACTTGCAGGGTTACACCTCTGCAGGGTCCACTTGCAGTTGAGGAGCCTCATTCTCCACCTCCACCTAGACCTCGTTGGGCTCAAAAAACACTTGATTCAGTGGGTTCTCTTGTTGGGGATCCTTCAAATACACGGAGGACTCGATTACAGCATCAGGATCTTCCACATGCATTCATTTCTACCACTTTCGATCCATAGACATTTCAGGAAGCATTAGGGGTTCCTGAGTGGGACCAAGCTATGGAGGAAGTGTATAGTGTTAGGATTCCCAAAGATACTGAGAGGGGGGGTGAATAAGTATCTGATCAGTATAATAATTTTCTTAACTTATAACATGAAAAGCATATTAAAACTGTGTATCGATAAACCATAAATAATGCAGCAAATAAGAACAACATCCACAACATGAAAAGAACACCATAACACAATATTTTAATGAGGAAACCCGGTGTGGGAAAAACCTCGATGGGATTTGTGACCCACAATATTCGCTTACTGGCCAATAAGAGAATATTACTATTTACAATAGGGGCCTGCACATGCAGGAAGGCCAAGTGCCTAGAGCTCACTGCTCAATTATAAAGGAAGTCACACTGACTTACTAAAATTGGATTATACATATCCAACATCTTGTACTACTTTAGATCAACATCTGCTATGCTAGATTCAGTACTGGTTTAAGATCTGCAATATACATAAACCCTTATCCTAATAATTCACACATTAAATCTACTATATTCCTTTCATACTTCACATTATATTTCTTCTTTAAATGATCTACAATGATCTCATCCATATATGAGTCATATTACAATCTGCCATGTTGGCTTACAAAAGATTTTACAATTAATTACAAAATACATTTATACAAAATTCCTATCAGCCATGGTGTCGGTAATCTTCTTTTTGGGTATCGGTGATTTGTATGCTGGTGTAGAGTCTGTCGGTGCTGGTGCCTATGTCTACCTGCTGGTATCACATGATTGTAAGGTTTCCATCAATGGAAATACCTTCAATCACCTACAATTTCTCAATGGAGTGTACATTTTCCAACAATCTCCCCCTTTGGCATTGATGGCAACACTCATGAAAAAAAAAAAAAAGTGTCCAAAATGATGTCCAAAAAGAATCTGCCAAAATTGTCTTACCAAAGCTGTGTGCCCAAAAATGTATGCTCCCCCTGAGTTGATGATGTCCTCAGCTGATCATTTTTCTCATCGCACTACTCCCTCTTTGACATCAATGGCAAAGGTTGTCATTCGCTGTCGGTGGAGTGTGGTTCCTGCCTAGATTTTTGTAACCAGTGGGTTACAATCTAGAAAATATCTGCCAAAACCAAATTTAAACTGTCACTGAATCTTTTGCTATCCTGTAATGCCTCTTGTGTTCTCTGAATTGTACCGATGAGTATGTGCATTTGCTCCTTCGGTGTCTTAAGTCCGGGAACTAGAGCCTAAGAAATTTATTTTCTTAAAGAAATGAGGTAATCTAGTTTAGGACCAAATTTACATTTTAAGCTCTTTGCCTTATCCTTTATTCTTTCTTTATCCTTTTCTAACTTCTCAATTTTCTCTTCAAGATCTGCAATTTTCTTTTCTATTTCCAAAAATGAATCTGATGTGCCTATTAGATTGTTAGCAATATTGTTAATCTTAGTTTGTATTTTGCTGATCTCGGAATCTATGTCCTGTGTCAAGATGTCGGTTTTGCAAATATCCCTGTACATTTTCTTAAAATCCAAAATTGTTTCTCCTAGTGCCGGTAATAAGGTTTTTGTTTGTTCCTTATTCTTCTTCACTATTTCCTCAAAGAATTTCTCTTTCTCCTTAATCATCCTCTCTTTGAATGTGTCTTCATTTATTTGATCAACTGTCAAAATGTTGTCGATGATGAATTTAGAGAATGTGTCTAGTTGACCTAAAGAATCTTTATTATCCACAATGCACTTGGGTGCTACCAATTTGAGAATAGGAATTGTGTCATCAATAGCCTTATAGGCTTGTGCATTACATTCTATGATTTTCTTTATTGAGTCCAGTAAGACCTTTGTCACATTTGTAGGCCAGAATTCTGTTATTGAAGTACCAGATGTCTGCCCAACTGTTTTCACAATATCCATGCTATCAGTTGTAGTGATAACCTTGCTTGTTTTGACCTCTGGTAGGTCAGTTTGTGTTTGCATTTCTATTAGCAAAGATTTAGGCTTTTCAATTTTAGCCGGTGGCACTATCTTGATCTGAACCTGTGTCTCAACCTGTTTCAGTTCTGGTTTCTCCATTTGTGTCTTAGAAGGTTTCTTTGAGCTCTCAACTTCTAGTTTCTCTATTGTAGTCTCTGTATGCACTTCTAGTTTCTCAGTTTGTACCTCTGCACTATCCATTTCTAGTTCTCCTGATTTTTTTACAGTTTTATCTATCGGTTCTTCTAATTTTTTTACCAGTGGTATCTTCTGTCGGTTGCTCTATTTGAGTAGGTTTTTCTATGCTTATGTTTATAGTATCATTGACCTCAACCTCAACATCTGCAACCAGTGGCTCAATAGCCACATCTTTCCTTTTATCCTCAGTGGTTTCTTTGTCAACCACAACATTTACTTCTTGTGTGTCTATATTCATAGTGTACAAAATTTCGGACTCAAGATTTGTATCCTCTTGAGGAGTCTCCATACTCACTGTAGCCAGTTGATTATATGTAGTTTTTACCGGTGGAGTATCCGAAGGAGGTGGGGGTAAGTTATTAGTTATCTTTAGGCTTGGAGGTCCACCTACCTTACCTTTCCCCTTATCCTTGTCCTTTTGGTATACCCTGATGGTCTTAGGTCTTAGTAGCTCTTCTTGTTTCTCTTTTTCAACAAAGAATACGTCCCATTGGTCTACAGTTTCTTCTATTATTTCATTCACTCTTCCTGCCATCAGTGCTACATGTCGGTGAGCAGTTGAAAATACTGTCCGGTTAGTCTCACTGATTAATTTGTCTATCTCATCAAGTGAGTTTATTGGATGCAGTGCAAGTAATTTTTCAATTTTTATCTTCTTGTCCAGCTCAACAATGGCTACCCTTCTAGCTTCAAGTCTTCTATACAAATCATTGGGTATTTCATCAACAATTTCCATCAAAAATTTCTTGTATATATCCAAGTGTAAAATTACACTATTTTCTATGCTTTCTTTGTCATCAATAGAAAGTGTGTTGTACAGTTTGCTAATGTTTTTCAACTTTCCATCTTCTATTATTTTACTAAGGAGTTTATCTAGTGGAGCAATATCTTGTTTTACCTTCTTCTTCTTCTTAGGAGTTAACTTCTTAACTGGAGGCCTCACTACCTGTTTCTTTTGTCTTGTTTTTCTAGGAGTGGGTGAGGGTACCGGTGAGGGTTTTCTTTTCCTTTCTACCCTTTTAAATACCATCGGCATATCACTCTCAGAGGAAGTTGCAACCAATGAAAGATGAGTTTCCGGTTGAAGTCCTTCCAACTCACTTTCTTTGATACCAGTTTTATTCAATACATCTTCCTTAAGTGCTTTTGCTTGTCTAGTGTCTTTCCTTACTGTTTGTTCAACTTTCTTGACTCTTTTCCTAGACTGAATACCACTTTCTATCGTTTCAACACTACCAAAGACTTTCTCAGGGGGTTCTTTTGGTGCTTCAAGGAGGGAATTTGCATAAGTTTCAATAATGTTATCATCTGTTTCATATCCCATTTTAGTTACCCAGATATTCCTAGGGACAACTTCCTCCATCCATATTTCATCCTTTTTAATTACAAAGCATATTTCCTTATCATATTTATCTACAATTGCATGTGACAGTCTTATTCTTGTCTTTATTCGAGCCTTCAGTGCTTGAAAATGTTCGTTTATGTTTTTCTCTCTATCTTCTCCCATGTTGTTTAATAGATCCAATAGTTGCTTTCCTACTGGTATATCAAAGCCAAAATCTTTTCTACTAACACTGGGTACTTGCTTAGTAATGTACAACATTAAACATATAAGCAAATTTTCAAATCTAAAAGTTTCTTTCTTATCTCCTTTGATCTTTTTCAGATTGTCTATCAATTCATCTTTGAGCCATTCACACACATCTATTCTAGCATTATCATTAACCATGTCATATGCACTTTTAATACATAGGCTAGATACTGAGTTCAACCTATTTGCATGTGTATCTTTGTAACCTAAGATCATACTTATAAATCTAACATTAATGTCCTTCACATCATTTATCCTTAGAGACCTTTTGTTAAATGTTGTGTCGGTTAGATCCATCACTGTGTCATTTGAGACTCTTTTAGTTTTGTCGGGTCTTCTACTCGTGGAAGGTAACCCTGTTACTACTTTAATGGCTTCTTTGGTGATCTTATGAATTGAATCCAACCAAAAGAATTCACCATGGACTCTGCTTAGGACTATTCTTATCACATCTTTAGGAAAATCAGGAATGCTAAAAAAATCCAGAAAACCTAGGGTTTCTACTACCTTGTGTTCCGGTTTGATATTGCCATTTTCATCACAAATCACAGCTCTATACATTTTCTTGATTTCATCATCTCCTAATTCCTCTATATGAAAATGTATGTATATTCTAGGATCTTTAGCATATACTACTATTTCGGGAACAAGCTTGAATACAGGTTTAGGGCACTTGATAACCTCAATTACAGTAGCATTTGCTATAAATTCAGGAAGAAAGGAGAATGCCATGTTTATAAATACCTCAATCTGCCTTAGGGATGAGTGCTTGGATGAGCTGCTTCTCTTTTTCTCTAAGGATGCCTTCGCTCAGGAATTTTCGTGTTCTCGAAGATTTGAATGCTTGGTGATTAAAAAAGAGCCAAAACACTTGCTTTATAATGTTATTTTCTCCAACTACCACATTTAATGCTTGCCGGTTAAGTCACAACTTAACTTATCTTCCGGTAAAGAAGTATTTCAACTTTTCACCATCAACCAAGGGTATAATAGCATGTTTTTCAATTTGTTGCTAAACCCCCAAAGTATTTTCCTTCAATTAGATGAAGAGTCTCCTACCGTTGGAGTGTTGCTCTGTTCTACCGGTGGAGGAGTATTCTCATCAATGTTCTGATCTGACTTTTTGATCCATTGTTTTGAGAATTCTTGTTTTACCTCTTCAACCTTTTCTTTACCTTTCAAACTAGGACCCTTCTTATTTGTAGGTGATGCCTTACTTCTACAAAATTTTGCAATATGTCCAATCTTGTTACAAGCATAACAAGTCACATTGTTTATCTAAATAGCTTTCCTATACCCTATGTGAGTATGTGTTCGACATTTATTAGATAGGTGTCCAAATCTTCCACAAACATAACATCTTACATTCATTCTATAATTTTTTGAATTATGACCAACTTGTTGCATTTAGAACATTAACCGGTGGGTGTATTAGTGTTATGATAATTTCTAGATCTACACTAATTTTCTCTATGATCATACTTGTTACAGTTAAAGCATTTCCCATTAAATTTGTAAGCATTACGTTTTCTTACCGGTTTGCTATGATCATGATTGTTTTCAATATTAAAGCTTTCACCAACTTCAAAGCCAAGGCCATTTGTCTCACCATTAGGTTTCTAATTCTTTAGCATGTCAACAAATTCTTCTGAACCTTTCTTGAATTTCTCCTTATGTTGATTTGCACAGTTAGTTTATTCTCCAAGATTCTTTTTTGTCTCGTGAGTTCAGTTCTGTCATTTTGTGTATGCATCAAGTCTGTCTTCAACATATCATTTTCATGACTGAGTCTTGTGTTTTCATTTCCAACATCATTTAGTCTTCTAGCCAAATCATCTTCATTCTTCTTTCTATCTTCAATTTTTTTACAAAATCTCATAGTCATATCTTGCATCTCATTCTTCATTGTACAGTTATCTTGTCTCAGTTGGTTCACCAGATCATTAAGAGTTTCCTTTTCATCTTCCTCATTCTGCATCTTCTCACAAAGTTCTCTTCTTTTATTCCTTGCTATAATGAAATTTTCTTGAAGTCCTCGAATAATATCTTGAGCAACCTTCAGATCATCTTCAAGTTTGATATTCTTTACTTTTTTCATCATCATAGTCTGAAAGAGTTGTTTCCAATTGCTTTCTCAAGTTTTCCTTCTCTACCGGTGTCAATATCTTCCTCAAGTTGTTAGGCTTTTGAAAATAGAGGACCAAGCTCTGATACCAATTGTTAGGATTCCCAAAGATACTGAGAGGGGGGGGTGAATTAGTATCTGACTGATATACTAATTTTCTTAACTTATAACATGAAAAGCATATTAAAACTGTGTACCGGTAAACCAAAAATAATGCAGAAAATAAGAACAACATCCACAACATGAAAAGCACACCATAACACAATATTTTAATGAGGAAACCCAATGTGGGAAAAACCTCGGTGGGATTTGTGACTCACAATATTCACTTACTGGCTAATATGGGAATATTACTATTTACAATAGGGGCCTGCACATGCTTGCACATGCAGGAAGGCCAAGTGCCTAGAGCTCACTACTCAGTTACAAAGGAAGTCACACTGACTTACAAAAATTAGATTATACAAATCTAATGTCTTCTACTGCTTCAGATCAGCATCTGCTATGCTAGATTCAGTACTAGTTTAAACTCTACAATATACATAAACCCTTATCCTAATAATTTGCACATTAGGTCTGCTATATTCCTTTCATACTTTGCATTATATTTCTTCTTTAAATGATCTACAATGATCTCATACATATATGATTCATATTACAATCCACCATGTTAGCTTACAAAAGATTTTACAATTAATTACAAAATATATTTATACAAATTTCCTGTCGGCCATGGTTCTGGTAATCTTCGTTTTGGGTGTCGGTGCATGTGTCTTCCTGCCAGTATCACATGATTGTAAGGTTGTCATCAATTACAATACCTTCAATCACCTACAATTTCTCATTGGAGTGTGCATTTGCCAGCATATAGTTCCTTGATGAGGAACAACACATGGGATTTAGTCCATCTCCCTAAGGGGAGAAAGATGGTTCGATGTAAGTGGATCTATCAAACCAAGTTTGCAGCGGATGGTAGTGTGGATATGTATAAGGATCCGCTTGTTACGAAAGGTTTCTCTTAGGTTCCAGGTGTTGACTATACTGAGACCTTTGCGCCCGTAGCCAAGATGAACTCCATTCGCTTAACACTTGCTATTGCTACAGCTCATGGTTGGGTTGTACATCAGATGGATGTGAAGAGTGCTTTTTTTCATGGGGATCTTCATGAGGAGATTTAGATGGAGCAGCCATAGGGTTTCATCCAGGATACTTCCTTGGTTTGTAGACTAAGGAAATCTCTCTATGGCCTTAAGTAGGCCCCCAGGGCTTGGTATGCCAAGATGGATTCCTTTCTTCTCTTAGCAGGGTTCACCAGGTGTCATTCCAATCCGAATGTCTAGATTCTATGACAGGATGACTCTCACTTGATACTTATGCTCTATGTTAATGATTTGATCATTACAGGGAGCACTGCATCCATCATTGGCAGTGTCAAATCTGCTTTACATGACAGATTTTCTATGACTGACTTGGGTCTTTTGCACTACTTTCTCGGGATAGAGATTTCACAGTCATCTTCTGGGATTACACTATCATAGACCAAGTATGCTCTTTATCTACTTGCACGCTTTCATATGGCTTATTGTAAGCTTGCCCCGACTCCCTTTCTTTCAGGAGTCAAGCTTGAGGCACAGTGTTCTTCTCCACCAGTTGATGCCACATTGTATCGTCAGCTTGTGGGTAGTCTCATCTACTTGACTCACACATGCCCTGATATTTCATTTGCGGTTGGCATGATTTCTCATTTCATGCAGGAACCACATGAGCTTCATTGGAAAGTTGCCAAACACATCCTTCATTACATCCATGGTACACATCACTATGGGATTCACTATGCAATAGGCATAGGACTTCACTTGGTTGGTTACACAGACTCTAATTGGGTTGGTGATCTTGATGATTTTAAGTCTACTTCAATTTATAGTTTTCACCTTGGTTCAGGCCCCATTTCTTGGCAGAGCAAGAAGCAGCATGCTATTGCTCTTTCTTCGATCGAGGCTAAGTATCGAGCAGTTGTTAACGCAGTGACTAAGACCATTTGGCTTCAACAGATTCTCACAGAGTTTGGGTTCACCACTCCACAACTTACAGTTATACATTGCGACTGTTGGTATTTTGGTATTGTTTTGTCATTGATGTCAACACCTACTTTGAAGATCCATCAACATTCACCGGCAAGCAAGTAAACTGTGCAACAGTTACTGGTATATGGTACACCGGTGCCTGAGATGATATGGAAGACACTTGATAATGTCGAAGACATCATGTGGACACTTTTTTTTGAAGAATTAATCATTGGTATATTCATATTTGCATATTTGCTTTTACCGACAAATAGGTCTAGGTTATCTAGGGTTACACCGGCAGGTTTATCTTTTCCAGATCAGCATGGCACGCTATGGAGATGATTTATTATTGTTGTAAATGCGTTAAGCCGACATGTTCAATCCATTATTGCATCGGATATTATATTGTTTATAAAAATGTTTTATTATAATATCTTGTAGAGCCGACCTACTAAAATTGGTCTTAGGGTATGTTATAAACGTAAGATCTTATTTGTAAGATCAAGTGTGGAATGCGAAAAAGAATTGAGTGAAGGTATATGCAAGATCAAGCAGGGATATACATGAAGACATAATTTGAATGTGAAGTTAGGTTTTTGTAAAAGCATATCAGCATTACACCAGTACTGAATCCAGCATATGAAGATGCTATTTTGTGTAGTACATTCTTATTGGATTTAACCATCCAACTGTAGTCAGTGTGACTCCCATTTTGTGATTGAGCACTGAGCTCTAGGCTATTGGCCTTTTTGCATGTGTAGACCCCATTTATGTACACTTACTATCTGCAGTAGTATCATTTGATTGTGGGTAAGGTTTCCCACCGTGGTTTTTCCCCTTACAGGGTTTCCACGTACAAATATTGGTGTCATGTGTTGTGGATGACTTTATGTTTATGTTTCATGCACTAATCCTTACCGGTATAGCAATTTACTATTAACACTGTCTACCAGCATACTTAACTGGTTTACTGGTATTAAGCATTAAGTTGGTTAATAAGTTTTTGGTTTGAATTTATTAGACAACTGATTCACCCCCCCTCTTAGTTGTCTCTGGGACCTAACAACAACAATCAGAGTTCTATTGCTATCTCAAAGAACTCGGTCCAGCACCAGTGGACCAAACACATTTAGATCCATATGCACTATATCTGAGAGTTGATTTAGGAGCAGGTCATTGATTTGTAGTATTGTCCTACAATGGAGCAGGTTGTTGACATCTTTACCAAACCTTTCATTGAGAGTAAGTTCCAGCAGTTGTGAGCTCTCTTGGGGGTGCGGGATGTCTCATTAGGGGGGTCACTTGACTTCTCCTTCCTCTCTTATGGGGGGGAGACTTTTTCCTCTTTGAGGTTTTGTCCTTCTTCTTTGAGAGTCTTTTGTACATTCATCTCTCTTTTGGGGGAGAGTTTTTTCCCCCTGGGTTTTCTCCCTTTCTCTGTTTGTGAGAGATTGCATTGCATAGTTTTTCTTGCATTTGCATATTGTACATGGGTACCTATCATGGCCTAGTAGCCGGGACCCATCTTGCATTGTTGGCTTCAGTATTCATTCCCCTAAGTTTCACTTAAGGGGGGGTGTTCGTGTAAATAAATATTCATCATGGATATTATTACACTTTACTTAAGTTAACTTAGGATAATGCATCTCTTCATAGTTTGGATTTGAGACACTAAGGGAAGTGTGCACATAGGGATATAGCTTGTAGGAGAAATTCCACCTTTTGTGGTCTTATTTTGATGTTACACTCCACTTTCGGTGGGTCATCCACCTCTTGTGGAATATTATATTATTTCTCCTACCTACCCCTAGTATTACCTACCATTGTTTCTCATTGAGCCACATGTCATGATTGTGTGCTCGTACATCCATATGGCCTTGCCTATATAAGCACACCCATATTCATTGTATTAGTGAATCCAATTGATCATTTGTATATTGATGAGAATACAGTTTATTCTTGTCATTCTTTTGTCTCTCTTTTATACTTTTAATTATGCCCTTGATCTTGGAAAAATATCACAATAACATCACAACTATGGAGGTGATTGCTAGTACTCTATCTGATAACAAGTATGCTGAGATTCAAGATTTGAAAATAGCTTATGAGATGTGGAATAAGATGAAGACTATTTATGGAGGAGATCCTCATGTACAAAGGCTAAGGTGGACAGTTGGAGAGGCAAATTTGATGAGACAAGGATGCAAGAGGGAGAGAATATAGAACAGTACAACAAAAGAATAAAGGATGTGGTAAATTTCATCAAAAATGCTGGAGGAAAACTTGAGGAAGATGATGTGGTCAGAAAAATCCTGAGAACCTTGCTACCACAATATGCCATAAGGGTTTTTGCAATTCAGGAACTCGGATCTTTGGGAATAGTTAATGTTACACTTGACTTCTTAATTAGTAATTTGACTACCTTTGAACTGAGCAACTATGATAATAGTATGCCTAAGATTCATGTTGCCTTCAAATCTTCCATGACACTTGCACCAACAATGAGAAGAAAATAAACTAGAAATAGTTCTACTGCAATAACTGGTCATTCTCATGAACATGACAACTTGTTATCTGAAGAACATGAACAAGATGAGCTTGAAGCTCTAATAGCAAGAAGGCTGCCAAGAGGAAAAGGGAAGTACATAGGTAAACTACCCCTGAAGTGTTTCTTATGCAATAAAATAGGTTGTATTGCATCCAGATGTCCTAAAAATAGGAGGGCTATGTTGTAGAAGGAGTTACCAATGAAGAATTAGAAGGATCTAATGGAGAAAGGATTTCATTTTTAGTGGTAAAGGAAGATAGCACAGAGGAAAGTCATATGGCACTAATTTCTGGTTCAAATCGGTGTGGAGACTATATAATTGATAGTGGTTTCACTCACCACATGACTGGTGAGATTCAGTAATGATACTCCCTTTGCGGTAAAAGGTAAGGGATCTATTTCCCTAAATAATAAAACCAACTGTGAATATGTTTACTGGGTAGAAGGGCTAAAGTATACTCTGTTAAGTGTTGCATAACTTAACAATAAGGGTTACCAATTGGAGTTTAATGAAGGAATATGAAAAATAAGTGATAAATCAGGAGGTCTAATTGCTGCCAGTAAACAAACTAAAGGTAATATGTTCTACCTAGACACCATTGTAGGAATTTGCGTAATGGAAAAGGTAGAAGATAGTTGGCTGTTGCACAAAATATTGTGTCATGTTAAATTTGATATCATGGAAAAGGTTAGTAAAATGAAGTCTGTCAGAGGTATGCCTGACATTATGAAACCTGAGAATGCTATGTGTAAATATTGCCAGTTAGGAAATTTGATCAGATCTAGTTTCAACGGAAAATCTTATTCATCTGAGAATGTGCTAGACTTAGTGCATACAGATTTGTGTGGTTTTGTGAGGACTAAGAATTTCTATGGGTACCAGTACTTCATGTTGTTTGTAGATGATTTCTCAAGAATTATGTGGGCTGTATTATTGAAAGAAAAATTTGAAGCCTTTCACATGTTCAAGGTCTTCAAGGCTTGAGTGGAGAGAGGAACTAGTAAGAGTCTAAAATGTTTGAGATCAGATAGAGAAGGAGAGTTCACCTCTCAAGAGCTAATAAATTAATGTGAAGAATAGGGGATTATGAGGCAGATGTCTGCACCCAAAACACCTCAACAAAATGGGGTTTTTGAAAGAAGAAACAAAACTCTAATTGATTGTGCAAGTCCCTCTAATGATTCAGAAGGATATTACACATGTCTTTTGGAGAGAAGAAGTGAGTACTGTTGTGTATGCCTTGAACCAGATACAAGTTAAGAAGGGGACAAAAAAGACTCCCTATGAATTATGGTGTGGATACTCACCCAATGTGACTTACTTCAAGGTATTTGGAGGTAGGTGCTACATCAAGAGGGATGAGTACTCTGGAAATTTTGATCCTAAGAGTGATGAAGGAATCTTCTTAAGTTACTCCACAAAGAGTAAATCATACCAGTGTTTGAACAAAAGGACCGGTAAGATTGTGGAAAGTGCAAATGTCAGAGTAGATGAGTTCTTTGAGAAAAATGAACAGGACGACAAGAGTGAACCAGAGGACTATCATGAATTTGATTACACTGTATCGGTCAAACTTGCTGTAGAGAATCCTAGTGTAGTTGCAAATGAGGAAGTATGTGAAGTATAACTTGCACAACTGGTAGAAGAAGCTCCAAGAAATGAACTGAAACCACCAAGGTATGTCATAATCAATCATTTTGCTAACAATATTATTGGTGACAAGAATGCGAGAGTATTGACTAGAAGAAAAGCAAGGGAGAGTACATGTCTTCTCTCTAAAATTGATGCCAAAACAACAAAGGAGGCTTTGAAAGATGAAGATTGGATCAAGGCTATGGATAGAGAACTAGAGTAGATTGAGAAAAATGAAACCTGGACCCTTGTGCCCAAACCGCAAAAAAAAATGTGATAAGAACCAAGTGGGTGTTCAAAAACAAAATGGATGAAACCGGTCAAGTAGTAAGAAACAAAGCAAGGTTAGTCTGCAAAGGGTATGCACAGGAAGAAGGTTTGGATTATGGAGAGACCTTTGCACTGGTTGCCAGACTAGAAGGGGTCAGAATCTTGCTTGCATATGCTGCTTACAAGAAGTTTAAGGTCTAGCAAATGGATGTCAAATCGACATTCTTGAATGGTGTTCTAGAGGAAGAAGTGTACATTGAGCAACTAGAAGGGTTTTCTTTAGAAGATGAAAGATATATGGTATGTAAGCTGAAAAAGGCTCTGTATGGGCTAAAACAAGCACCAAGATCTTGGTATGAGAGACTGCACTCATACCTGATAAGTATAGGATTGATGAGAATTAGTGACAACAATAACCTGTATTTGAAGAATGGAAAAGAAGGAAAACATCTGATTACAAAGATTTTTGTAGATGACCTCATCTTTGGAGGAGATGATGAAATTAGCAAAGGTTTTGCAGAAGAAATGAAGAAAGAATTTGAAATGTCCATGATAGGTGAAATAAAATTATTCATTAGTGTGTAAGTTTCTCAGATAAAGAATGGTATATTCATTAGCCAGACCAAATATATAAGGGAAATATTGAAGACCTTTGGAATGGAAGATTCCAAACCTATTGGAACTCCGATGGTTATAGGTTGCAATCTTTCCAAAGATGATGAGGCTAATGAAGTGAATGAGACACTATATTGATCCATGATCAGTAAGTTGCAGTATATAGTGCACAGTAGACCGGATATAGCACAAGAAGTTGGCTTGGTTGCTAGATTTGTTGCAAATCCAAAAGAGACTCATATGGTGGCAGTTAAGAGGATATTCAGATACCTTAAGTGGACTGATGAGTATGGTCTTTGGTATCCACATAAGGGAAATTTTAACTTAAGTGTCTTCACTGATACAAATTGGGCAGGGAACATTGGTGACAAAAAGAGCACTAGTGGAGGTGCATTCTTTCTTAGAGATAGGATTGTGTCATGGACAAATAGGAAACATAATTGTATCTCTTAATCCACAACTGAAGTAGAGTATGTCATTGTAGCAATCAACTGTACACAGGTAGTATGGATTAAGTAGATCTTGGAAGGTATCCAAGAAAAGGTGATTGAACCAATGGTGATACATTGTGCCAATACAAGCGCCATTAACATATCCAAAAACCCATTAATGCACTCTAAAACCAAACATATTGCAATAAAATATCATTATCTTAGGGAACAAGTACATGAAAAATAAGTTAGACTGGAATATGTGCCAACCAAGGAACAGGTTGCAGACATATTCACCAAGCCATTACCTAAGGATAATTTTGAGTATCTCAGAGGTAAGCTAGGGGTAATTCCCCTACATTTTCTAAGGTGAGTGAAGATTGGAACAACATCAATCCAATATGATTTTCCTAAAAACATTTATGTATTTGGATTTATGATTATGGACTAATCATGTTAGGGGGAGTAGTTATTGTAGTATATGAAATAGGATGTCTAGACTACACCTTTGGCATTGCTATCAAAGGGGGAGTGAAGTTAGATAGAAAATGAAAGGAGATGAAGTCGGATGTGACATGAATGGAAGCCGGTGAGAGGGGGAAATTCAAATAGAGCAGCTGATCGATACATCAGAAGCATAAGTGACTGGTTACTAAAAGAGAAGTTTGAACTGTTGCCATCAATGCCAAAGGGGGAGATTGTTGGCATAACTAATGGTGTTGGCACAACCGGTTCATCAGTTAGTATTGTCATTGATGACTAACCATTATTGGTGAATATGGTCAAGCTCATAGGAAAGGAGGTGCAGTAAATCCCAATGGTTAACTCATGGCTGCAAACAATATGGAGAATTCAGTGCTTCCTAAATATAAACTATTGACACACTTAAGTAGTATGTTGGTAGAAGACTAATCGGTTGAAGAATAAATAGAGTAGTTGATCAGTCAGTCAAGCACCCAATAGGTGTTGAGATTAATTTCTTAAAACTAGAAGATGAAATGATGATGCGGTCACAAGAGGTAACTAAGATTGTAGTTTAGTAGTCTTATGCACGACTGGAACACTCTAGACAGACAGGTGATCAGTCTATCAGTGACCGATGACAAAATATGAAGAGTTACATTGGTGAACCGGTGATACAAGTTGAAGAATGCTATCCACTGAGAATATTGGAGCAATGACCAGTAAGTTGGATGCGATGATCAAAGTTGAGTCAGTCATGGTGAGATATCATCAAACAAATGGCTAGTGAAGTCTAGAGCAGTTAACAACTAGTTAAGGTGAGATTTGTGCAGATTTTATGGTTTGCATTAAAAAGACAGAACACGACCCAAAGGTTGGTGAAATTATGAGTTGCAGAGGAAGATAAGGATGATTTGTTGGCGAGATTGATGGAGAGTGCGCAGAGAGAGTGCGAGAAGATTTGGAAAGATTTGAATTTCAAATCTACCAAGTGTTATGTGTAAAATCATTGACGAATCAATGGGTATGTGTTGGCAAAATATGATATAAAGGTTTTTGGCGAAAAAAAAAAAGATTGATCGTAAAAATTGCAAAGTGCAATTTTGAAGAGAGGCGATCTAGCAAGGTGAGAAGAGGGAAGAACTGCTACGTGAATAGCAGAGTGGTGAAGAGAGTGTGCAGATCTCAGATAGTGTGAAGAGCAGAGAAGTAATGCAGAGCAAGTATAATGTAAAGAACCAGTAGAGTGAAAAGCAAGTGTAACCGGTGGTTAAACCAAAGAGTATCTATTATAGCTAATCATTCTCTTTGTTGTTTTCTAATAACTACAACAGTAAAATCCCCTAACCAGGTGGACTTTAACAAGTCCCTTTGTAAAATCCCTTAATGGGGTGACATCTTAATTGATGATCCTAAGTCCTTTAACAAGGCTACCTCTAACAAGGTAAAGGTTCTAATAGGCCTTAAAGAAAATCCCTTAACTGGGTGGCACCTAACAATGTCTTTGTGATCTCCTAATAGGGATGGCTCCTCATCGGGCATGCTCCAAAAGAGTACAGATTTTGTGAGTTTCTACTCACACCGTGGTTTTCTCCCATTTGGATTTCCATGTGATAAATCTTGGTAGTCATGTGTGTTTGATTTTATGTGTCCATGTTTCTTATTAATGCTACTTATACTAATAAGTGTTAAGTTTGAATAGAATTTTTTATTAAGGAATCTAGAACAAACCAGTCTAGTGTTGATTCACCCCTCCCCTTTCAACACCGGTTGGGACTAACACAGTCTTATTAACTTCTCTCACTTCTTCATCAGATTCTCTCTCTTCTTCTGCATTGGCTGCCACATAGACTCTTTTGGGCTTCCTTTTCATTGCTCCACTGGATGATTTGGTTTGAGGCTTTGGTGGAGGGATAGATTTTTTAGCACTAGAAGAAGGTGCTGACTTGGTTTGTCTTGGCTTAGGAGGATTAAAGGTCAATTTATCCTTCTTGGGTTTGACCATATCCTCCTCTTTCAAGATGTTCTGATCTCTAGCCTTGCGGATTGCTTCCTTTGTAATTCCCATGTCTTCAACAAGTTGCTCTACTTATTTCCTCACTCTCCTCTACATTCTAATCTTGGTGAATTAGGAGTGCAGACTTAAAGTTTTTTCCTTGTAAGTCCCAAATCTTTCTTCCTTTTCATCCACCAGATTACTTAAAAGATGTTGTGCATATGAATCAAGAGTATTCGCATCAACTTCATACCCAATGTGCATGATCCACACTATCCTTGGTTCAACGACTTCCATTAGGAATTGGTCAATTTCCACCATGAAGCATATAGAGTCCTCATACTTTTCTACCATCTCCTTCAAGATCCTTTCCCTGATTTCCATCATGCCTTGGAAGGATTTGAAGTAACCCCACAAGATAGCTTTATGTGCTTGAGAATCTCCTAATCCTTATAAGGCTTCCTTGATCTGCACCACCACCAATTTGTCATATGTCCATTGTACTTTACCTACACCAGGGATCTTTCTCATGAAATAGAAGGTTAAACAGCTAATCAAAGTTCCCAACTTAAAAACAATCTTCTTGTCCTACTTTATCTTCTTCAGATTACTCATTAGTTCACGCAGAAGTACTCCACATAGATCATACAACTTGTCCTCTTTGAGAATTTGATAAGCTACATAAATTGTCATACCGGAGACACAATTTTCTCTGCTAGGTTGATAGACCTTATAACCCATCACCATGGATGCAAATCTGACAGCATATTCAATTATGTCATTGATTGTCATCAATTTGCTATCATGCTGGGAACCAGTTACCTCTGTCACGGTCGTGTTCTTCATATTTATTAGACCAGGAACTTCACCGATTGCATTCAAGCATGTCATAGCTTGGATTTCTAGCTTGGTGATCATGTATAGTTTATCAAGCCATATGAATTCATCATGGACCCTGCTCAAAATGTACCTAACCCATTTGGGTTCATCAAAAAATGAAAATTTCACAAACTAAATGAAACCCTTGTCCTGTAGAGATTTGAAATTGAGTTTAAGGTTTCCCATACCATTTCTCATGTGCTTGGTGTACAGAGCTAGCATTTAAACATTCCCATGCTCCTCAATATTTCAATGGATGTATGCCCTAATATCTTCAACATACAACATGCCATACGACACAAATGAAAATGCTCCATTCAAATCATCTTACATCGATTTGTATGGATGCTTCTTAAACTTAGGCCTTTCCCTATCAGTTATTTTGACAACCAACAAGCCACACCAGATGATGCCATTATCAAATTCTAGGTTATGAACAAATAGCTTGAACTCAGAAAATACCTTTTTATCTTCAACTAGATGTGATAAATATTTGCCGAATCCTTTCAAGCTCTAGTTTAGCTACACAATATTCTTCACCACACTCTCCTTCTCTTTCTCTTCAAATGCAATGTGAGAAATGAAAGTTAAAATGCATTTTTATCTTTTGAATACCTAACTTTAAGGTACAATAAATGCTCAACCCTAAAGTTCTCTTGGATGATCTGAATCTCATGAATATTGTACCAGAGCATCAAATCGGTATGAGATCTTCTAGATATCTCTCAAGATCATCTGCACAACCATCTACAGTCATTTGCAACCTTCTGTAGCTGATTATAGATCTCAAAAAGGGGGTTTTAAGGATCTGCATGAAAAGCTTTCCCCTAAGGCCAAATTCTTTAGTTACTAGATGAGATTCCAACACCAGAGTCATGTCTGGACCTATTTACTGCATTTGACTCTTCCTTTCTAACCCACATCTTCTTTTGCTTCTCTTTGATCTCTTCAACCTTCACTTTGCCCTTTTCATCTTGTTTGTTCTTATCTTCCAGAGCATTCTTTCTCATATTCTTACTTCTACAGTATTTTGCAATATGACTGGATTTGTTGCAAGCATAACAAATAATGTTGTTTCTTTAATTAGGTCTAGAATTACCTTGATTTCCCTTTGATCTATATTGGTTAGCAATATGTAAAAATATTCCACAAGCATAACATCTTACATTTCTCCTATTTACCATACTTGTGCATTCAATTGACTTATGACTATATTTATTGCAATTGAAACATTGTTTGAAGAATGATGAAGTATTCTGATTAGCTCTATTTCTACACTGACTTGCTATATGACCAATTTATTGCAAACAAAACATTTACCATTTGATTTATAAGTATTATGTTTCCTTACTAGAGATATCTTGTTCTTCTGGTGATTGCTTTGACTAGATCTAGAGGTCTCTCCATTCTCAAATCCAAGTCCTCCCATATCTCCTTTCTTGAATGAGCTAGCATTGAATTTTTCTTTGTACTCATTAGCAGTGGTAAGTTCATCTCTTTGAATTATGATTTGTCTTTTAAGCTCTTGCTCATTATTCCAGTGTTGTATCAATTCAAGCTTTAGCAGGTCATTTTCATGATTTAGTTTGCAACATTCATCAGATCTATCCTTCAATGATTGAGTCAGATTTTCTTCATTCTTCTTCCTGTCTTCAATCTCCCTTGTCAACTTTATCATAATGAATTGCATTTCATTTTTCAGGACATTATTATCTCTAGAAAGTTTTTCACATTCATTTGTCTTGTCATTCAGAACTTGATCATCAATGCTTTTCTCTTCTTTCTCCTTGAGTTTGTCCATCAAATCCTTTCTCTTCTCTCCAAGTGTGTTTACTTATTATTTCAATGACTCAATGAAATTTTCAGCATCACTGATATTTGTTCTCAGGCTACTCACTTCTTTTCTTGCTGCATCTAGGTCTTCAAGTGTCATAATAAATTATTTCTTCAAACCAGAGTCCATTGATTCACTCTCCCAAATCTTCCTCAAGTTGTTAGGATTCCTTAGAGGAACTAGGCTCTAAAACCAATTGTTGGAATGAATGAACATTGAGAGGGGAGGTGAATCAATGTTTTAATTTGCAATTAACAACTTTATTAAACTAATTCTTAAACCACTAGATGCAAATGAATAAAACTAAATGCAAACAAGCACAAAACTATTACACTGAAATTTTTACGTGAAAGCCCGGAAAGGGAAAAACCATGGTGGGATTGAGAGCCACAATATTATAATACTATGATCAGGAGTATAATAATATTACAAGAGGAGAATGCACATGCATTCAGGCACACTGCCTAGAGCTCACTACTCAATTACAAATGAATAAAGTGCAGAAACTAAATGCAAACAAGCACAAAACTATTACACTGAAATTTTTACGTGAAAGCCCGAAAAGGGAAAAACCATGGTGGGATTGAGAGCCACAATATTATAATACTATGATCAGGAGTATAATAATATTACAAGAGGAGAATGCACATGCATTCAGGCACACTACCTAGAGCTCACTACTCAATTACAAAAGAGGGCTACAACCTCGTAGGACTCACTGTCCTACAAATGATTTGTAATAAAAATAATGTTTGAACTTATGAATAGCATCTGAAAATGCCAAAATGCAGTTTCGGTTAAGCGCAAAGTGACTATCTTCCACTATTCTATCAACCTGCTTTGTTTTGTTGTTGTCATATACCAAAGCACAAAATCAAAGACAACACATGTGAAACTGCGTAAAAACACTCATACAACCTTCACACACTCACATCAATCTGATTACAAATCCATATGTGGACCTAAATAAATTGATAATATGCTTCACATATGTCAGCTTGACCACCTCTAACTCAAAACCAATTACCGAAATCATCCCAAAGATTTCGCATACACACTTCTTCACTAATTACCAAAATAACCCTGCTCTTCCTAAAATACCGAATACTAGATCTTCTATCTTGCACGAGAATCAATTCTAGAGGCTAGGATTGTGAATTAAGCTATCTCAAACATCGAATCACCTAACTCTTCCACCACAACCCAAAACATGCAACCAAAATTGAGTTATGCACAATGTACTCATACTCTGTCGCATGCTATATTCCACCTTCTAGACAAGCGAAATGGATATCAAACTTTTGGTAGAATAGTTCAACATATACCGGATGTGATATTTGATCTAAGTTGCCATCAATGACAATCCCAAAACATTCCTCATGCACTAATCTCTACCAATATAGTGTCTCTTGCCAAAATTTCCATGATTGATTTTACTTTGGTAGGATCAACCTCAATTACTTTATTCGAGATAATGTATCCTAGGAGCTTTCTCGAGATCACTCCAAAGACACACTTATTTGGGTTCAGGGGGACATTATACTATTCTAGTCTGGTGAAGATTTTGTCTAGTATTGTGATGTGACCCTCTCTTATTAATGATTTAGCTAACAAATGATCCACATAATCTTGCATTAGTGTATGCATCATGTCATGGAAGATGGTAGTCATTTCCCTTTGATATGTGGCTCTTGTATTTTTGAGATCAAATGGCATTACATTCTAACAATATGTTCCCCACAAGCATGTGAAAGCAGTTTTATGTTGATATTCTGGGGAGATCTTGATCTGGTTGTATCCCGAGAACCCATCCATGAGAGATAGAATAGCATGCCATGTTGTTAGGTCCACGATCATATCAATGTTGGGTAAGGGGAAGTCATCCTTAGGACATGCCTTGTTTAGATCTTTGAAATCTGTACAAATATAGATGCCCCCAGTTGGTTTTTCTACTGGTACGACATTGGAAATCCATTCTACATAATGAATTGGTCTGATGAAACCAACATCTAACAACTTTTGAGTTATGCCTTCATTAATAGAGGGATCTGAGGATGCGTTTTCTTGATTTTTTGTTTTACCCGTTTGGATACATCTACTACTATCAAGTGATGTAGAACTAGATCTGGATCTAGTCCTGTAATATCTGCATAGGTCCATGCAAAATTAATTTGTCTCTTTCGAAAGAGCTCTGCAAAATTAGGATCTTCCTCTGAAGTCAATGATTTTGCTAGGTGTATGATGTGGGGATTTTCTGGTGTTCCTAGATTTATTTCTTTTGTTTCCTCCACAAGGATAGTTGACCGTTCCTAAGTTGTCCTAAAGGGGAGAATGTCAAACCTTTCATCCTCAAGCACTTCAGAGTGGTTTTCACCTTTAGATGCATCCTTTGTTTTTACTTTTCTAGGATCTAAAAGTGTTGCCATGTGGTTTTCACTTGAAGATCTTGTTTTGATTATCTTTTTTTTGTAATTGAAAGGTTGGGAATTCTCTCCAAATTAAGTCATGTTGTTGAGTTCAATAGCATGCCCAGCCTTGTGATCCATGCTTGGTATGTTATCCCATAATTCAAGAAACTCATTTATCACCTCATCGTTTTGGAAGGTGTAAAGGCATAGGGGGATTTTGTTGGTCCTAGTTAATGAGTTTGGGGTGGATGATTGGTATTTCTTCATCAATTAGGTTGATTTCATAAGATGAATCAATTATGGTTAAGATGGAGGTATTGAGGTCATCATCAGTACTCTCCTCTTTGTAATCAGGCTTGAGAGGTGACCTATCTTTCCTAGAAGTATCTTCAATATCTGAATCCCAAAAGGTTTTGATCCATGCCTCTCCTTCAACTCTTTTATCTTCAAAAGTATCAAGAGAATCCTCTTCAAATTCATATGAATCTAAAGAAACTCATTCGTATTCATGTGAATCCATCTTGGAATCACTTTGTAGAACTCTATCACTATATATTATATGAATGTCTATAGGTGTGAAAGGTTTTTCAAAAACTACTATAGGTGTTATGTCAAACGGGTTTGTTGTTGTTGCTTGGGCATCTAAAAAAAACAAGAGTTGCAACCTAAGAGTGATTCACCTTTGTGCAACATAACCCATTTGTGTGTTTGTTTCATGTACGAACTTCAATTGAGAAGTGCTTGCATGACTTGAATTTTTTGATGTTGTAGGTTTGTCTTCAATGACCATTAGCCTGGTTCTGGGAGTGATGGACTTAGAAGTTGGCTACTTTTGTTTTCTTGTAAGCTTGAGCTTAGAAGAGCCCCCTGAAATAGAATTGAATCTGAGTCCCATTTTATCTCTTCATTTTAACAAGAGCTGTAATGACTCTTTTACACCTTGATTGTGGGATCCTAATGTACTATGACCATCATAGCCCATATTTTGCATCATGGTAAAACCTTTAACATACTTCTCTATAGGGATATTTATATGCTATTTATTTTGTCTAAAGGGTCCTTATAAATCCACCTTTCCAAGTCTTCATCAATAGTTTCTTGTTCTTGTGATATGCTTGGGGTGAACTTGTCAAGTATATCAATATTTGCCACAACATGTGGCTTGAGTGAAATTCATGGATTTCTATGAGTCCTAGGTGAGAGAGGAGTTGGCCAACACAAAAAAGTTGGCTAATGTCATATTCTTTGGGGTCTTCATCCTTGACTTTTATCTTTAGCTTGTCTTGTTTGGGTGTAGGGATCAATGTACTGGTGAGAGAAGTTGGGTAGATGTATGATGATGAGGTGATGGCTTCTTTGTTGCTAGGTACCATGATATTTGGTTGATGCTTTATATTGTTACAAAAGGCGAATGGGTTAGCATCACCAAGGATAGTAATCTCTATTGGAATCCAAGAACACTAAGAGGGGGGTGAATCAGTGTTCTACTGGTATAATCAATTTTAACCTTATTAACAATGCAATTAAGTAACTAGTAAACACAAAAGAATATAACATTAAATAGAAATGAAGCAACCACAAGATCATACACCATAACAGAAAGATTTATACGTGGAAAACCTCAAAGAGGAAAAACCACAGTGGGATTGGTGACCCACAATATCTATGCACTAGCCAAATGAATAAATATTACAATAGGGGCTTGCACATGCAGGAAGGCCAACAACCTAGAGCACACTGCTCATCACAAAAGGAGCCTCACTAACTACAAACACCAAATATGGAGTTACAAACAAAATTATGAACTCTGAAAGTGCATCTGCTATGGTGGATGAGTTCCGGTTAAAGCATAAGCTGTACCATTTTTCACTATGTCCTTCCTTATCAGCATCTTGCTTCGCTTCCCAAACCTCTAAACCAATATCCAAGACCAACTATAGAATATTACATTTGCATTTTGTCGATCAAGATTGCTTGCACAATATCACATAACTATATTCCATTACATTACATTTCCTTACAAAATAACCTAACTTAACTGACTTAAATACCCTTCCCAAACACAAACATAAATGGCTTATGTCGGCTTACAATGATATTACAATTTATTTACATGTCGGCCTTAAAAAAAAATTCATTAAACTTCGAGACCGATGCCTTTGATCATTGCCATGTAGACCTGTCGGTCAATCTCCTATGTTAGCCTCATACATGGGTTCCTAGTTTGTCGGTTTCCCTTGCCTTCCGGTGTTGGTGTGCCTAACTTTCCGGTTCACTAAATGCCAAATTCCTGACAATGAATACCGGTGAGTACTAGTTAAGTGACCAACCCAAAATGGTGTGTATTGTCATTAGTGACAACATAACTAAACCAGATGACTGTCAATTGACAACAATCTCCCCCTTTGCAATTGATGGTAACACTCATGTGAAAAATGGATCGCTGAAGTGTTGTTCCGGTTCCCTACCAAAACATAAAAAACTAATCTCAAAAACTATTGGAAGATGACATTACTTCTTATGTCCCAATCATTTTTCAAATCAACCTCTCCCCCTTTGACATCAATTACAAAGGTCGAGGCAAAAAAAAATGAAAGAATGAACTTAAAATGTGATTATCAGATCAGATGTACTTGAAAATATCTGAGTAAGCATTCTTCAAAAATCCTAAGTATGCATCCCAACCTGTCTTCAATATGCTCAAAATGGATACAAAACCATTAATAATATATGCATGAAGCTCTTCTTTTGATAGGTCTGTTGAAGTAGGTTTATTCATTAACTCTATGCTTTCCCTCTTGTGAAGTAACAGAGTGTTCAACTAGGGACTCGCCAAACCTCTTAATTCCCTTGCATGTCGGATTAGCCTATCCATGTCCTTCTCTAATGCAGAAATCTTAGATTGTTATCAAAATTTGACCATCAATGGTCCTGTTTAGTGTTTGAGTACCATCAAAACTGTTAGCTAAATGTTCTAACTGGGCCTTTGCCACCTTCAATTTCACCTCAAGGTCCATTGTTAGTTTGTTGGTGTTAGTACAAGACCTATATATATTTCTACACTCATTTAGAGCCTTATCAATCTTAGATAGTTTCTCTATTAACTTAGCCCTGTGAGATGAAATCATGTTGTCACAAGTGACCTTCCAGGTTGCATTATACTTCTCAACCAATTTTTATATGTGGAATGAGAATGAAATAAGTGTTCATGGTCTTGTAATGCAACATCATATACGAAGGATATTTGGTCGATCATAGGTGATCAAATTGGGATTAAGGAAGAGCTCAAAGCCCTCCAATATTGAGCTTAACCGGGACTGTAATCAGGCATGGTAGATGCTATCTTTGGTAGTTCACTCCATTGAATTGTTGTCCATTTATCTTGAGATGGTTTTAGCCTCTCTATAGTCAGTGAGACTCTTTTTTAATGAGTAGTGTGCTCTAGGCAGTGTGCCTTTCTGCATGTGCAGGCCCCTCATTGTATCACATACTTTCTGCAAAAGTATCATCTGACTGTGGGTAGGCTTCCCATCGTGGTTTTTCCCTTTCTGGGTTTTCCATGTACAAATCATGGTGTTATGTGATATGGTTTCTTTGAATTGATTATCTATTTAATTGTTAAGTTGTGTTGTTTATTGGTATTTGTTCCTACCGGCATCTGTATGTGCTTTACTGGTACTTGATCTATTTAAAGGTTATTAAGTGTATTAAAAGTTATAATCTGTTAACAACCAATTCAGCCCCCCTCCCTCTCAGTTCTTCACCAGTTATCCTAATAATTGGTATTAGAGATTTGGTCCCCTTTTGTAGAAGCTTAACTGCTTGAGGTAGATCCTATGGCAGCTAACACTTCTAATCCACCAGCAACTATTTTCAGAAGAGAAATCCCTAAGCTTGATGGAACAAATTATGGGATATGGAAAATTTGAATGGAGACTCATCTTAGATGTCTTGGAAAGGATATTTGGGAGATCAGTGAGAAAGGATATACACCTTATGATTCGACATCTAGTAATCCTACTCCTGCAGACTTGGATAAGAATATTGAGAATGATTGTAGAGCTAGAGAAGCCCTCTTGTGTGCACTTACTGATCAGCAGATCATGGGATTACCTGATAAATCATCGGTTAAGGTCATGTGGGATAAATTGAAAACTCTAAATGAAGGTGATCCTACTGTCAAAATTGCTAAACTTGATGGTTACTGGGTAAGATATGAAAACTTGAAGATGGAAGATAATGAAAGAATTGCTATGTTTATGGAAAGAGTAAATGAGATTGTTATGGGAATTAAATGTTGTGAAGGATTTCTGAGTGAAGATGAAATAGTTTCCAAAGTCTTGAGAGCCCTTCCACTAGCTTACAAGATGAAGGCAATTGCAATTAATGAGTTCAAAACAATGGATAACTCTTCAGTTAACAAAGACATTCTGATTGGGAAATTATCTACTTTTGAGCTTGAAGAATTTTGATCTTCTGGAGCTATAAATTCTGAACCTGCTTTTCATGCATCATTATCATCATCTATCGGCAAAAGTGATTGGAAAGTTTTATATGCAAAAGAATTGGAAGAATTTGAGCAACTTGAAACCTTATTTGCTAGAAGAGTACCTAAAGGTCCGATAGGAAGTAAGCATGAAGGAAAAGCAAATTTTAAATGTTTTTCATGTAATAAGATTGGTCATTTTGCATCTAGATATCCTAAAAGGAATGAAAGATTCGAGGAAAGATTTAAGAAATCATTTAAGCCTAACCAGAACATATATAGATTCAAGAAAAGTAAACAATGCTACATAGCGGATGAGGAAGGAGTAACTGATGACCCTGGAGATGAACTGACAGAAGACTCTGCTAGTGGATCCGGCAATGGAAAGGAATGGGTGTTCTATGCTTTAAAGGAAGATGAACCAGAATCGGCTATCAAAAATGAAGAAAAGGCCCTGCAAGGAAAAGTTGAAGATAAGGATGAATGGGTAATTAATAGTAGATGCTCACATCATATGACTGGAGATAAAGGGAGATTTCTATCCCTGCAAGAATACAATGGTGGTCAAGTCATATTTGGAGATGACAAAGCATGTATGATCAGAGGTAGAGGTATTATTTCTCTGGATGGTAAGCATAATACTGATAATGTCTATTATGTAGAAGGTTTAAAGCATAATCTTTTGAGTGTTGGTCAATTGGTAGACAAGGGTTTCCAACTTCAGTTTAAAGATAGAAAATGCAAAATCATTAACAAGACTGGTTTGGAGATTGCAAGCGGTATTTAGACTGGAGGTAATATCTTTCACCTGAACACTAGTAATAAGACATGTTTGATTTCTCATATTGATGAGAGTTGGTTATGGCATAAGAGGTTGTGTCATGTTAATTTTGATTGTATTGTTAAGATCAATTCAAATAAGGTAGTTAGAGATATACCTAAGATTATTAGGCCTCATAATCCAGTATATAAGGAATGTCAATTGGGAAAGCAAGTTAGAAGTTCTTTTAAGAACATACATGATAAATCTAATGATGTACTTGATTTGATTCACATTGACTTATGTGATATAGCAAGGACTAGAAGCTTTTAAGGTGATAGGTATTTCATGTTGATTATTGATGACTATTCTAGGATGATGTGGATGACATTTCTAAGGGAGAAGTCTAAAGCTTTTGAGAAATTCAAGATCTTTAGAGAAAAGGTTGAAACAGAAACTGGATTGAAAATAAAATGTCCAAGATTAGATCATGGTGGTGAGTTAACTTCTCATGAATTTAACAGTTATTGTGAAACAAATGGAATTACGAGACAATTATCTGCACCTCAGACTCCTCAACAGAATGGAGTAGTGGAAAGAAAGAACAGAACCATTTTGGATGCAACAAGATCTATGATGATGGAAACCAAATTGCCTCATATCTACTTGAGAGAAGCAGTGAGTACAACAATCTACACACTCAACGAAGTTCACATCAAAGGTGAAACCAGTAAGACCCCTTATGAATTATGGTTTGGACATACACCTTGTTGGTATTTTGATGATGTTTAGTTGTGATTGTCATTGATGGACACACACTTATTTGTTATATGAGTTATTCTCAACCGGTACTATGTGGTTTATTGTTCAAATTGGTATTATATGCCATTGAATGCATAGTCTTTGTTTGTAGAAGACTATCGGTGTTTTACAAAAGGAGATTACCGATCAAAGAATGACCGAGGACTTTAAGAGGTACAAGGACCCCAAGCGGCAGCCAATCTTTTTAGGATTGGAACACTATGTTCCAATTTACCAGTCTTTGTTTGTAAACCAGTAATCGGTATACTATATTTTGTTAACCAACAAACTTATAAAGTGTGATGAGTTATCATCCACTGACACCGATGCGGTGATTCTGTGTCATGTTACAAATTGTGTCTAGATGCACTGTACCTAGGAAATTGTAGTCTAATCTCATTGGATTGACATGAAATCAGATTCCTATATGAGGACATCATGTCTAGGGTTTTGTATGTATGAGTGTGAAGTGTTGCGTAAGAAGATTAGGTCTTTGCAAGAAGGTATCTTGCTATAGAGATTGAACATGTGAAGGACAGAAGACTATTGTAATGTTGCAATGCATTAACATAGAGATATCAAGGATCTAACTAAGCATTTTGTGCTACTTTGTAGATCACTTGTTGATTACTAATCTCTTCAACAAGTCAGAAACCCTTAACTGGGTAGGCTTAGTCAAGCCTTTTCTAAATCCTCTAACAAGGTGGTTCAGAGTTGTGGATCTGAAATCCTTTAACAGGATAGTCTTTAACAAGACTTATCTCCTAATAGAGAAGTGGATTCCTAACAGTATCTATTTTGGTGAAGAACATTGTAAGGCCTTAACCGGTTTGGTTGCTATTCTGCAAATAGTAAACTTGTGAGTTTTACTCACCATGGTTTTTCCCATTTGGGTTTCCACATCATAATATCTTGTGTTATGGTGATTGTGTTATTGTGGGTGAATTCTTTATTTTCTATTTGGCTTGTTTGTGTATTAACCGATTTACTGTTTAAAGGGCTATACCGGTTTGCAGTAAAATTGCTTAAGTATTTGGTAAAGTTTTTGGGTATACTAATTCACCCCCCCTGTTAGTGTTCATCAATTGGTATCAGAGCCAACCTTTCTTTAAGTCTAACCACTTGAAAGGAGATATGGGGGAATACAACATGAGGGAACTCACTAACCATCTGGCTAAATCTGAGAGAGCCTATGATGAACTCAAGGTCAAGTATAAAGCCACTTTATCCAAAAGAAGAGAACGTGCTGAGAAAATGTTGGATATTACTAAAAATAGCTCTTCTAATGAAGCAAACATGGATGCCCTAGTCGAGGAAGTGGAGAAACTGAATGAGTCCAAAACTAATCTCAGGAGGGAGCTAGAAGGACTGACCATTAGGGTGAGTCAGGAACTGGAAAACCGAAGAAAAGTTGAGGATCTAGTGAAGGACAAGGAGCACGAGATCTTTAAGTTGAAACAAGAAATTGGTACCATTACCACTTATCTACAAGAGTGTAAGGAAGAGAAAGAAGAAATGCAAGAAAAAATCAATGCAACCATTTCATGGAATGAAACCCTAATGAAGACCAATGAAGCTCTTTCCAAAGAACTTGTTGAGACGAAGGAGATACTTGCAAAGTTGGACCAAAATCTAGAATCAATGAAGCCATCAAAGGATACCACTGGACTTGGTTTCTCTACATGTGAGGAAGGTGAATCATCTGGAACCAAGATTGATGCATCAAAAGAGCAACCAGTATCTGAGAAAAGCAACAAAAGCAAAGGTAAGACAAAGTTCAAACCTGTATGCTTTAACTATCATAAGGAAGGCCATACTGCCATTGTATGTAAGAGCAAGGCTTATAATAATTTCCCTTACATGCAAAACAATGTGTATGACCATAAGGCTAGAACTGGTAGATTTAATGGTCATTGTTATGCATGCAACAATTTTGGGCATAGATCTTTTGAGTGCAGATCAGTTATGAACAACTCTGGAGGTTATGCACTGAGAACAAGAGGAGCTGTCCAAGAACCTCTTATGAACCAGAACCCAAACCGGTATAGAACCTATGACCATAGGTCAAATAGTTATGGAATGACAAATGGTTGGATAGAAACCTGTGTGATCTATCATGGTAGAGGTCACACTGCTGCAACATGTAGGAGAAAGAAAGGAAATGTGAACACCAGAACATGGAGAGGACCTGGTATGGTATGCTATCATTGTAATAAACCGGGACGTCTTTCCAAAGCATGCAGACTGAGACAAAACCCATCAGAAGACAAACCGGTTGACCTAGAAGGTAAAGGAAAGGTCGATGTTGAAACCATTCAGGCTGATATGGATAAAATTTAGAAAAAGAAATCTGAAGAGAAACCACAAGATGTACCAGTTTCCACACCCAGTGTGGAGACTGCTGAATAGACAAATTAAGCTTCAAAAAGATTAAGGGGGAACATATCAGTAACAATGTTTTGAACCCCCTGAGTATATCGGTAAAATGCTTTTATCGATATTGGTTACTTGTCGACCGACAGAAGAAATAAAGTGGTAAAAGGTTAAATTATGGTTTGTACCCTAACAGTGATGCATTTATTATGGTAGATAGGAGCATGTATAAAGGCAATTTTTGTAGTCATTTTTACTTACCTATTTTCGAAGAAGCATTTTTTTTTAACTTGAGTAGTGCAACAAAAGAAATCAATCTTGCATTCAAAGAAATATAGAAAGAAATCTTGTGCAAGACCCAATAGACATTTCAAGTTATCCAGAGTGGAGGTCAGAGTGGTAAAGAAATATTTTGAAGAAGTGTGTTGTGCTCGACATCGGCGAACCCTAGTTCAAAGTGAAAAGGTTTTTTTCGTCAAATCACTCTTATCATTCAGAATTATTTGGACATGGCTTCTACATCCAAAGTCTCTTCTAGTTCTTCTGCACCCGAGGAGTCATCTGAATCTCTTAGCAAGAAGGTGAAATACAATGCCCTATCTCAAATTCCCGTTGGAGTCATTATTGAAGCGGATGTTTCTGTTTATGTTGATTGCAAACTGGAAGACCTAGGGTCTCTAGTGATTCACTCCCAATTGAGTTTGTTCTATGGAAAAGATAAGAAGATAAAACTAGAATACAGTGTGATCGAGAAGAAGAAATTCCACAATGTAGTATACTTTCTTGAGGAATTCACAGAAGATCATATAAGAATTATTCTTAGTAGGTTTCATGGTGACAAGATGTATCTTGAGCGAACCCATGATATCACACCAAAGGCAATCCATGCCATGACCGACTTCTATAATATTGGATAATTCCCCATTCTTCGTAAGATCACAAAAACCAAAGTGACAGAGCTCACCAGTTCTGTGAGCGACAAGAGGGCAATGACTATCAACAACATTGAAGATGACTTGGTGAAGTGTGCATGCATGGTGATCGGATATAGAGTATTCTATGCCAACAGAATGAATTTTGTTCCTATAGATGCAGTGCATGCCACTTATTGAATGATTAAGGAAGATGCAGAGTATGACTTGTGTACCTGCATGCAAAAACAAATCATGGAGAATTTGAAATCCATCAAAGAGGACAAGGCACTTAGGTTCAAGTTCGGTCAACTACTTGTTGGGTTGTTTTTCTACTTTCAAGGGTATTTTCTGTGAGTTGGTGATGTTCAATGGTCAAGTCACCTATCAGTTACTAGAAAAATCAAGGAGAGTCTGCAAGCAGTGGGATCTACTTATCCAGAGACTCTGAACAGGTATTTTGATGAGTTCAGATTGAAGATGAACTAGAGAACAAGGATATCAGGTGACCTAGTAAAGAAGTATGAAGATGATATCTGTTTTATGATCAAAGTGGATCATTTCATAATGGAAGTGGTTGAGCTGAGAGAAGATGAAGTTGAGCCTATGGGCTATGAAGTGGTGAACGATATACTCATTGGGTATGCCTCTACCCTACTTGCCTCACCACTTGATCCAAAGAAGAAGAGGACCGAAACCTACTCTGAGAAAGTTAATCCTCCTCGAGTACTGAAGTAGAAGAAGAGGAAAGTTGTGCCATCGACATCGGCACCAGTTACATCTACTGTCAATCCAAAAATGACCAAGAGGTCACCGACAAAGAATAAACTGGAGGCTATTCCACCAAAGGTATTTGAGAGGAAGAGGAAAATCAAGAACGAAGCACAGGATTCAATAGACACTGAATTAGAAGATGAAATAAAGAAGGTGAGGCAATTGAGTAAGATGACCAAGCTAACTGATAATGTACCTACAACCTCTGCACTGGTAAATATACATGTTCCTTCTTACAAGCCTATGACACATTTTCAAAGGATTATAAAGAACATTAGAAGGAAAATTCTTGATGACCTAAAATATTATTTTGATGATCTTAGAATGCCCCACCGGTGGTGCTCTTTCTATCATCTACATCTCCTACCCAATTTGCATCGGTGTATACACATAAATCAAAATTTTCATCTTTAGGATACCATAAACCAAGATTTCCACATGCAAATCTCTGTCTTATGCATTGAGTTTCACCGGTATTAATATTGACTGCTAATCTGTCAACCAACATTAAGTTTAGTTTACCGGTATTAAGTATAAAGTTTGATTAAGTTATATTTGGGTTGAAATTAATTGACAAATGATTCACCCCCCCCCCCCCCCCCCCGCCCCCCTCTCAGTTGCCTCTGGGTCCTAACAATAATATCAATCTGGCAATGGCTGAAGGACATAAACTTTTAAGCAAAATCTATCAGCCCGATATATTTTGTGATCATGCTCTGAAGAAGAAGGGTCAACTCCAATCGGAGTTAAAGCAGTATATTGACAACTTCAAAGAGCCATATGATTCCTTCACAGTGTATGGGCGGACTGTACAAACTCACCGACAACAGATTGACAAGACTGATTCAGAGATCTGCAAGCGGTCTCAAGATCTGCAGAAACTTCAGTTGCTTTTGTTACCTAAGTTGTAGATTCTTTAGAAGTGCTTTCTAAACATGGACGCCATTATTGTCACTTAGGAATTGAGCACTATTGATGATGTTAGCATTCCAGATGAAGACTCAAAGTGAAATTTCTGCCTCACGCCTAGACACGTGGTCTACAGACATGAAGGAATTTTTGAAAAACTTTAAATTTGTTTTTGAAAAGTTCTACTCATTATTTTCATAAACATATACTCTGTTTTAATGTTATGCAATATGATTTTGGCATGTTTTCATTACTTTGTCATTGTTGGCAAAGGGCGAGTGATATGGAAGTAGTACATGCTTTTAATTTTGGCAAAGGGAGTAGTGTATATGCTTAGGGGGAGTAATTTGATTATGACATCATTTTTTGTTATGTAAGCACTTAGATGTCAAATTTTCCTAAGTGTTGCCATCAATGCCAAAGGGGGAGATTGTTGGTATTTTGATGATGTTTAGTTGTGATTGTCATTTATGGACACAGGCTTATTTGTTATATGAGTTATTCTCAACCAGTACTATGTGGTGTATTGTTCAAACTAGTATTATATGCCATTGAATGCATAGTCTTTGTTTGTAGAAGACTATCAGTGTTTTGCAGAAGGAGATTACTGGTCAAAGCATGACCGAGGACTTCAAGAGGTACAAGGACCCCAAGCGGCAGCCAATCTTTTTAGGATCGGAACACTATGTTCCAGTTTAATAGTCTTTGTTTGTAAACCGATAATTGGTATACTGTGTTTTGATAACCAACAAACTTGTAAAGTGTGATGAGTTATCATCCACCGACGCCGATGTGGTGATTCTGTGTCGTGTTAAAAATTGTGTCTAGATGCACTGTACCTAGGAAATTATAGTCTAATCTCATTGGATCGACATGAAATCAGATTCCTATATGAGGACATCATGTCTAGGGTTTTGTATGTATGAGTGTGAAGTGTTGCGTAAGAAGATTAGGTCTTTGCAAGAAGGTATCTTGTGATAGAGATTGAACGTGTGAAGGATAGAAGACTGAAGTAATGCTGCAATACATTAACAGAGAGCTATCAAGGATCTAACTAAGCATTTTATGCTACTTTGTAGATCACTTACTTGTTGATTACTAATCTCTTCGATAAGTCTGAAACCCTTAACCGGGTAGGCTTAGTCAAGCCTATTCTAAATCTTCTAACAAGGTGGTTCACAGTTGTGGATCTGAAATCCTTTAATAGGGTAGTCTTTAATAGGAGTTATCTCCTAACAAAGAACTAGATTCCTAACAGGATTTGTTTTGGTGAGGAAAATTGTAAGGCCTTAACCGATCTGACCTTAACCGGTCTGGTTGCTATTCTACAAATAGTAGACTTGTGAGTTTTACTCACCATGGTTTTTCCCGTTTGGGTTTCCACATCATAATATCTTGTGTTATGGTGATTGTGTTATTATGGGTGAATGCTTTATTTTCTATTTTTCTTGTTTGTGTATCAACTGATTTAATGTTTGAAGGGCTATATCGGTCTGTAGTAAAATTGTTTAAGAATTTGGTAAAGTTTTTGGGTATACTAATTCACACCTACTGTTAAATATTTCAGAATTTTTGGAAGTGAATTCTATATAAAAGAGATGATTCAATTGGAAAGTTTGATCGTAGATGTGATGAAGGGATATTTCTTGGTTATTGAATTCAAAGCAAAGCATATAGATGTTATAACAAAATATTGCAAAAAATTGTAGAAAGTGCTAATGTGAAAGTGGATGAGCAGTACATAAATCATTATATATCATATGATAGGGAACTGGCAGTGGAAATGATCATAACTAAACCGACAATGCCTCAAACGATACAAGAAATTGAGACAGTTACACCAGCACAATTAGAAAATTCAGCTGTGACTGATGATCAGAGTAGTGAACCTGAAGTTCAGAAGACACCAAGGTATGTAAGATTAAATCATTCTGAAGATCAAATTATTGGAGATAGGAACAAGGGAGTTATGACAAGAAGAAAAATCGCAAATGAAGAGGTATATCTTATTTCTCAAGTTTAACTGGCAATTGTTATTGAAGCTTGTAAGGATAAACATTGGTTAAAGGCTATGGAAGATGAATTAGATCAAGTAGAGAAAAATGAGACTTGGTCTTTAGTTCCCCAACCTAAAAATAAGAATGTTATTGGAACTAAATGGGTCTTTAGGAATAAACTGAATGAGGATGGTCAAGTTGTAAGAAACAAGGCTAGATTGGTTTCTAAAGGATATTCTCAAATGGAAGGAATTGATTATGGTGAGACATTTGCCCTTGTAGCTAGTATTGAAGTTGTTAGACGATTTATTGCCTCTGCAACTTATAAGAACTATAAGCTTTATCAAATGGATGTTAAATGTGCATTTTTGAATGGTGAACTTGAAGAAGAAGTATACATTGAGCAACCTGATGGATTTTCACTAACAGATGATAAAGATATGGTTTGCAGATTGAAGAAAGCTTTATATGGATTGAAACAGGCTCCTAGAGCTTGGTATGCAAGGTTGGATAAATATCTTTTGAAGCTTGGTTTTACAAAAGGTAGTGTTGATAGTAATTTATATTATAAGATCACTAATAATGATATTATGATTATTGAAGTATTTGTTGATGATATCATTTTTGGAGGAGGAGATAAATTGTGCATGGAACTTGCTAACAATTTGAAGAATGAATTTGAAATGTCCATGATCGGTGAAATGAGATTTTCTTAGGTTTGTAGATTACTCAAACTGAGAAAGGCATTTTTATCTATCAAACTAAGTATCTGAGGTAATTGTTGAAGAATTTTGGTATGGATAATTCGAAACCGTAAGTACTCCTATGGTGACAAGTGAGAAATTATCTATCAAGGATACTTCTACATTGGTAAATCCGACAAGGTATAAATCTATGTTTGGTGGTATGTTATATCTAACTCAAACTAGACCGGATATTATGAATTTAGTAAGTATTGTTTCAAGATATCAAAGTAATCCTAAAGAAAATCATGAATGTGCAATAAAGAGGATATTCTGGTATTTGCAAGGAACAATAGAATATGGTTTATGGTATTCTAAAAATGATGATTTCACTTTATGTGCATATACTGACTCAGATTGGGCAGGAGAAACTAATGACGAGAAGAGAACTTCTGGTGGAGCTTTCTTTCTTGGAAAGAAACTGGTTTCATGGATCAACAAAAAATAGTCATGCATTTCTTTATCTACTGCAGAAGCTGAGTATGTTGCAGCAACAACTAATTGCACTCAAGTCTTGTGGATGAAGCAAATATTGAATGATATCAAGGTAAATTGTAATGAACCGGTAGTTATCTACTATAATAACTCTATAGCTATTGAAATGTCTAAGAATCCAATATTTCACTCTAAGACTAAGCATATATCAATAAAGTACAACTTTCTGAAGGACAAGGTAGAAGCAAAGGAAGTCAAATTGGTTTATGTGAACATTAAAGAACAGATTGTAGATATATTCACTAAACCATTGTCTAAGGAATCATTTGAGTATTTGAGAGACAAGTTAGGGGTTTTTGCCCCTTCGACAGAGACTTGATTGATGCAGTTTGTCATCAGTCTGACATGCATTATCAAAGATATTATTCATTCTAGCACTGATGAGTGGTGCTACTACTCAGGGGGAGTAGTCAGCTTTGAGATTCAAAGGTTTACATTATTTCTTTGATATTTTTTGTCAGATTTTTGGCATGGATGTCAAAGGGGGAGAGATAGTGGTGTGAAAAAAATAAATGCAGAACTTTACAGAGATATCATTCACAGGGGGAGAGCTATTGGTATTTAGGAGATTATTGGTTGTCTTCCACAAGGGGAGACTTGTTTGGCATTTTTTTGGTACTTAGATTTTTTTCACATCTAGTGTTGCCATCAATGTCAAAGGGGGAGATTGTTGGTATTATTGGATGAATTGATTATGTGTTGCATTGATGTTTTGTCATTGATGTCAACACTAGCTGTTATGGTTGGTTACCGGTAGAAGATCTAGTGTTACCGACAGAAGAGACTATGGAATATGTTTGGTTACATGTGGCATGTTCTTCTATAGCATGTTTTGGTCAATTGATATTGACTTGGTAATCGGATACTATCATACATTCTAGTAAACCCTTACTGACATTGGTTTAAGGCTTTACCGACAGAACTCTCACTGAAGAATCTTCACAGGATAAATAATTGGTGTTGGTGCAACTTCTAGATGGATTTCAGGATACTGAAGATGTTCTTTGATCATGGCTCAACTGCTTGAAGACATTTCTTTGGCGTGGTGGACCCAGAATAGTTCTGGTACCTATCTAGGTTATGGACTGGTATCATGATAACGTGTACTCTACACATTACTAGGATGTTTTGAGATAATTTATGGATTTATTATTGTTGTTTTGGTCTTAAGGAGACATGGCATATCATTGTAATATGGATTTATGTAATGATCTTATTGTAATATCTTTTAGTTGGCCGACCTAATTGGTTTTAGGCCTTAGGGTTTGTATAAAATGATGTAAGATTTCATTGTAGATCGTGGCATATGTGGAATGGGAATGAAATAAGTGTTCGTGGTTTTGGAATGCAATATCATATGTGAAGGAGATTTGGTCAATCATAGGTGATCGAATTGGGATTAAGGAAGAGCTCAAAGGCATCCGGTATTGAGCTTAACTGGGACTGTAATCAGGCATGGTAGATGTTATCTTTGGCAGTTCACTCCATTGGATTGTTGTCCATTTATCTTGAGATGGTTGTAGCCTCTCTATAGTAAGTGAGACTCTTTTGTAATTAGTAGTACACTCTAGGCAGTGTGCCTTCCTGCATGTGCAGGCCCCTCATTGTATCACACTTTCTGTAGAAGTATCACCTAACTGTGGATAGGCTTCCCACCATGGTTTTTCCCTTTCCGATTTTTCCACATACAAATCATTGTGTTATGTGGTATGGTTTCTTTGCATTGATAATCAGTTTAATTGTTAACTTGTGTTGTTTATCGATATATGTTCCTACTGGCATCTGTATGTTCTTTATTGATACTTGATCTGTTTAAAGTTTATTAAGTGGATTGAAAGTTATAATCTGTTAACAACTAATTCATCCCCCTCCCCTCTCAGTTGTTCACCAATTACCCTAATAGTGTGATCGAAAATGATCCAACATCTCCCATTTATTCTACAAAAAACCTAATTTTTCATTGGCATTAATGCATGCTGACATATCATACCGGATACAAAATCCATTATCTCAACACCACTTATCCTCCAAACTAATTTCACCAAGATCTGAAACAAGCTTTCAGACCTCTACTAGGTGTAATGCAAGATCTTTCATTCGTTTGCCTCTCCCTAAGGCTAATGCCTTTGTTACTAGATGAGTTTCCTGTCGGTGCAGGAACATTTTGTTCTGTCGGTTGAGTGACCGTATTGATTGTCTCTGTTGATTGATCTTTAGATCTCCTAATCCACTTCTTCTCATGCTCCTTCCGAATATATTCAACCTTCTATTTTCCTTTCTCATCATTTCCTACTGGATTATTCTTGCTTCTGCAAAATTTAGCAATATGTCCTATTTTGTTTCATGCATAGCAAGTGACATTATTTTTCCGAATTGCTTTGTTATATCCTTGATCATTCCTTGACCTACATTGATTACCCATATGTCCAAACTTTCCACATGCATGACATTTCACATTCATTCTACAATCTTTTGTCCTATGACCATACTTCTTAAAATTTGAACATTGATCGAGAACTCCATTGTTATCCTGATTTGCTCTATTTCTGCAATGTCTTGCCATATGAACAAATTTATTGCAAACAAAAAATCTTCCATTGAATTTATGTGCACTGGGTTGCCTTACCCATGTATTCTGATTTCTATTGATAGGTAGATTCTCCTAACCGGTTGTCTCATTTGCATTTGCAGTACCAGAGCTTTTTCCATTCTCAAATCCAAGACCTCTAGTGTCTCCCTTGCACCTTTGATCCTTCAATAGCTCATCAAGTTTTGCAGAACTAGCCTTAAACTTGTCTTTGTATTCATTTGTAGTATCCAGATCTCCCCTTAGGACTATTATCAATCTTTCCAATTCCTACTCATTATTTTGAGATTGCACCAATTCAGTTCTCAACATATCATTCTCATGTGCCAACCTAATACATTCCTCAGATATGTCTTTCAGAGATCTGCCAAGATTTTCTTCATTCTTCTTTAGGTCTTCAATCTCCTTGCTTATCCTCATAGTTAGGGTTTGCATTTCATTCTTCATCACACCATTCTCCTGACTCAACTTCTGACATTGTTCCTTAAGGGCATCCTTCTCTTCATCATCCTGATTTTGCAAAACTTCCTTCCTTCTAGCTTGAACAAATGATAGCCTCTCCTGTAGGATAAGAATGAATTCCTTTGTAGAGTTCAATTCATCCTGCAACTTCAAGTTCTTCATCCTTTTAGCATCATAGTTCTCAAGTGCTACTTCAAGTTGTTTCTCCATACTCATCTCCATGGATTCCGGATTCAAGATCTTCCTAAAGATGTTAGACTTACTCCAAGGCACCAGGCTTTGATACCAGTTGTTGCAATCCAAGAACACTGAGAGGGGGGGGCGTGAATCAGTGTTCTACTGGTATAATAAATTTTAACCTTATTAACAAAGTATTTTAGTAACCGGTAAACATAGAAGAATATAAAAGCAAATAGAAATGAACCAACCACAAGAGCATACACCATAACATAGAGATTTATACGTAGAAAACCTCAAAAGAGGAAAAACCAAAGTGGGATTGGTGACTGACAATATCTATCCACTGGCCAAATGAATACATATTACAATAGGGGTATGCACATGCAGGAAGGCCAACAACCTAGAGCACACTGCTCATCACAAAAGGAGCCTCACTGACACAAACACCAAATATAGAGTTAGAAACAAAATTCTGAACTCTGAAAGTGCATCTGCTATGCTGGATGAGTTCCGATTAAAGCACAATTTGTACCAGTTTTCACTATCTCCTTCCTTACCAGTATCTTGCTTTGTGTTGGTGCAAATAAATATTCATCATGAATATTATTACACTTTACTTAAGTTAACTTAGGATAATGCATCTCTTCGTAGTTTGGATTTGAGACACTTAGGTAAGTGTGCACATAGGGATATAGCTTGTAGGAGAAATTCCACCTTTTGTGGTCTTATTTTGCTATTACACTCCACATTCGGTGGGTCATCCACCTCTTATGGAATATTATATTATTTCTCCTACCTACTCCTAGTATTTCTTAATTGAGCCACATGTCATGATTGTGTGCTCGTATATCCATATGGCCTTGCCTATATAAGCAGGTCTATATTCATTGTATTGGTTAATCCAATTGATCATTTGCATATTGATGAGAATACAGTTTGTTCTTGTCATTCTTTTGTCTCTCTTTTATACTTTTCATTGTGCCCTTGATCTTGGCAAAATCTCACATGGTATTAGAGCCATTGGGGCTTCAATTGATTGGTTTTTGGAGACATCTTGGAAGGCTTCTATTTTCGGATCTGAGGGACAATGTTTTTTGGAGGCATCTTAGAGCATTTTCAACCTCACCATTGTGTCCGAAAGGACATTTCCATAAAAATTGAGTATAAACTCGACCTATTTTGGCGAAAATTGAATTTTGGGTGTTGGACTAATTTTTTGCCTAATTCGGACGGTATGGTATGGAATTTTCGGATCTCAAAAAAAAAAAAAATCTGAAATTTTTTTTCCAGTTTTGAAAAAGATTTAAAAAAAAAATAATTTTTTTTTTTTTTTGTGGGTCCATACCTTCTACCTAGTCAGCAGCGCACAGTTAGCGCCCAGTCAGCAGTGCATAGTCAGCATTTTTTGAAAAAAAATTAGACCCCTCTCCGTTGAGCAGTTTGGATTTTTGGGTCAACTTTGGAGGCTCATAACTTGCTCAATTTTGTTCCTTTTTTGGTGCAATTTTTTTTTATTTAGGCTAATTTTTCATTCTCTTCGCAGTGGTGTGGTTATTTTCTTATTTTTGTGCATGTCTTTTGGAATTTTCAGGTTCTCTTGGATATACCTGTCCAATCCTCAATTTTGCAACTTCAAAGGCTTGGTTTGACCTCATATGACCTCCTTTTCAGGTGTTGTTTTTTTTGAAAGTGCATATTTTTTTGTTTACTTTCATAATCTATGATTAGATTTTATAGATTTTGAGTGGAAATTGTACTTTCAGATATTGGTCTTATTTGGCCTACTTGGTACTTGTAATTTGCTTGGATCTTAGTTTAGATCTCTTGCATTATTAGTTTGAGTCTTCTTTGGCCTTATTAAGGAAGTTGTAAAGTTGAAATCAGAAGTCCACTTTGTCATTTTTTGCAAGTGGCTCATTGTACACGCACTAAGTGTTATCACTGTTTAAGAAAGGGGTTTTCTTTTCCCATAATTGGCTAAGTTTTTGAAATTTTGAGTCAGACACACTATCAACTGCTTCAGGTCTGTGTTAAGTCTTAAGCGTTTAGGGTTTCAATTTTAAATCGCTCAATGTTTGGTCAAAAACCCTCTGGTTTCTATTCATGTGTTACTTTATTCACTTAAGTAATGGGTCTTGGGGTCGTAAGAGGTGTTCCCCCTTGTCATTTGCCTAGGCGGTTGTTGAATTAATCATAAAAATTTATGCCTTATGTCTTTTCTTCCTAATGTTGTTGGTCCCAGTAAGTTGCATGTAGCTCTTAGATGGATCTATGGTTTTCGCTATTTCATTAGGTGAAGTTGCGTGTGGTTTAAGACTCACAAAATGGCGAAAGGGAAAAGCGTGTTCAATGGTGCACATTTGGTCCAGTTTAAAAGGGCTCCATCTCGTTCAAGATCTAACGGCTAGCATTAGTTTGCAGCCAAAACTTGCAAGTGAAATACCTTTCGCAAAATGGCGAAAAAGGTTTGGCGGGACCCTGCAGCGAAGACTTTTCAAATGGCTAAAAGGTGATCAGGTTTAAGAGAGATCGACGGTTTGCGTTGTTTCGTGGCCGATAGATGCTCAAAGGTTATGCCTTGCGAAATAGCGAAAAGGTTTTTCGGCTCACAAAAAGGGAGTTTTCATAAGAGCATAACAGATGCACAAGTCTCATTTGATCTGATGGTTAGCGCAGTTTCGCAGGAGGAAGATGCTCGACAGTTAGCTTTCGCGAAGTAGCGAAATGACATGGCGCTCCAAGCAGGTAGTCCAGTTGGTTGAGATGGCAAGTAAGATGATGGCACGTGGTAGAAGGTCAAAATAGTCAGCAAGTCGGATTTAAGGATTAAAAGGTGGGTCCCATAGGTGAGTCATGTCACGGGATAAGAAGTGACCTAGCAGATATAGGTGGCAAGGATGAGTTGGAATCTGATGTTCTCTCTCAGCAAATGAAAGGTTGACATGTCAGTTTGAAAGTGACTAGATGCCAGGTGGATGGAGTTTAGTTAGAGGGCCCACATCTGCCGAATTCAGTTAAGTTGTTAAGCATCGAGCAAGTTAAGTATAATCTAACGGCCCGCGTGAGTTCACATTGGTAAAGTGCTCATGTTTTAAAACCAGCGAAACAACAAAAAGGTTTTGGGGACCCAAGGATAGATAAAAGCATTAAGTTAAAAGAGGATCAACTCCGATTCAATCTGACTGCTCGCATTGTTTCATGGCTGCGAACCAACCGAGGGATATGCTTCCCGAAGTAGTGAAAGGAAGAGAAGGTTCATCCATGTGTAATGATAGATGGTTATGTGTCGATTAACACGTGGTTTCAGAAGAAATTGAGAGCCCGCCAAGGTGTAATCGGCGGTTATAAGGGAAAGACACGTGGCTGACTTTGAACTAAACTTGAAGAGTTTTCCAAAGCTAATGGTTGAGTGTCACGTGGTATTCAGTAACCAATGAAAGAGTTGTGTAAGTGAAGCAACCATAAAGCTCTCCCTTAAAGGATGGTCATCTCTGATTTCATCCAACGCTTCGCGTTGTTTTGTGGCCCTAAGTTGAAAGTGGTTTAAGCTATGCAAAATAGAGAAATACCGTTAGCTGTCAAGATAGAGGCACGGTTAATGAAGAAGCTGACGGTCCTGGTAAGAGTTAAACACTGAGCAGTTAAAGTTCCATCTAACGCCTGGCGCAGCTTTGCGAAGGAAAAGTAATCGAGGGATATGCTTCATGAAATGGCGAAAAGGAGATAGGGCCCGGTGCTAAGGCAAAGCTATTAAGTCAGTGTAAAGACCGATCAAGTTTCATTTGATCAGATGGTTGGCATGATTTCATTTAACAAAATTATGCTCTTCGAAACAGCAAAAAGGAAAAATGTGTAGGGATGTTGTGACCTGTTGGAGCGAAAAATTCGAATTCTCTCATGAATTCAATTCTGAAGGGAGGGCCGAAGCATGCGGTATCAATGTCACAGTTAAGAGCCTAAGTACCATATATGATCTCATATCAATCGGATGAAGGTATCATTCTAAAGAATTGTTGCAGAGAAGTGGTTGCAGAGCTATTTTCTTCAAATATAGAGTAAATTCATTTAGTTGCAAAGCAGATTTCTTCAAGCTAAAAACAGGTTTTCTTGTACTCTTGTTTGGCAATTTCTTACCAGTGTGTTTTAATTGAGGTCTTGATTTGTCACAGAACCAGTTGGGAGTAATAGTTAAATTGCTTGCATATTTTAAGATGGCACCTAAGAGAGAGTTCTCAGAAAAAGTTAATTACCAGGAAAGGGCCATTTGTGATGATTTTCTTGAACAGTTGACATTGTCAACTAATCTAGCATCAAAGGTGAAAGAACTAGTGCTAAGAGCTCCTTGTTTGAAAATAGGAGAAGGGTTATATGATAAGGGTAATTGGTTGAGAGACCCATGGGTTGGGTTGTCTGGGTTGAGGTTTTTCAAAGTTGGATTTGGCATGAGAAATTCCCCAGCCCCGCAGAATAGCATCTGGGAGTTAGATTTGGGAAAATTGGTAGTTCCAGGAGTATTCATGGAAATGGATATCCTAACTCAGATTGCACATAACTATGATCCAGTCACAAGGAGCATTAGGGATATAAATGGGAAAGCCCTCATTGAAATAAATAATGAGGAATTCAGAAGTGCTTTTGGGCTTAATGAGTTTACCAATTTTCTAGAACCTATTAATTTCAAATCATTAGCTCAGGTATACAGTGCATAGAGGAACCACTTTAGAAATGAGCCTCTAAAGGAATTCTTCGTGAAGATAGGTGGGTTGACAGTTGCAGGACCCAACACTAAAGAGCCCTTCTAATTGAATCTGTTCACCCTTAGGGCTAAGGGATTGTATTGGTCACTTTGCAAGATTTTAGGAGAGGATGTTGAGGCAAATATGCCCAATCATTACATGCTAATGATTGCTCAAATTTTGAATCCTTCTCTTGCAGTAACCTTTGATTATGCTTCCTTTATTACTGATGCTATCCATGAAGGGTTGATAGCTATAAAGAATGGGAAGATTGATAGGCCTTTTGGATGGTATTCCCTCCTCATGCATCTATTTTTATTTAAAGGCGGTGATTATTTTGCAAGTGGGATGGATCTTATAAAAGAGAAACACGGAGAAAAGTTGCCAGTACAATTATGGAGTACAGTGTTGTCATGGGATAGAGATGATGCTAGTTTCTTAAAGTTTGATAAATGTTTTGCATCAAAGATTATGACTCTCCTCTGTTCAAAAAATCCGAGAGTCCCCAAGGTTCTTTTGGAATTTATTAGACCAAAAGAATTTGCAAAAAATATAAAAATTGTCCATAATTGGGGTGATATTTACTTATACCCTGTCTCCACAATTTTTAGAGTATTTGGTTTCAGAGGCACTCCATTTTTATTGCCCTATCAGGTCCCTCTCAAAGTGGGAACTACAGAAATCCTCAGACAAATTGGTAGTGTGCAAGAGGCAGAGCTAACAGGTAGGGGTAAAGGGAGTATTTTCCCTACAGTTACTATAGCCCACCAATTTGTAATAACCAAGGGAGGTTGGAACTATTTTGAGGATTTTCTTAAACCTTATCATTTGTCAACTGCAGTGTCCAGGTGTGTCGATCCTGAAGATTTTTTCAATGGCATGTTTACAAAGAGGACAATATGTAGAGGTAGACCCCATGAATTCCAGTTCCCTGAAGACCTCATTAGAAATGACTTTCATCTAGATGAGTAGGAGCTAAGGAAGGAAAAGTGGGTGGCTTATAAAAAGGCCTTAGACTTTGTACATCAGTTTGATACCAGCTATGACCCATTGTCTAGCTTTCACCCTTTTGAGGAGAAAATAAAGTTCCTAATTCTTTGTTTTGAGGATGTAATGCAGACTCTGGAAGAAAAGAGGGAGGTTGTGATTAAAAACAACCTTGAAAAGGCAAGAATGGTTCTAAGTAGGTCTACATCCACTAGAACAATCCCTCCTGGAGACTATACGTTGCACAAGAAGTCTAATTATAGTGTGTTGATGCCTACAACATGGGAGCCCTCTACCTCTAAAGGAAAGAGGAAGATACAAGACGTCATTGACATCCAAGATATCCCAAAGAAGCAGAGAGTGGGAAAAGAAATAAAATATTATACACCCTTGTACTCTCCATCTCAATCCCCTATTTGTATAGGAGATGAACAGGCAGTAGCTGAACAATTGATATAGTTAGGTAGCCTAGGAGAAATAGCTTACACATATGATGAAGTAGAAGAGGGAATGCCAGAAGAGCCCCTTGCTGCTGAGATGAACATCACTACCAATGAGTTTAAGGGCTAGGAGTGGGATTCTGAGATCAAATAGTCTAGTGAGGACTTCTTGGCTGACAACAACTTTGTTACATCAGGAGCATTCATGCAGTTTGTATAGAAGCCAAACATTGACAAATACAATGCAAGATGTGAGAAGAGAAAAGGTGAGAAGCCTCATAAAGATCTAGCTATGGTTGAGGAGGAAATAAAGCAAGAAATGATAGATGAATTTAAGACCATCACTCCTAAGCAAGGAAGAGATATGGTCGCACAAGCTTGAGTACTCATTCTCCCTAAGTGGGACATAGCAGATGCCTTGGTATTGGAGGCAGTGAGAAAAGAAACTAAACCCATGGAGGGAGATACTTTTAGCAAAGACAATGTTGCACTAGTCATGTGGTCTCTTAAGAGAGATGAGAATAAGAGAAGTAAGGACACCCCAGGGTCAAGTTACCTTGGTGGAATGATAGTGAAAAGAGTGCAGAACACAGGGGTAGTGGAAGCTACTAGCACTATGCTAGAGTCTACGAAGTTTAGTGTTGCAGTAGCAGAAAGGGAGGCTAAAGAAAAGGCAGACCTCCAAGTTAAGTTGGAGACAATTTTGAAAGCTTACAACAGTGCTACGGAAGAGGTAAGAGGTAAAGATAGCATCATTGCTAAGTTGCGAAGCCAGTTGGCAGGACAGTATCATCAAGGTGAGTCTTCAACACTGATTATCTCCTCTTCTCCTACAAGACCTCCACCTACCAGCCCTATCATTGAGTTCCCACCATCTCCAGCACCCTCTAGTTCTCAAATGGTTGAGATCACTCCCCAAGAATTGGAGAATTTGAAATAGGCTCAGGCCTTGTATGCAAAAAGGTATGAAGAAAGAGTAAGGGCTACCATTTCAAGTTTTGCAGACACCATGGGGGCCTCACTATTTTATAACAACATAAGCAAGATTTTAGATATGTGGAATGAGCTTAATGGAGATAAAGCCATTTTGATGCCTATTTTTGACAAGTGGAAGCCTAGAGAGAAGGATTTGGAGCTTATTTGTGTATCTTATGATGAAGAAAGGGCTGATCCTATCATCAAATCCACTTGTGACAGCACAAAGGATCTAATAAAATTAGCAGAAGGGATAGACAATGCTGATAGGAAGATCAACTTGTACAAAAAGGAGTACACTGATCAAGTTTTTGAATTGATTCCAAGAGTTTTTGTCAGCCCAAATCAATTAAAGGACAAACAAGTGTGGCTTAAGGAATTAGAGGCCAAACTGTCAGCTAGAATAAAAGGAATTGTTGACTTAGATGATGCTTCCTTTTTTGTTGTAACAATTCAGGAGATAGAGAGAATCAAATCTCATTATGGTTTTCTCAATTCAAAGGTCAACAAGATGAGAAATTATTGGAAAACGTTAACCAAGGCAAAGGCAAAAGTGATTAACTTTGCGTGGCCAACTAATGATGTGTATAATGAGTGGACAAGAAAATATGCCATTCAGGATGCAGAATAGTTAGAAGAGGTTGCAACGGGAGAACAAGTAGAAGAAGCCGTAGAGGTTGAAAAAGACTTGTAACCATTTTTGTAAAAAATCTTGAGAAGAAATGATTGTAACAAATTCTCCTAAGAAAGTCTGAAGCTATGTGCATCCATATTGTTCTAAATGGATACCAGGACTAGTAGAAAAGAGGATCACAAAGAATTGTAAGAAAACGCTGCAGAAATTTATCTGATCTTTTCCAAGTTTTAATGGAGAATATTTGAAAGTTTTTGTAATACTTTCTTGAAGATAATATCAATATAAAGACCATCAGTTTTCAGTTTAAACTTTGTGTCGTCTTCAAATGTGTTTGCAAGTGTTTACTATTTCATTATGAATAATCCAGGGTTATTTTGTTTGAATAAGGTTGTAAGGCAACTTTCAGTAGATATTTTTCTTAGCTCTTCTCTTCAGGAGTGGAATTAAATATGCAAGAATTATTTCTATCAGTAAATTCTCTATAGGATATTTTGAATCTTGATGAGTGTAGTTTGATGTAGTATGAATAAATTCTTATGTGTGTCAGGCATATATAGGGATCTGCAGAAGCCAAGCTAATGGGATGTGTAGGGATATTTTGATTGGGGGAGTATTGTTTGAATTTAGATGACTCTGTGACCTCGGATAAGGCACTAGTATGGATCAAGGTTGTTTATTACATATTTTGTAGGTCAAATACTGAATATGAGTACAATTTTCATTCCTTTGTTTCAGTAAGTTTTAAGGTGATTAGATCCACTGGTTTTATGGACTGGTTTGCTGTGGATTTATCTTTTGAAAGTGTGAATTTAGTTCACAAAGGTATACCCGCCTAGACTTAGAGTGGGTCCAAAGTGTCGAAGGTTAAATCAGACCTTGTCATATGTGGTGACTCTGCTGGGGAATAAATGAATTGTTAAAAGTTTCTGGTTGAGAAAGATTTAGTTCATATTGTGGTGACCCGGATGGGATAAGTCACATTAAGAATCCAGAAGAAGATTTTGTGCTTAAATTTATAAAGAAAATCATTGTGTTTGTGGAATTGCAACATTTCATTCTAAGCTTGTTTTCATAAATCCCATAGAAGTGGGTGACGACTCTGTTATCTTGGAACCAGTCCTTGTGAAATACCAATCATTCTAAAAGGAAAACAAGCATAATGCAAGGAGGAAAAAACATGAGATCATTCATGAAGATGCACCCTTGTGAAACTTTGCTAGAGAAGAGATCAGTGCTCCACGAGCCATCAAATGTTGCCTGGGTACAAAAGAATAATAATACCGATAAGATGCCTGATCGACTTGTTTATGCAAATTCTAATTCTTCTTCTAGAGATTCTGAACATGATATATTAGGTTTCCATTCTGGATTGTTTCGAAATATTGATAATGCACATGCTTTAAATCAAGATTTATCCCATGTTAGTGTCTCTGCAAGAGATAGGACCAGTTCAAATGCAATTAGACAATCTGTGCCTAGAACAATCAATGGAAACATTAGTTTGATTGACATAGATCAAGTCAATATATCTGATTCTGAGGAAAACTTCCCTAATGAAGATAATGTGTCCCAGGAGATTGAAGATCTGAATAGGAGAGTTCATCATTTAATTTCCTTAAGAGCCCAAAAGGAAGCAAATAAGGAGAAGGAAGTCAAAGCTAAATTAATGGAAAGAGATAGGATTCTTAGACAAATAGTTGATCTTGAAGTGCTAGCTAAGGAAAAAGAAAAGAGTGATGAGGAAGGCCCTGTGATCAGAGAAGTTTTGATCCGCAAGGCTAAGCTAGCATATAGGTCAGTACTCCAACCAAACAGGGAAGTAGTTAGTGATTCTCAGCTTCCTAGGACTAATGTGGATTAAGGAAAACAGAAATGGGTAGATGATGGAATTGGATCTAAAAATGCAGAGGAGATTTCTCATAGGTTGTCAGCACATGAGAGAGAAATGGAAAGAATGAGGAAAGAAAAGGAGGATTTACAAATGGAGTTAGAGAAAGCTAAGTTAGAAGCAGCCAATCAGGAAGTCAAAAGAAAAATTAGTTATCTAAAAGCTCCCCCTATCATGTTTCCATCAGAAGACTTTAGTAAGCCTAATCCTCAACAAATTTCCCTTCCCCCAATTAAAATTCAACCTACGGTGCCTGCTAATATAGCATCAGTGAGTCAAATCCCTATGAATAGTCAGCATACCTAAATATCTCAGTCTCCAATTCCAAAAGTTAGAATGATTATGGGAAACAATAATGTTGTTACCCCTTTCCAAAGGAGATCCATCAATTTAGAGCAATATAGGCAACTGTTCTTTGATGGGATCCCAGGATATCCCAACCATTTTCCTACTGAGCTAAGGGACAGACTCCATAAATTTGCTGGAAATAATGCAATTAGTGCTGAGGAACATCTAAAATATTTTGGGGACCTAATAAATGATTATGAGATAGTGGATGAAGATGTCATCATGAAACTGTTTGTTCAGTCCCTGGTTGATGATGCAAGAGATTGGTACAGAGGTCTTCCAGTTAATAGCATTGGGTCATGGGAAGATTTTAAAAATTGTTTTCAAGAGCAATATGGTGATAAAACAAATGTGAGCTTTATGCTCAATGAATTTAATAATATCAGAAAGTCTGACAATGAAATGGTCACTGATTTTAATGCTAGATTCCAAAAAGCCATGCATAGTTTGTATCAGGTGATGAGATTAGATGATGACATGTGTCTGAATACCTACTACAATGCATTTGATTCTAAGATGGCCTATATCTTGAGGGATAAGAATCCACATAACTTGAGGGATGCATTTAGAATTGCCATTAATATAGAAAGTAATAGAAAAGCATCTGGGAAGTTAGGAAGAAGGATAGATGGTAGATTATGGCAAGAAACAAAACAACAACCTAGCAAAGCAGCTAAGGAGGAAGACAAGATAGAGAAGTTGGTCATTGCTATGAAGGATCTAACTGCCAAGGTAAACAAAACTGATAAACCTCATTATAACTGGCAGGATAGGCCCCCTAGACTACATGATATGCCTTATAATACCAACTAGAAAGATGGAAAACCCCAGAATGAGAAGCCTAAAATTGCCCAAAACCAGGACACTCCAGATCCCTTGAAAGGGAAAACTGTCCATAATATAGAAAATACTCCTTGGTGTATTGCTTGTGATGGACCACATTCTCCTCATCAATGTGCAGTAGCTCAAGCCCTTGAAGAATCTATGAGACAAGAAGTTGAGCCTGACATTAATATGTTTGAAACTATTATAGAAAGTGATGAGTCTATACAAAGTGAATACAGTGATGTGCTGGATAATGAAAGGTTTGTTCAAGGACAACTAACCTTGGATTGGCATCCTACATTGAATGTGGTAACAATTAAGGATGAAGAAGTTTATCTTAGAAGGCCTAGTGAGGAAGAAGTTAAAAGCCTCACCAAAGCTGCCATTGCTAAAGCAAAACACAATTATAACTTAAGAAGCACCAAGAAGGACATTGATCAGGGTGAACCTGGTTCTATGTTCATAAAAGAGGTTACTCAAAAGGGGGCAGCAAGTAGTACTGCTACTTTCCCTAAGACTGGTCAAGAAAAGAAGGAACAGGTTAAAGATGTACCCAAGAGTACAGATGACAAAAATACCAGTGATATACACGGAGCTGCCACAACAAAAAGAGCAGGTCAGCTCAAGGCAGAAAGAGTTAGAGCTAATACTGAATTAAGCAATAGTTCTACATTTGACATGGCTCAAGCTCTTACTCAAATGAAGGTTACTGTCCCGTTAGTAGAATTACTGAAAATAAAAGAACATAGGGATGCAAATTGTCTTTGTTTTCTAGTATATCTGACAGTAACATAGTCCTACCCATCGGTTCAGCTAAAAATGGAAAGGATCAGGAACTCCAAACCCCAGAGGTGTATGTTGGGACCACTATCACTCAAGAGCCTTCTCAAGTAGATCCTTTTTATGTCACTTTGTTAGTAAACAACCGGTTGATAAAAAACTGCATGATAGATTCAGGAGCTACTACTAATGTTATGCCCTATGGTGTTATGAAAGAATTAGGACTATCAGTAACCACTACGTATGGAAAATGCTATGCTATGGATAACAGGGAAGTACCTGTGATAGGTACAATGAAAGATGTTGAAGTAAAAATAGAAGCATTCCCTGAGGCAACTTATAAAATGGATGTTATTGTTATTGATACCAAGCCCCATTATGATATGTTACTATCCAGGTAGTGGGCAGCAATAGTAGGAGGAAATGTTCAACTAGATTTATCTTATGCCACCATTCCAATCAATGGAAATCAGGTCAAGTTGTACAGAGAGCCACATGCTCCTAGGGTAATTGAAAATATAGACCCTAATATGCTCAATTGTATGATTGATGTAGATCTTGATAACTTTAGACTTCAACCAATTTTGCCTCAGTTGAAGAATACTGACCCCATTGTGGTCGAATTGGAAGCACAACAGTATGGTTTATGGCAAATGTATTTTGACGGAGCTTGCTCCAAAGAAGGATCTGGAGCAGGGGTTCTTTTTGTATCCCCATTAGGTATAACTTTTAAATATTCTTTCTTATTGGCTTTCCAGTGCACAAATAATACTGCAGAGTATGAAGCTCTATTGTTGGGGCTTGAAGTTGCAAAAAAGAATGGAATCCAGCTGTTGACAGTGTTAGGGGATTCATAATTGGTTGTCTCTCAAGTAAGATCCAAATATTCATCCAAGAATGATAGATTAAAGAGATATAAACATGCGGTTTGGGATGTTATTGAGCATTTTAGTGCATTTTCTATTAATTGGATAGAGTGATCAAATAATATTATGGCAGACGTCCTAGCTAATGTTGCCTTGAAAAATGATGATGCAACACTAACCGGTATTTCCACTGTGGAAATAAAATCTAGGCCTGCTATCCCTAATAATGTATACAATTGGCAAGTTTTTGCTGATGATGATATTCTTAGGTTCATCCAATGTGTTGATGATTATGATGGACAGAAGATTGATTGCAATGCACTGGTGGAGCTGGTTGACAATAGGGAAACAGTGTTTGGAAATGATTTGGTCCAGTTGGAAACCAATGAAATACCTAAAGGGCTGGTAGAGCTAGAAAGCATGTTCAGTTACAATGACAGTCACTTACATCAGTAGTCTACCACCAAGTTGGAAGAATTAGAGGAGGTAAACCTGGGGACTAAATCATCCCCTAAGTTAGTATACATTGGGAAGAAATTACCCTCTCATGTCAGGACTAATCTTATTAATTTATTAAAGAGATATAAACATGTTTTTGCTTGGTCTTATGAAGACCTAAAGGCATATAGACAAGATCTTTTTCAGCATGAAGTTCCTTTACTTCTAGATGCTAAGCCTTTCAGACAGAAACAGAGACCTATTAACCCCCTGTTGGAAACTAAGATGCATCAAGAGTTGACTAATTTAAGAGAAGGGGGGATTATTAAACCTATAAGGCATTCTTCATGGGTCTCCAATCTGGTCCCCATAAGAAAGAAAAATGGGGACATTAGATTGTGTGTGGATTTTAGAAATTTAAATTTTGCTTCTTTAAAGGACAATTACTCTTCTCCCAATATGGAAGCTATGTTGCAGAGAGTAAGAGGTTGTGATCTTTTATCCATGATGGATGATTTGTTAGGATACAATCAAGTGTTAGTGAAGGAATCTGAACAGTTTAAAACTGCTTTCACTACTCCATGGGGAACATATGTTTATGTAAGAATGCCATTCGGTTTGAAAAATGCTCAAGCTACATTCCAAAGAGCCATGGATGTAGCCTTCAAAGAATTCATTAATGTCATCATGGTGGTTTATCAAGATGATCTAACTTGTTTATCCAAAAGGGCTGATGATCATTGTGGACATTTGGAAAAGGTGTTCAATAAAGCCTTGGAATTTGGCGTGTCATTGAATCCCAAGAAATGTCATTTTGGGGTCACTGAAGGAAAATTATTGGGACACATTGTTTCCAAGAAAGGGGTAAGGATAGATCCTAAAAGAATTGAAGCAATAAACAAAGTGTCTGAACCAAAGAATGTAAAAGGTATTCAATCCTTTCTAGGCAAAGTGAATTTTGTTAGGGGATTCATTGCAAACTTTGCAGAGATAGTGAAGCGCATTATCAAGTTGCTCAAGAAGGATACCAAATTTTGTTGGGATCAAGAAGCCTCAGAGCCTTTCGCTGAAATTAAGAAGGCCATTCAGGAAGCGCCAGTGTTAAAGTCTCCTAATTATAGTAAGCCCTTCTCTTTGTTCTCTTTTGCTTCATATCATACAGTAGCTGCAGTGTTGTTACAAAAGGAAAATGAGGGATATGAACATCCCATAGCTTTCTACAGCAAGTCTTTGCAAGCAGCAGAATTAAAATATGAAATCATGGAGAAACAAGCTTATGCTTTGGTTAAAGTTGTCAAGGCTTTTAGGCCATATCTGGTAAATGCAAATATCATTGCTTATGTCCCACATGCTGCAGTTAAGGATATTTTGTCCCAGTCTGAGGTTATAGGGAAAAGATGCAGATGGATTAATAGAATCCAAGAATTTGACTTGGAAATAAAGATCACCAAATTGGTGAGAGGTTTAGGTTTGGCTAAGCTCATGACTGAGTCTAATCTTCTAAATGTTGAAGTCAAAAGTACTTCAGTCACTAGTATTGAAAGGCAACCTTGGTATTCAAAGGTAGTCCAATTTTTAAGAGATGCTGCATTCTCAGAAGGAATGACACATAATCAGAAAATAACTCTAAAACTCAAGTCACAAAAATATGTTCTCATTCAAGGTGACCTATTTTGTAGAAAAAGAGATGGAGAATTGCTAATGTGTTTGGATGAATTCCAAGATAAATGAGTGTTGACTGAAATGCATGATGGAGTATGTGGGGGTCATTACTCTGCTAAGACAACTGCTGGTAAGATAATCTGGGCTGGATACTATTGCCTACCTTATTCAAAGATGCTCATGCACATGTCCGGAAATGTGACCCATGTCAAAAATTTTCATCCAAGATGAAGTATGAAGGAGCTTTGCCCCTAAATCCAGTCACGGTGGAAGCCCCTTTTGTCTAATGGGGCATTGATTTTATTGGAGAAATTGTTGAGAGATCAGGAAGAGGTCATAGATAGATCATAGTAGCCACTGACTATTTTACTAAATGGATTGAAGCTATTCCTACAAGAAGAGCTACAAGTAAGGTTGTCATTGATTTTCTGATGGATAATGTAATAACTAGATTTGGAATACCTGCAAAATTGGTGATGGATAATGCCATGAGTTTCAGGTTGAAAGAGTTTGTAAGATTTTGTACCAGTCATGGAATACTCATGTCTTACTCTTCACCCTATCATCCTCAAGGGAATGGGCAAGCAGAATCCAGCAATAAAAGCCTTTTGAACATCATCAAGAAAATCCTGGAAGAAAACAAGAGATCTTGCGATCAAAAATTGAAGTTAACTTTGTGGGCATATAGAATAACAGTCAAGAAGGCCATTGGAATGTCACCTTTTGAACTAGTCTATGGTACACAAGTCAGATTGCCAGTGAACAATCTTCTTCCAGTTTATAAATTCTTGCAAGATGAGGACATGGAGCTATCTGAACCTATGGAAAATAGAATGATCCAAATTATGGAGGTGGAAGAACTCAAAACTCTAGCTCATAAAAGAAATCAGAAGATCCAATTGCAGTCCAAATACCTTTTTGATAAATGGACATCATTAAGGAAGTTTCAAATTGATGATATTGTTCTCCAGTGGAATGCAAGAGGACAGGACAAAGGGAAGCATAAAAAATTTGAATCATTATGGATTGGCCCTTTTGTGGTCTGTGATTTGAATGGAAAGGATTCTTATTTTGTAAAAAATATGAATGATGAAGTACAAGAATTTCCAGTGCATGGACAATTCCTAAAACATTATTTCTCTTGATGTCCATGCACAATAGGTCCTTTATTTGTATATATTTTGTTTCCTTCCTGTTGTTTTGTTTGGGTCTATGTTTTGGTCTATTTCTCCAGAGTTTTTGAGTTTTCTTGTGTTGACCTTGCGATCAACCATCCCCAGTCAGAGCCGTTGTTATCACTGTTTAAGAAATGGGTTTTCTTTTCCCATAATTGGCTAAGTTTTTGAAATTTTGAGTCAGACACACTATCAATTGCTTCAGGTCTATGTTAAGTCTTAAGGGTTTAGGGTTTCAATTTTAAATCGCTCAATGTTTGATCAAAAACCCTCTGGTTTCTATTCTTGCATTACTTTATTCACTTAAGTAATGGGTCTTGGGGTCGTAAGAGGTGTTCCCCCTTGTCATTTGCCTAGGCGGTTGTTGAATTAATCGTAAAAATTTATGCCTTATGTCTTTTCTTCCTAATGTTGTCGGGCCCAGTAAGTTGCACGCAGCTCTCAGATGGATCTGTGGTTTTCACTATTTCGTTAGGTGAAGTTGCGCATGGTTTAAGACTCGCAAAATGGTGAAAGGGAAAAGCGTGTTCAATGGTGCACATTTGGTCCGGTTTAAAAGGGCTCCATCTCGTTCAAGATCTAATCGCTAGCGTTAGTTCGCAGCCGAAACTTGCAAGTGAAATACCTTTCACGAAATGGTGAAAAGGTTTGGCGAGACCTTGTAGCGAAGACTTTTCAAATGGCTAAAAGGTGATCGGATTTAAGTGAGATCGACGGTTCACGTTGTTTCGTGGCTGATAGATGCTCAAAGGTTATGCCCTGCGAAATAGCAAAAAGGTTTTTCGGCTCACGAAAAGGGAGTTTTTATAAGAGCATAACAGATGCGCAAGTCTCATTTGATCTGACGGTTAGCGCAGCTTCGTAGGAGGAAGATGCTTGATAGTTAGCTTTTGCAAAGTAGTGAAATGACATGGTGCTCCAAGCAGGCAATCTAGCTGGTTGAGATGGCGAGTAAGATGATGGCACGTGGCAGAAGGTCAAATAGTCAGCAAGTTGGATTTAAGGATTAAAAGCTGGGTCCCAAAGGTGAGTCATGTCGCGGGATAAGAAGTGACCTGGCATATACATGTGGCAAGGATGAGGTGGAATCCGATGTTCTCTCTCAGCAAATGAAAGGTTGACATGTCAGTTCGAAAGTGACTAGATGCCAAGTGGATGGAGTTTAGTCAGAGGGCCCATGTCTGCTGAATTCAAATAAGTTGTTAAGCATCGAGCAAGTTAAGTATAATCTAATGGCCCACGTGAGTTTGCATTGGTAAAGTGCTCATGTTTTAAAACCATAAAAACAGCGAAAAGGTTTTGGGGCACCAAGGACAGATAAAAGCATGAACTTAAAAGAGGATCAACTCCGATTCAATCTGATGGCTCGCGTTGTTTCATGGCTACGAACCAACCAAGCGATATGCTTTGCAAAGTAGCGAAAGGAAGAGAAGGTTCATCCATGTGTAATGATAGATGGTGATGTGTCGATTGAAACATGGTTTTAGAAGAAATTGAGGGCCCACCAAGGTGTAACCGGTGGTTATAAGGGAAAGACACGTCGCTGTCTTTGAACTAAACTCGAAGAGTTTTCCAAAGCTAATGGTTGAGTGTCACGTGGTATTCGGTAACTAGTGAAAGAGTTGTGTAAGTGAAGCAAGCATAAAGCTCTCCCTTAAAGAATGGTCATCTCCGATTTGATCCAACGCTTCACGTTGTTTCGTGGCCCTAAGTTGAAAGCGGTTTAAGCTATGTGAAATAGCGAAAGACCATTAGCCATCAAGATAGAGGTGCGGTTAATGAAGAAGTTGACAGTTCCGGTAAGAGTTAAACACTGAGTAGTTAAAGTTCCATCTAACACCTAGTGCAAATTCACGAAGGAAAAGGAATCGAGGGATATGCTTTGCAAAATGGCGAAAAGGAGGTAGGGCCCGGTGCTAAGGCAAAGCTATTAAGTCAGTGTAAAGACCGATCAAGTTTCATTTGATCGGACGATTGGCGTGATTTTGTTAAACGAAATTGTTCAAAGGTTATGCTCTGCAAAATAGCGAACGAGCAAAAAGGAAAAATGTGCAGGCATGTTGTGACCCGTCGGAGCAAAAAATTCGAATTCTCTCATGAATTCAATTATGAAGGGAGGGCTGAAGCATGCGGTATCAATGTTGCAGTTAAGAGCTTGAGTACCATATATGATCTCATATCAATTGGATGAAGGTATCATTCTAAAGAATTGTTGCAGAGAAGCGGTTGCAGAGCTATTTTCTTCAAATACAGAGCAAATGTATTCAGTTGCAGAGCGGATTTCTTCAAGCTAAAAACAAGTTTTCTTGTACTCTTGTTTGGCGATTTCTTACCAGTGTGTTTTAATTGAGGTCTTGATTTGTCATAGAACCAGTTGGGGGTAATAGTTAAATTGCTTGCATATTTTAAGATGGCACCTAAGAAAGAATTCTCAGGGAAAGTTAATTACCAGGAAAGGGCCATTTGTGATGATTTTCTTGAATAGTTGACATTGTCAACTAATCTGGCATCAAAGGTGAAAGAACTAGTGCCAAGAGTTCCTCATTTGAAAATAGGAGAAGGGTTATATGATAAGGGTAACTGGTTGAGAGACCCACAGGTTGGGTTATCTGGGTTGGGGTTGTTCAAAGTTGGATTTGGCATGAGCAATTCCCCATCCCCGCAGAATAGCATCTACGAGTTAGATTTGGGAAAATTGGTAGTTCCAGGAGTATTCATGGATATGGATCTCCTAACTCAGATTGCACATAACTATGATCCAGTCACAAGGAGCATTAGGGATACAAATGGGAAAGCCCTCATTGAAATAAATAATGAGGAATTCAGAAGTGCTTTTGGGCTTAATGAGTTTACTAATTTTCTAGAACCTATTAATTTCAAATCATTAGCTCAGGTATACAGTACATAGAGGAACCACTTTAGAAATGAGCCTCTAAAGGAATTCTTCGTGAAGATAGGTGGGTTGACAGTTGCAGGCACCAACACTAAAGAGCCCTTCTAATTGAATTTGTTCACCCTTAGGGCTAAGGGATTGTATTGGTCACTTTGCAAGATTTTAGGAGAGGATGTTCAGGCAAATATGCCCAATCATTACATACTAATGATTGCTCCAATTTTGAATCCTTCTCTTGTAGTAACCTTTGATTATGCTTCCTTTATTACGGATGCTATCCATGAAGTGTTGATAGGAACAAAGAATGGGAAGGTTGATAGGCCTTTTGGATGGTATTCCCTCCTCATGCATCTATTTTTATTCAAAGGCGGTGATTATTTTGCAAGTGGGATGGATCTTATAAAAGAGAAAGATGGAGAAAAGTGCCAGTGCAATTATGTTGTACAGTGCTGTCATGGGACAAAGATGATGCTAGTTTCTTAAAGTTTTATAAAATGTTTTGCATCAAAGATTAGGACTATCCTCTGTTTAGAAAATTCGAGAGTCCCCAAGGTTCTTTTGGAATTTATTAGACCAAAAGAATTTGCAAAAAATATAAAAATTGTCCATAATTGGGGTGATATTTACTTATACCCTATCTCCATAGTTTCCAGAGTATTTGGTTTCAAAGGCACTCCATTTTTATTACCCTATCAGGTCCCTCTCAAAGTGGGAACTGCAGAAATCCTTAGACAAATTGGTAGTGTGCAAGAGGCAGAGCTAATAGGCAGGGATAAAGGGACTATTTTCCCTACAGTTACTATAGCCCACCAATTTGTAATAACCAAGGGAGGTTGGAACTGTTTTGAGGATTTTCTTAAACCTTATTATTTGTCAACTGCAGTGTCCAGGTGTGCCGATCTTGAAGATTTTTTCAATGGTATGTTTAGAAAGAGGGCAATATGCGGAGGTAGACCCCATCAATTCCTGTTTCCTGAAGACCTCATTAGAAATGAGTTTCATCTAGATGAGTAGGAGCTAAGGAAGGAAAAGTGGGTGGCTTATAAAAAGGCCTTAGACTTTGTACATCAGTTTGATACCAGCTATGACCCATTGTCTAGCTTTCACCCTTTTGAGGAGAAAATAAAGTTCCTAATTCTTTGTTTTGAGGATGAAATGCAGAATCTAAAAGAAAAGAGGGAGGTTGTTATTAAAACAACCCTAAAAAGGCAAGAATGGTTCTAAGTAGGTCTGCATCCACTAGAACAATCCCTCTTGGTGACTATACGTTGCACAAGAAGTCTAATTATAGTGTGTTGATGCCTACAATAGGGGAGACCTCTACCTCTAAAGGAAAGAGGAAGATACAAGATGTCATCGACATCCAAGATAGCCCAAAGAAGTAGAGAGTTGGAAAAGAAATACAATTTGATACACCCTTGTACTCTCCATCTCAATACCCTATCCGTATAGGAGATGAACAAGCAGCAACTGAACAATTGATACAGTTAGGTAGCCTGGGAGAAATAGCTTACACATATGATGAAGTAGAAGAGGGAATGCCAGAAGAGCCCCTTGCTGCTGAGATGAACATCACTACTAATGAGTTTAAGGGCCAGGAGTGGGATCCTATGATCAAATAGGCCAGTGAGGACTTCTTGGCAGATAACAATTTTGTTACATCAGGAGCATTCATGCAGTTTGTATGGAAGCAAAACATTGACAAATACAATGCAAGATGTGAGAAGATAAAAGGTGAGCAACCTCATAAAGATCTAGCTATGGTTGAGAAGGAAATAAAGCAAGAAATTATAGATAAGTTTAAGACCATCACACCTAAGCAAGGAAGAGATATGGTGGCACAAGGTGGAGTACTCATTCTCCTTGAGTGGGACATTGCAGATGCCTTGTTATTGGACGCAGTGAGAAAAGAAACTAAACCCATGGAGGGAGTTACATTTAGCAAAGACAATGTTGCACTAGTCATGTGGTCTCTTAAGAGACATGAGAATAAGAGAAGTAAGGACACCCCAGGGTAAAGTTACCTTGGTGGAATGATAGTGAAAAGAGTGCAGAACACAGGGGTAGTGGAAGCTACTAGCACTGTGCTAGAGACTGTGAAGTTTAGTTTTGCAGTAGCAGAAAGGGAGGCTAAAGAAAAGGCAGACCTCCAAGTTAAGTTGGAGACAATTTTGAAAGCTTACAACAGTGCTAAGGAAGAGGTAAGAGGTAAAGATAGCATCATTGCTAAGCTTCAAAGCCAGTTGATAGGATAGTATCATCAAGGTGAGTCTTCAACACTGATGATCTCCTCTTCTCCTACAAGACCTCCACCTACTAGCCCTATTATTGAGTTCCCACTATCTCCAGCACCCTCTATTTCTCAAATGGTTGAGATCAATCCCCAAGAATTAGAGAATTTAAAACAGGCTCAGGCCTTGTATGCAAAAAGGTATGAAGAAAGAGTAAGGGCTACCATTTCAATTTTTCCAAACACCATGGGGGCCTGACTATTGTATAACAACATAAGCAAGATTTTAGATATGTGGAATGAGCTTAATGGAGATAAATCCATTTTGATGCCTATTTTTGACAAGTGGAAGCCTAGAGAGTAGGATTTGGAGCTTATTTGTGTATCTTATGATGAAGAAGGGGCTGATCCTATCATCAAATCCACTTGTTACACCACAAAGGATCTAATAAAATCAGCAGAAGGGATAGACAATGCTGACAGGAAGATCAACTTGTACAAAAAGGAGTACATTAATTATGTTTTTGAATTGATTCCAGGAGTTTTTGTCAGCCCAAATCAATTAAAGGACAAACAAGTGTGGCTTAAGGAATTAGAGACCAAACTGTCAGCTAGAATAAAAGGAATTGTTGACTTAGATGATGCTTCCTTTTTTGTTGTAACAATTCAAGAGATAGAGAGAATCAAATTTCATTATGGTTTTCTCAATTCAGAGGTCAATAAGATGAGAAATTCCAAGAAAAGGTTAACCAAGGCAAAGGCAAAAGTGATTAACTTCGCATGGCCAACTGATGATGTGTAAAATGAGTGGACAATAAAATATGCTATTCAGGATGCAGAACAGTTAGAAGAGGTTGCAACAAGACAACAAGTAGAAGAAGTCGCGGAGGTTGAAAAAGACTTGTAACCGTTTTTGTAAAAAATCTTTGTAATTTCTTTTTGAGAAGAAATGATTGTAACAAATTCTCCTAGGAAAGTCTAAAGCTATGTGCATCGATATTGTTATAAATGGATACCAGGACTAGTAGAAAAGAGGATCGCAAAGAATTGTAAGAAAATGCTGCAGAAATTTATCTGAGCTTTTCCAAGTTTTAATGGAGAATATTTGAAAGTTTTTGTAATACTTTCTTGAAGATAATATCAATATACAGACCATCGGTTTTCAGTTTAAACTTTGTGTCATCTTCAAATGTGTTTGCAAGTGTTTACTGTTTCATTCTAAATAATCCAGGGTTATTTTATTTGAATAAGGTTATAAGGCAACTTTCAGTAGATATTTTTCTTAGCTTTTCTCTTCAAGAGGGGAATTATATATGCAGGAATTATTTCTACCAGTAAATTCTCTATAGGATACTTTGAATCTTGATGAGCGTAGTTTGATGTAGTATGAATAAATTCTTATGTGTGTCAGGCATATGTAGGGATTTGCAGAAGCCAAGCTAATGGGATGTGTAGGGATATTTTGATTTTGGGCGTATTGTTTGAATTTAGATGACTCTGTGACCTTGGATAAGGCACTGGTATAGATCAAGGTTGTTTATTACATATATTGTAGGTCAAATACTAATATAAGTACAATTTTCATTCCTTTGTTTCAATAAGTTTTAAGGTGATTAGATCCACTGGTTTTCTGGACTGGTTTGCTGTGTATTTATCTTTTAAATGTATGAATTTAGTTCACAAAGGTATACCCGCTTGGACTTAGAGTAGGTCCAAAGTATAGAAGGTTAAATCAGACCTTGTCATATGTTGTCCTGGAAGTTTCCTTCTCTTTAATATCTCTTCTGCACAGAGTTATCATATTATTACAAGGATGTTGAAGTGAATCAGATTTTGAAGACAACGCTAAGTATAAAGTGTTAAATCATCATTTTGGGGGGGTTCTTTGATTGAGTGAATTTGGGAGGGGGGGGTGTCTTGTGTGATTGTTCCTCTCTTTCCTTATTCTCTTTCATTTTTATTGCAATGAGTCCTCATAAATTTCCACCTTTAACTCCACATAATTATGCATCATGGAAAATTAAAGTATGGAGCAAATTAATGGAAAAAGGTCTCACACATTACATAGATGGAACAATAGCAACACCACCTGATCCTAATGCTCTGTTAGAATAGCTCACTAAGAATTGCATGGATCTTGGAACTTTGCATAAGTATGTATCAGATGACCTCATTTTTCATATTGAGAAGTGTACTACATTCAAAGAGGCTTGGGATATGTTTTAGAAATTGTATGGTCAAGTTGATGAAATCGGATGCTACAAGATTGACAATGAGCTCACCAAATTGTATCCCAAGAGTTTTGATACAATTCAATATTATGTCACCAAAGAAAATAAGCTAAGAGAAAAGCTTAAGGATTAAGGAATTGACAAAATGGATGCTTAGTTGATATTCAACTTGTTGGACAAGCTTGCACTAGAATATGCAGCATTTGTGTCTAGCTTCCAAACTCATCATTTGGCAGTGGGGAGTTCCTACATTATGCCTTCATTTGATGCTTTCACAGAAATGTTGATATTGGAACAATCCAAATTGTTGAACATGGGACTTCTCAAGTCTTCAAAGTCCAAGGTTTTGGTGGCTAATCAAGGGAGTCAAGGGAGTCAAGGCAAAGATTCTAACAACAAGAAGAAGCAATCTAAGTCAAAGCCACAATAGGAAAAAGGGCAATCATCCTCTCCATCACAAGGCAATTTTTCATCCTCTTCCAAGAAGGGGACTTCACCTAAGAAGGATAAACCAACTTGTGCATATTGCAAGAAGTATGGTCATGATGAGCATCGATGCCACACCAAGCAAGTTGATGAGTTGACAAATCTTCTTAAGAATAATAACATCAACTTGCCATCCACCTACACAAAGAAGGATTCATCTCCTTCCTCTTCCTCACTGTCTAAGGGAAATAGGAAAGCATTTGTGGCTACAACAGGTTCTTCACAACAGTGCATACTTGACTCAGGTGCCTCTTATCACATGGGTTCTACAAAGGAGCAGTTTTCTTCATTGGATCCATCTAAGGTACCTCATATTTAAATAGGTGATGATACACAAGTAGAGGTTGAAGGGAAAGGTTCAATTGACATGGATGATGGAATATTTGAGAATGTTCTTTATGTTCCTAACTTGTCTACCAACCTTCTCTCTATCTACCAAATCACTCACTATGGAAATGGGAAAAAGGTTGAGTTTACACCTGATTTAGTTGTGGTAAAGGAACTTGATTATGATGCCTTGGTAGCAGTGGGACAAGTCAATGAAAACTCAAGGCTTTATTCATTCTCCCACTTTGTACCAAGTTCTCCTTCTAGGGCCTTGGTTACTCAATCAAATTTAGAAAGTAAGCTATGGTATGAGCGATTTGGTCACCTCAACTACCGCTATCTTTAGCAGCCCAAAACTAAAGACATGGTCACAGGTCTACCTCGAATCAATTTTTCAAAGGGTGTATGTTCAGGTTGTTCCATGGGCAAACATCCCAAGGAGAAGTTTGATAAGGGGAAAGCTTGGAAAGCTTTGGAAGCTCTTCAACTTGTTCACAGTGATGTAGCAGGACCATTTCGAGCACCTTCATTTAGAAAGGCCCACTATGTCCTCACCTTCATTGATGACTACTTTCGCTTCACTTGGGTCTACTTTCTCATTCATAAGAGTGAAGTATTTGACAGATTTCGAGACTTCAAGACTTATGTGGAGAAGCAATCCGGGAAAGTGGTCAAGATTCTTCGTATAGATAATCGAAGGGAATATGTGAACAAAAGACTTGAGGATTTTTGTACATTTGAGGGGATTGATCTTTAGCATTTTGTTGCATACACTCCATAGCAGAACGGAGTTGTAGAATGCAAGAATAGAACTCTCAAAGAAATGGCTAGTTGTATGATACATGCACGTTCTGTTGATCTCGCCTTTTCGGCAGAGGATATGAGTTATGCCATAGACATCTAGAATCGGGTTCCTCACAAATCTTTGCAAGGTATTACTCCTTTTGAGGCTTGGGCATGTAGGAAACCGACTATGAGACATTTTAGAGTCTTTGGGTGTCTAGCATGGGCTCACATACCTCCACAGAAATTCAACGCATTGGAACCTCAGACTCAACCTTGCATTTTTGTTGGATATCCTGAGGGTGTTAAGGCATATAGATTGATGGATCCTGAGACACATGAGGTGTTTATTGAGAGGAGAGTTCACTTTGAGGAAATATCTCCTAGCTTAGCCTCTCTACCTCCTCCACCTTCCTCTATTGTGGATAGTGATGCTAGTGATTCAGATGATAAAACTCCTTCAACTTCAACTTGTAGGGTTACACCTCCATAGGGTTCACTTGCAGTTGAGGAGCCTCATTCTCCACCTCCACCTAGATCTCGTTGGGCTTGACAGACACTTGAGTTAGCAGGTTCTCTTGTTGGGGATCCTTCAGATACATAAAGGACTCGATCACAACATTGGATCTTCCACATGCATTCATTGCACTTTACTTAAGTTAACTTAGGATAATGCATCTCTTCGTAGTTTTGATTTGAGACACTTAGGGAAGTGTGCACATAGGGATATAGCTTGTACGATAAATTCCACCTTTTGTGGTCTTATTTTGCTGTTACACTCCACATTCGGTGGGTCATCCACCTCTTGTGGAATATTATATTATTTCTCCTACCTACCCCTAGTATTTCTTACTTGAGCCACATGTCATGATTGTGTGCTCATATATCCATATGGCCTTGCCTATATAAGCAGACCTATATTCATTGTATTGGTTAATCCAGTTGATCATTTGCATATTGATGAGAATACAGTTTGTTCTTGTCATTATTTTGTCTCTCTTTTATGCTTTTCATTGTGCCCTTGATCTTGGAAAAATCTCACACTTCGCTTCCCAAACCTCTAAACCAATATCCAAGACCAACTACAAAATATTACATCCACATTTTGTTGATCAAGATCGCTTGCACAATATCACATAACTATATTCCATTACACTATATTTCCTTAAAAAATAACCTAACTGAACTAACTTAAATACCCTTCCGAAACACAAACATAAATTCCTTATGTCAGCTTATAATGATATTACAATTTATTTACATGTCGGCCTAAACAAAAATAAATTCATTAAACTTTGAGACCGATGCCTTTGATCATTGTCATGTAGACTTGCTAGATCAATCTCCTATGTCGGCCTCATATATTGGTTCCTAGTTTGCCAGTTTCCCTTGTCTATTGATGTCGATGTCCCTGACTTGCTGGTTCACTGAATGTCGAATGCCTGACAATGAATACTGGTGAGTATCAATTAAGTGACCAGCCCAAAACGGTGTGTGTTTCTTGATGGTATGATGAAAGAATAAGAATCTGGTCAACTACTGAGAGGGGGGGAGTGAATCAGTAGATAGAAAAACTAATACTAGCTTCACCAAACTCAAAATCAAGCTCTCAAAGTATACTTAGAACTATCAATGCAATATCACTGTCAAGATAAAAACCCTCAAGATAAATCTATTAACTGTTACAACAAACTAACAGTAAAAAACTTCAAAAGTTCATAAACATCCAAATGCTTTTATTGACATAAGTAAAACTTGATTTCACAATGCTTCCAGTTATCATGATTTATCAAAGTGGATTAAGTAGTTAAGAAAATCAACCATAAGAACGTAACCACAAAAACATTCAGCACTTGACACAATATTTTTGATGTGGAAACCCAAATGGGAAAAACCATGGTGAGACGAGACTCACAAGATAACTATCTAAACTCTTCTAAAGCGTGCCCTATTAGGAGCCTAGCCTGTTAAAGATTTACAAAAGTCCTATTAAGAACATATCATGTTAGGGACCACTTGTTTAAGGGATTGACTATAATGTTGTTAGACACAATGCACCACTAAGAGGGGGAGGAGGTGAATCAGTGGCTCTCCAATATTCCCTTTTAAATATCTTTTATGAGTGACACCGATTTATGAATCAAGCACACTGCATACTTACCGGTTAGTGATGAGCCTAACTCAAATACACACACATAACACCAACATATACGAGGAAAACCCAAGATGGGAAAAACCTCAGTGAGAAATGTTGCTGGAGTCTATTGCTCCAGTCTAACCTCATAGTAAAACACAATTACAAAGTTTAGGGCACCAACCCAAGGAGCACCAACCCTTGCCTTATTTATGGGCTAAAACCCAAAGGAGCACCAACCCCTAACTTTAAGGCACCAACCCAAGGAGCATCAAATCCTGCACCGAGCTACAACTCAATGTTCATAATGCAAACTTCAAATACATAAGTTGTTATCATGTTACAAGTGAATCTTGCAACCTTATCAAATATCTTACTCTATCAATGAAGTACCTTCTCTCCTTTACTGACTCACTCTTCTTCTTGCTCTGCACCTACTGCTTCTCTGCTGGATCTATAACTCACTCTCTGCACATCATCGGTATCACACTCTGTCAGTATAAAAACTACCAGTTCTTCTCTCCAACCAGTTGAAGGCTTCAACCAGGTTCACTCTCACTCTCTTCTTAGATGCTTATTAAGCACCCGACTGATCTTGTTCTTACTTGCATAAGTCTTCCACTTCTAAACAACACAATATTCACCTCTTCAGCAGCTACAAACAATCTCTTTGGCCTCTTTACTAATTGCATACATTTCCCGCCAAAAGCCAATTAAAGATCAAGGTGGTTAGGGTTTCCTCACCATCCTCAATGCAAATCAAATCCAATTAGATCTTGCACAATCTATTCTTTCTGACATCTGAATGCACATCTCTGCCATAGTTGCATCTCCTCAATCACGCCTTTCTTTTTACCCTCATAGCTAATCCTTTGGACAATCATGAAAGATCTTATCATGTTGTTTCCTTCATCATCTCTTAGCTGTCTCATAGTTGTCTTCCAGACCTCGAGTCTCAAACCCCTACAATCACTCTGCAACATGTCCCGTGATTTGGGTGACTTTTCATTAAAGCTGACAAACCCTACAACCACCCTATCATTGTACATTCTATCTTTATCCAACTGTAGGTTTTCCATGTTAACTCCATGTCAACTATTGGCCAGCTTCGCACTTCAAGTCGATCCAAGTAGAATCATCAACCAACCACCCTATTGGTTCCTTACTTCGATTGGTTTGCTAACCCTTCTGGTCTCAACCATTTTACCAGTTACATTGTCATATCTGCACTTGTCTTGAACAATTGATGAAAACTCTCAACCCATTTTCCAAACAGATAAGTCCAAGATATCTTTTGCTACTTCACCTTGCTTATACAACCAATGGACTCATATATCGGTTACCACTCCTGATGACACCAGGTTATCAATCTTCCCAAGGCTCCATATTCAATCAGATCTTTCTACTTTTGACTGTACCACTCTGATTGATGATGTTCCTTCCTCTACTAGTTTGTCATGGTGACACACACACTTCCTCTGTACTAGCATCTCCACATACCTCTTCTTTCAATCTAATGCATAACCCTGATCTCATGCACTTAGGGCATTCCTTCAATTCACTGGTAGGTCTAGTGTGATCCTTCTAGTGCTTGCCTTTACCTCTTCATTCTTATCTCTCCAAACTAAGATGCACTCAGAGCATAATAGTTGATAAGCTCAACTTACTTGATGGAGTAACACCTTGTCTTCTGCATCTTGCAATTCTCTTCATGTGGTTTGATGTGAGCACATTTACTATCAGTCATAGATTCTCATGATGATTGCTTCTTCATCCAGTGGGAGTCCTTCTATTTTGCAACCTTGTAGCATACCGGTTCATTTTGCTCTTTCAGTGTTGATGTGATTCAGGTAACATTCTGCCTCTTTATCACAAACAACTGCTCAAAAACACCTCTTTATCTCAACACACAAGTTAGGTACTGACTTGTGTACTGATGACTTCTGAGACCATCTTCTTTACCTTTACTGGTGTTCTTCAACACAAGGTGATGTCCAAGATATCACATCTTGTACTCCTTCATAACAATGTTGCACCTACATCTCATCTGCCAGTGGTCATCCCATACCGGTTGACATCAATGACAACACAATGCCAACAATCTCCCCCTGTGGCATTGATGTCAACTCATGTAGTATCTAACATACTACAGAATTATTCTCCCCCTTTGACACAATGACAAAGGGAATTGTTAGGCTATTATTTCTCTTTGTATGTATTGGTCACTGACATAATACTTTCTCCCCCTTTGTCTTCATTGGATGTAACACTTCCTTAGATACCACTTGTTATCTAGTCACCGGTTGTTACATCTTCTCAAGTCAGAGCACTTGAGATGGGGAACTTAACCATCAACTGACACCAATTGATTATGCAAGTCCAAAACCAAGAAACAATGATACCAATTGTTGATGTGTCAGTGAATATTGCTCTCCTGCCGATCAACCTACAACACCTTTGCAAATTCCATCTCTTTCAGTTTGGGCAATCAACATTCTTACTAGTTCAAGCAAGCTAGCTCTTCATTATGAGCACTTGAACTCCCCCTGAGTCATACATCTCTAGGTTCTTATCTTTGGTTAGGTATGGTACCAGGACTCCAATCTTCACCATATACTGGTTTAGCTATTCATATGTGATCATCTGATGATCCTTCAACTCCATTTTATCCAGCACAACTTATGACATGATCCTGAATCAACATGATGCCAGACAATGTTATCATCCATGCCAGACATCAAAAACTGGTTAGCCCAAAAGCATGCATGCTTGCATGATCAATAACTGGGCCAATCATATGTCATTCAGGTATTTTCCAATACCACCTGAGACACGAACTCCACATTCTAAGCTATTGGGGCTAATGCAATGAACTTCCAACTTCATTGTCTTACATAACCTGCAAGTACCTGTTAGCAGTGATACCGGTAACATTCTGCACATATCGGTTAACACTTGATATCAATTGTTAACCATTACTTCTTGACACATGCAGTGGTGATCCATCACAGATCTATAGGTGTGTAGTCAAGATAGCATCTACACACATTTTCTCCTTTCATACTGGCAACAACACTTTCTTCCATGTTGCCTTCTTCTATGAGGGGGGTGAATGATTATTTCAAGGTGCATTGCTCCCCCTAAGATCCTGCATCTCCTTTAGGCCTTATGAGATATCACCTGTGCCTTGAATGCACAGTGCCAATCAATGATCTTCTTCCTCCATATGTGCTTCATCTCATTCTTCTTCCCATTTTCAGATTTGGGAGCAGGTCTTTCCTTCTTCTACTGATGGGTCCTTCCATTTCTAGATTCTTCATTGCAATTGGAAGTAGTGCTATAGTAGCAAACAACATCCATACTAACCTCATGATAAGGGAGCCTTCTTATGTAGCGGTTCACTCTTCTTCTTCTTGTCATGTCATTGCAGCCATTACCCAGTCTCCTTGGATACCTTGCTGAACCAGGAACACCACTCATCTTGTTCCATACAGGTCTTTGCTTTTCATATGCTCTATTTTCACTTTTCTGCAAAGCGTGGCCATTTTGTCAGCCTCCATGTGACTGCGAGTTCCTCTTCCTACACTCAACCTCTCTATGGCCAGATCCATTGTAGTTATGATACACAATCTTTGCATAATCGGGAGAAAGGACATGCATGCATTTACTTTTGGATAAATCCTTCCCGTAAGCATGATTTCTATGAAATCCTACATTATCTTTTCTAGATCTCATTCTACACTCCCTTTCCTTTTGACCATAAACATTACATGTAAAACAATAACCGGTAAAGGACGAAATATGACTTACATATTTGTTCTACCATGCATGAGAGGATCTTACTGGTTTTGCATCCGCATCTTTTCCTTTTTGGGAATGGACCCTTGGTTGTCCATTCTGATCTCCTCTCTCATCTAATATCTTCTTCTTCTCCCACACATTTTCCCACCTGTGGGTGGTAGCATTTCTTTGCCCTTTGTCAGTGGAGGGTCTCCTTTGCTGCTTCCTCATCTTCCTACTTCCGATGAGGTTTTCTTCTCCCATCTTCCCCTTACCTCTGGGATCTGTATGAATATTCCTCCTTGCAGCATTAATCTTTACCTTTGTCTACAAGTCCACACCAGTTGTGGTCAGATCAACCTTCTTTCGAGGAGCACATCTAACTGGAGAGCTCTGGCCTTTGTTTTCTTCAAGTAGCCACTGGAGGTTTTTGTCTTTTATTTCTTGCTGAGAGGCTAGATCTTCACATCGGCATACCTAGGTGTCTTTTGCCTGATTCTTCAACTCTAAGATGCATTTCTCTGATTCTTCAAGGCATTTGACTAACTGGTTCTATTCCACAATAGCAACATTATTGAATAGCTTTTATTCTCTTTTAACTCTATTGAGTCATTCAAGTGTATTTACAAGCTCTCCTTCAAGGTCAACTTCACCTGCTTCTTCATCATCAGAGGGATATTGATGGCAAGAGCTATCTACCATGTCTTCCTCTTCATCATCATCACTGCTCAACCCATCTTGTTGAGGAGTGGTGTTTGTACAACCACTTTTAGATTCTTGGGCCACAAGAAGTTGAGCCCCTTCTTCTTCACTGATGTGGCTGCTAGAAGATCTATCTTCCTCATCTAGATAAATATGAGATGTATTTCTCATATTTCCTTCAAATGCAGGATCTATTATTGAGGTTTCATTTCCATAGAGCTTCTTCAATCTTTCCCATAAGCTCTTTGTTGTTTTACACCTGTCCACCTGTGAAGAGACATCACCGGTGAGTCCATTGAAAATAGCCTTCATGGCTTCTTCATTGCACTAATTTCTTCTTTCTTCTACAAATCCAGTAGGAAGACTGGTCTTTCTAGGCAAACCATCTACTACTAACATCCATACATCAAATCCTAAAGAGGATAGAAAAACTTCCATTCTGCAACTCCAGATAGAAAAATTTGAACCATCAAATACTGGGGCATAAATAGCTACTAAACAGACCATTCTGTCCTTAGGCCAGAATCTACCCAAGTTGGAGAACACTCTTCTAACTAGGAACCTAGGCTCTGATACAAATTGTTAGACACAATGCACCACTGAGAGGGGGAGGGGGTGAATCCGTGGTTCTCAAAACATTCCCTTTTAACTATCTTTTGTGAGTGACACCGGTTTGTGAATCAAGCACAGTGTAGACTTACCAGTTAGTGATGAGCCTAGCTCAAATACACACACACTCACAAGGAGGCATCACATAACACCAGCATATACGAGGAAAACCCAAGATGGTAAAAACTTCGGTGAGCAATGTTTCTAGAGTCTACTGCTCCAATCCAACCTCATAGTAAAACACAGTTACAAATTTTAGGGCACCAACCCCTACCTGATTTATGCACTACAACCCAAAGGAGCACCAACCCCTGACTTTAGGGAACCAACCCAAGGAGCATCAACTCTTGCACCGAGCTACAACTCAGTGTTCACAATGCAAACTTCAAATACATAAGTTGTTATCATGTTACAAGTGAATCTTAAAACCTTATCAAATATCTTTCTCTATCGGTGAAGTACCTTCTCTCCTTTACTGACTCACTCTTCTTTCTGCTCTGCACCTATTGCTTCTCTATTGGATCTACAACTCACTCTCTGCACCTCATTGGTATCACACTGTTGGTATAAGAACTACTGGTTCTTCTCTCCAACTGGTTGAAGGCTTCAACTAGGTTCACTATCACTCTCTTCTTAGATGCTCATTAAGCACTCGGCTGATCTTGTTCTTACTTGTAGAAGTCTTCCACTTCTCAACAACACAATATTCACCTCTTTAGAAGCCCAAAACAATCTCTTTGGCCTCTTTACTTATAGCATAGATTTCTCACCAAAAGCCAATTCAAAATCTAGGTGATTAGGGTTTCCTCACCATCCTCGAGGCAAATCAAATCCAATCAAATCTTGCATGATTTGTTCTTTCTGACATCTGAATGCACATCTCCACCATAGTTGTGTCTCCTCAATCATGCCTTTCTTTTCTAGCGACTTTCTTTTTACCCTCATAGCTAATCCTTTGGACAATCATGAAAGATCTTGTCATGTTGTTTTCTTAATCACCTTGATCTTCTTGATTTCTCTTAGCTGTCTCGTAGTTGTCTTCCATACCTCGAGCCTCAAATCCCTGCAATCGCTCTGCAACATGTCCCATGATTTGGGTGAATTTTCATTAAAGCTAACCAGCCTTGCAACAACCCTATCATTATACATTCTATCTTTATCCAACCGTGGGTTTGCCATGTTGACTCCATGTTCACTATCTGCCAGCTTGGCACTTCAATTCGGTCCAAGTAGAATCATCAACCAACCACCCTACTAGTTTCTTACTTCGGCCGGTTTGCTAACCCTTCTGGTCTCAACCATTTTATCGGTTATCTTCTCATATATGCACTCATCTTGAACAATCAATGGAAACTCTCAACCCGATTTCCAGACAGATAAGTCCAAGATATCTTCTACTACTTCACCTTGCTTATACAACTGATGGACTCATATACCGGTTACCACTCTCGATGACACCATGTCATCAATCTTCACAAGGCTCCATCTTCAATCAGATCTCTCTACTTTTGACTGTACCACTCTGATTGATGTTGTTCCTTCCTCTACCAGTTTGTCATGGTGACACACACACACTTCACACTTCTTCTATACTAGCATTTCCACATACCTCTTCTTCCGGTCTAATGCATAACCCTGATCTCATGCACTTAGGGCATTCCTTCAATTCACCGGTAGGTCTGGTGTGATCCTTCTAGTGCTTGCCTTTACCTCTTCATTCTTATCTCCAAACTAAGATACACTCAAATAATAATAGGAGATAAGCTCCACTTACTTGATGGAGTAACATCTTGTCTTCTGCATCCTGCAATGCTCTTCATGTGGTCTGATGTGAGCACATTTAGTGTCAATCATAGCTTCACATGATGAGTGCTTCTTCATTTGGTGGGATTCCTATTGTTCTACAACCTTGCAGTGTACCGATTCATTCTGCTCTTCCAGTGTTGATGTGATTCAGGTAACATTCAGCCTCTTCATCACAAACAACCACTCTAAAACACCTCTTTATCTCAACACACAAGTTAGGTACTGAATTGCGTACTGATGACTTCTGAGATCATCTTCTTTACCTTTACCAGTGTTTTGTAACACAAGGTGATGTCCAGGATATCACATCTTGTACTCTTTCATAACAGTGTTGCACCTACATCTCATTTGTCAAGGGTCATCCCATACTGGTTGACATCAATGACAACACAATGCCAACAAATGCCTTGTTAGAAACAATACCCTATAAGGAGTAAACTTGGTAGAGGATTTGAAATCCAAGCTAATGGATCACCTAGTTAGAGGATTTGAATAGCACAAAGTGTGTTAGATCTTACCTGGTTAGGGGATTTCTATCTGCTGTAATTGTTAGAAAACAACACGAGTTTGCTGATTTGTTTGAATAGCACTACACTTGCTTGTTCAGATCCTTTTCATGCTCCTATCTTCCTTTACTCAAACTACAAATACATCATCCGGTTCGGCAACCACACACTCAACTAAAACTTTTCCAACTTTGAAACTAAACAACTCATCGACCTTATAAACAAATCAATTAAGTTGATAACATAACAAAAACCTAATTCTCTTATAGAGATTACAAACAAATCAGTTCAAGTATGATTGTTGAATTACATAGCAATCTCTGCACATCAATCAAGAAAACCTCAACCGCTCCTTCATCACCACTTCATCGAAATCAATAACTCATCACGCGCTTTACATTACATGCAGTATACTTGCTCATTCCCTAGACAAAAACTATTTCATCAATGTGCCAAAATCACTTTGAAACTCTCTTCATACAATAATCATACGTGTCATAATCATTACCGCTCATCATCGGATCATAAACCAATATAACCAATTCACCAAACTTAATCGGTTAGGGTTTATCATATCAAAAGGTAGGGTTTACCAGTTCACTCCACAAATTCTTCCTACTAGTTACAAAACATCACTACAACAATATCAACAATATTATTACCAATTAATTGACATCAATGACAACAACATATCATTAATGTAATCTTCATGCAAATGCCAACATTTCCATCAATGACAACACAACTAAACCAGATGATTGTCAATTGCCAACAATCTCCACATCATTATATGGAAATTTGATGCATTGATGATAAGTAGATGGTACTTCTTGCATGACATGAATCCACAATCTTCCTAGTAGGAGATTGTATGGAAGAGGGAGGTCTAGGTGATAGTTCTGATACTTAAATATAAGTACAAATGCCAAGCTAGTAAGATGAGAGGGGGGGTGAATCATACAAACTTAATCTTCCATAAAAACATCAGATTCAACCTCGGTAACATATACTTCAGTAATATAACCAAAACTGCTAAACATGCAAACTCAAAAGCATATAAACATCATAATACTCATAACACCAGGTTTAACATGGAAACCCAAATAGGGAAAAACCACTATGGGATTTCAGACCCACTAAGAAATATACTCTTCTAGAGTATGCTCGGTTAAAAGCAAATCTTGTTAAAGATTACAAACACATTGCTAGATGTGACCCGATTAAGGGATTTCCCTCAGATCTATTAGGATCTTAACCTTGTTAGAAGTGACCTTGTTAAAGGATTTCAAACACTCAATCAGAATGTCACCTTGCTAGAGGGTTTTACATATAAGACTGTTAAGTCCACTCGGTTAAGAGATTTTCTGTCACTTCACAAAATAACAGTAATAAAAATCTATTTGCAACTTCACATCTAAAATGCTAAAGTAGATTCTTATTTGCTCAATACAATATAGACATAGAACTAATCCTGTCCATCTACTGGGCTCTATACTCTGTTATTCAAAACAGGTCTTCAAGCTTCTGTGCTCAGTAATCACTATGTAGCATCCCTGTGCATACACTTGCCCACATACATTGTTTATCAACAGTTCCCTATTTATAAAAAATTTGCCAACCGCTTAATCTCCTTGATCACATTTCCCATGATCAATCATAGCCATTAGATCTTCAACTTTGTCCAGGTTCAATGTATCCTTCAATCTGAAAATGTTTTACCCAGCCTTGGAACTTGCATACATTTCTTGGAACTTGTGCTAGGGTATTGCGATTCAATCTAAGCTGTAGATCTTCCTGTCAATTTTCTTTTGCCATAGATTCTTTAACAAACATCATTCATGGCATACCAATCATTTAATCATAGCCAATTCATCAGCTTCCTTCATTAAATAATGCTTTTATTCATTTAATGCATTTTGTTATTACTCGGTTGCAACTCGGTAAATACTAAACTTCACTCGGTAGACATTCTGCCTTCATTAACCAATAGCAATAACCTTAGGGTTTATCGACTAGGTTCCTTAGGGTTTACCGACTAGGTTCTTTGCTCGGTAACATAGTATAGTATTAACCTTTCAATCAATAACATATGTAGGATATCAAAACAATCTAATCATCATGATCTCATCATTGTCTAACTCGGTAATAGTTGCCCATTGAATAACTTATTTCTCCCCTTATTCATCATATTCTTTCTGTGTCTTTAACCAACATCTTTATACTCATCAAATCATACTTCTCAAGATATGGCAACATCATACTGAATTAGAAAATCAATTTCTTGACATCAATGATAAAATAATAATATTAAGATAGTAAACATCATTAATCAGTTTTATCCATAATCATCAACAACCTTCTCAATATTCTTATTGAAATGCCAACAATCTCCCCTTGTCTATTATAATGCCAAATGCCAACAATCTCCCCCTTTGGCATTGATGGAAAAACCAACTGATTTGACCTAATTTATTTGGATTGTTGTGAGATTCTGAAATATTGAAATGCTCTCCCCCTGTCATCAGACTTCTCCCCCATACATTAGTCTTCTCCTCTTCTTCAGTCTTCTCCCCCTTTGACAACAATGCCAAAAAGTAAAGAACTAAAACATAATTTCTTCCTGTATGAAGTGATTTTCTATTGTTATGTGTCAACTTAGTCTCAGTCAGAGCATTTTGTCTTCAATTCCTATTCCCTGTATTGTTTCCTGTACACCTTTAGAAAACATCCTAAAGTGTGTAAACCAGCATCAACTCCTAAAAGATATTCTGTAGAGTCATTGAATTGATGCTTTCACCGAACTCGGTCAGTGAGTAGAAGATAGGAGTAGGACCCCTAACTTACTTCTGAGATACTCAAAAGTGTCCCTTGGTAGTGGCTTGGTGAAGATATCTGCTATTTTTTCCTTTGTGCTAACATACTCTAACACCACTTTCTTCTCTTGAGCTTCTTCTCTAAGATAATGATATTTGATAGAGATGTGCTTTGTCTTAGAGTGCATAACAGGATTCTTTGAAATGTTAATGGCACTAGTATTGTCACAGAATATAGTTACTGGCTCGGTAACTTTCTCATTTATACCTTCCAATAGTTGTTTGATCCATGCTATGTTGGTACAGTTCAATGCTGCTGCAACGTATTCAGCTTCTGTTGTTGACTGTGAAACACATCCTTGTTTCTTCCTAAGCCAACTCACTAGTCTTTCTCCTAAAAAGAAAGCTCCTCCACTTGTGCTTTTTCTGTCATCAATGTTGTCTGCCCAATTAGCATCAGTATAAACTTTTAAATCAAAATCATTTCTTTTCTGATATAATAAGCCATAATCTTCAGTGCCTTTTAAGTATCTAAAAATTCTCTTGATTGTTGTCATGTGTGTTTCCTTAGGATCTGCAGAGAATCTTGCAACTATACCTACTGCATGTGCTATGTCTGGCCTACTGTGAACAACATATTCCAACTTTCCAATCATGGATCGGTAAATTATCTCATCAACAGATGCAGATTCATCATTCTTTGATAATTTACAGTTAGTAGTCATAGGAGTACTTACTGGTTTTGAATCCTCCATTCCAAATTTCTTCAAGATTTCCTTTATGTACTTGGATTGAGTAATGAAAATCTCATTTTTCATTTGCAGTATCTGTAAACCTATAAAATACTTTATCTCACCAATTAATGACATCTCAAATTCTTTGCTCATTTCATTTCCAAAGTTCTTACATAGAGAGTCATTTCCAAAAAATATAATATCATCAACAAATATGGCTGAGATCAGTATTCCATTTTCATCATTCTTCATGTAAATATTGTTGTTTTCACTTGTTCTTATAAAACCAATCTTGATTAAATAAGAGTGCAATCTTTCATACCATGCTCTAGGTGCTTGTTTCAGACTGTATAAAGATTTGTTCAATTTACATACCTGATCTTTATTATTGTCTTCAACAAATCCTTCAGGTTGTTCAATAAAAACTTCTTCTTCTAATACTCCATTTAGAAATGTAGATTTGACATCCATTTGATATACCTTGAAATTCTTGTAAGCAGCATATGCCAACAATGTTCTTACTCCTTCAAGTCTTGCTACAGGTGCAAAAGTCTCACCATAATCAATTCCTTCTTCTTAGGCATAACCTTTGCAAACTAGTCTTTCTTTATTTCGAATGACCTCTCCTTTTTCATTCAACTTGTTTCTGAAAATCCATTTTGTACCAATTACATTTTTATCCTTTGTTCTTGGGACCAGTGTCCATGTGTCATTCTTCTTGATTTGATCAATCTCTTCTATCATAGCATTTATCCAATCTTCATTGTTAAATGCCTCTTTCACTATTCTTGGTTCAAATTCAGATATCATACATGTGTTCTATCTCAGTTTGTTCCTTGTCATCACTGGATCATCTTTATCTCCTATAATCTGACTTGGTGCATGATGTCTTCTGACATATTTGGCTAATACAGGCTTGGTAGGCTCTGTATGTTCTTCTTCATCACTCAGTAACTGGATATTCTCTTCATTTCCTTCTGTAGTTTTCTCAGTAGGACTTGTCGGTTGAACATAGACAAATTCATCATAATCTTCTAGTTCCTTGGAATTTCCTTCATCATTTCTTTCTGCAAATTCATCAATTTTCACATTTGCACTTTCTACTATTTTGTTAGATGATTTGATCAGACATTTAAATGTTTTACTTCTAGAAGAATAACCAAGAAATGTTCCTTCTTCACTTTTTTGATCAAACTTGTCATTTCTATCATCCTTGTGTACATAGCATCTACTTCCAAAGATTTTAAAATAACTTACATTAGGTTTCTTGTCATACCAAATTTCATAAGGAGTCTTCAAAGTACCTTTCTTCAGTTGTACTCGGTCAGGGTGTAAATTGCAGTGCTTATTACTTCTCTCCAAAATGTTTGTGGCACTTTCTTTTCAATCATCAGGGTTCTTGCATAATCCACAATAGATATGTTTCTTCTCTCAGCAATTCCATTTTTTTGTGGAGTTCTTGGTGCAGAGACCTGTCTTTTCATACCATGATCATTGCAGAATAAGTTGAACTCATCAGATGTGAACTCTCCTCCTCTATCTGATCTAAGACACTTCAGTTGTCTTCCTGTTTCATTTTCAACTCTTGTCTTGTACCATTTAAACATTTGAAAAGATTTTGATTTTTCTTTTAAAAACATTACTGACATCATCCTTGAGTAATCATGCACAAATAATATGAAATATTTATCACCATAATAACTTTGAACTTTCATAGGACCACAAAGATCAGTGTGCACAAGATCTAAAATTCCCTTAGAAGTGTAAGACTTACTTGTAAAGCTTGATCTTGTCATTTTACCCATCTGGCATCCTCGGCACATAGCATTCTCAGGTTTTTCAAGACTCGATAGACCTCTTACTCGGTGCTTCTTGCTTATTTTGATTAGATTATCAAAATTTAGATGACAAAACCTTTTATGCCATAACCAGGTATCATCTATCTTTTCATATAGACATTTATTCTGAGTTGAGTCAAGGTGAAATGTGTTACCTTTTATTTGTGTCTCGGTAGCAGCTAACTTTCCATGCTTGTCATGAACTTTGACAATTCCTTTCTGAAATTCTATTCGGTATCCTATATTGTTTAGCTGCGCTACACTCAACAAATTGTATTTCAAACCTTCAACCCAATAAACATCATTGCATCTTGCATTGTCAAGAAGTGTTATGGATCCTTTACCTCTTACCGGACATGGTGGATCATTACCAAATCTTACATAGCCTCCATCATAGTCTTTTAACATAACAAACTTGTGTTTATCACCTGTAATGTGATGTGAGCATCCACTATCTATGATCCAAGAATCATTAGTATTTATGTGAGATATAAGGGATTTTTCTTCATACCTTTCTTCATCTGATCCATATTTGATGGCCACATAAACTACTTCCTCTGTATCAGTTTCATCTGATTTATCATCATTGGATTCCTCATCGACTATTAAGCATGACTTTCTATCTCTTCTTTTGAAGTCTCGGTGTCCTCTATAATGATTATCTTTCTATCTATCATCTCGGTAATCTCTCTTTTCAGTAGAATCTTTGTTAGGATAGTTAGAAGCCATATGTCTTATCTTATAACAATTGAAACATTTCAAAGGTAGTTTTCCTTTATACTTACCTTTGCCTCTCGATAACCTTCTAGCTAATAGTGCTTCAAACTCTTCTTGCTTTCTGATTTCCTCATATAGTTTGTGTACTTCCTCCATGTTATTGTGAAATATTTCACTTGCTCCATTGTGATCCCCTTTAGTGTACTTACTCATTCTATCATTGTAATCATCAGATTCACCAATATGAAAAGAACTAAATGCAGATTCAACTTTATTTACTAATGACCCACTGTTATCAAAGTTACTTAACTCAAATGCATGTAGCTTACCAATAGTAGCATCTAAAGAAACTGGCATATTAGGTACAAACCTCAATTCATTGATTGCAGAGACTCGAATTGCATAGGCCGGTAGAAGGGTTCTTAACAACTTGTTATATCCTTTTCTTCAATAGTTCCACTTGCTCCTTTGATTTGATTCACAATCTCCTTTAGTCTTGTACTGTACTGGGTTATGTTCTCACCTTCATTCATCCTCATAGATTCAAGTTGTCCTCTTAGACTATCCACTTTTTCTCTTTGAACATGTTCATCTCCTCCATACACATATATGAGCTTGTCCCACATTGCCTTTGCCTCATTGCAGCCTTCTAGATCATTAAACTCTGAATCAGTCAATGCAAATGTTATTTCAATCATTGCTTGGATATGTTCTTGCTTTGCCTTTATCTCTTCCATTGTAAATGGATAGGTGCTCGGTGTGATGAAATCATTCTCTAGATAATATATAGCATATTCTCCAACTCCTGATAGGTGCAACTTCATCCTTTTCTTCCATGTAGAGAAACTTGACTTGTTCAGCTTCGGTGCATCCCTCTTATACATATTTGGATCTTTTCCTCAAGTACCTTTAAACTTTTCCTTCCAGAGTCCAAAGCTCTGATACCAATTGATAGTTCTGATACTTAAAGATAAGTACAGATGCCAAGCTAATAAGATGAGAGGGGGGGGTGAATCATACAAACTTAATCTTCCATAAAAACATCAGATTCAACCTCGGTAACATATACTTCAGTAATATAACCAAAACTGCTAAACATGCAAACTCAAAAGCATATAAACATCATAATACTCATAACACCAGATTTAACGTGGAAACCCAAATAGGGAAAAACCATTGTGGGATTTCGGACCCACTAAGAAATATACTCTTCTAGAGTATGCTCAGTTAAAAGCAAATCTTGTTAAAGATTACAAACACATTGCTAGATGTGATTTGGTTAAGGGATTTCCCTCATATCTGTTAGGATCTTTACCTTGTTAGAAGTGACCTTGTTAAAGGATTTCAAACACTCAATCAGAATGTCACCTTGCTAGAGGGTTTTACAAATAAGACTGTTAAGTCCACTCAACTAAGAGATTTTCTGTCACTTCACAAAATAATAGTAATAAAAATCTATCTGCAACTTAACATCTAAAATGCTAAAGCAGATTCTTATTTGCTCAATACAATATAGACATAGAACTAATCTTGTCCATCTGCTGGGCTCTATACTCTGTTATTCAAAATAGGTCTTCAAGCTTCTATGCTTGGTAATCACTATGTAGCATCCCTGTGCATACACTTGCCCGCATACATTGTTTATCAACAGTTCCCTATTTATAAACAATTCGCCAACCGCTTAATCTCCTTGATCACATTTCCCATGATCAATCATAGCCATCAGATCTTCAAACTTTGTCTAGGTTCAATGTATCCTTCGATCTGAAAACATTTTACTCTACCTTGGAACTTGCATACACTTCTTGGAACTTGTGCTAGGGTATTACGGTTCAATCTAAGCTGTAGATCTTCCTGCCGATTTTCCTTTGCCATAGATTATTTAACAAACTTCATTCACAGCATACCAATCATTTAATCATAGCCAGCTCATCAACTGCCTTCATTAAATAATGCTTTTATTCATTCAATGCATTCTGTTATTACTCGGTTGCAACTCAGTAAATACTAAACTTCACTCGGTAGACATTTTGCCTTCATTAACCGATAGCAATAACCTTAGGGTTTACCGACTAGGTTCTTTGCTTGGTAACATAGTATAGTATTAACCTTTCAATCAATAACATATGTAGGATATCAAAACAATCTAATCATCATGATCTCATCATTGTCTAACTCGGTAATAGTTGCCCATTGAATAACTTATTTCTCCCCTTATTCATCATATTCTTTCTGTGTCTTTAACCAACATCTTTATACTCATCAAATCATACTTCTCAAGATATGGCAACATCATACTGAATTAGAAAATCAATTTCTTGACATCAATGACAAAATAATAATATTAAGATAGTAAACATCCTTAATCAGTTTTATCCATAATCATCAACAACATTCTCAATATCCTTATTGAAATGCCAATAATCTCCCCTTGTATGTTATAATGCCAAATGCCAACACTAGGAATTGACATACCACATCCTTCACCATAGGTCATACCCTTACTAGTAGAGTAACACACCCTTAAGAAGAGTGTTCTGCATCGTCATAGGCCTTGATAGTGATTATCTTTTTGGAATCAATAGCTCCTTTTGCATATCACAATGATGTTATTAATTGAAAGGTGCAAATATTAAGGCATGCTCCATTATCATTCAAGACTCTCTTGATTTTATGATTATGTATGAATCCCTCAATATGGAGAGGGGTGTTATGTGGTTGTTTAATGGATACATCGTCATTCTTAGAAAAACTGAGACATGGTGATAATTTGATAATTCCCACTATGGCTTGAAATTAATCTGTGTTCAGGTTGGATGGAATTGGTGCTTCTTGGAGAGCTTGGTCCAAGATGGTTTTATGTGAGGGTGATAGGTGCAAAATCTCTAGTATGGAAATTAGTGTTGGTGTCTTATCCAATTGGTTTACAAGGTTATATTGTTTGGGCACATATGTCACTCTTGATGGTTCTCTTGGTAAGGTAATCTTTCTACAGTGGGTAACAACATTGCATTAGGGATTTTTGCCTTTGGTTGTAATGGTTTGCAACTTGTTCATTAGAATCATAAATATTATTGACGATATAGGTATAGGGTACGTGTGTATAGTTTGTTGTTCTATCTTGATTCTTACCTTGATGGGAGGGACCTCCTTTCTCATATGATAGGAGTGGATTCTTGAATATGGTGTGATCAGTATTTGAATTTCTTGCAGTGTGGCCATCCACATCTATGTCATCTCAATCAAGGAGGTCTTGTATGATGTCTTTTAATCCATGAAAATTGGTCGTTTTGCGCCCTCTTCCTTTGTAAAATTCACAATACTCATTATCCCTCCACCATGGAGGTTTAACCTGTGGTTCATAGTTTGATGTTTTTGGTAATGTGATGAGATCGAAAGATATAAGTTATTGTAATATCTTTTCAAAAGGTTCTCCCAAGGGTTCTATATGTTTGATTTGCTTTGTAGGTAGAGTACTTTTTCTTAGGTGTCTCTTGTTGTGTGTTGAGAGCTTGATTTACTTGATTGTTTTGGGGATTACCGTGGTTGGTAGTGTTGTTGTTATGATTATCCACTTGTCCAACTATTTTTACTGTTGGTTGGGTGATCCTGGCAGTCCTTGCATCTACAATACCATCATTAATGATATTTTTGTTCTTGGACCAACACTTGGGTTTGTCATTGTTATATGCTAGTCATGGACCATCCTTGTTGTCTTTGCATATTTTGACAAGTCTCTTCTTGATAAGGGATTTCTTGATTTTGAGTCCTTGGGCTATTATGTCTTTAAAAGAGTCTAAACTTTTGACTTCCAAGTGAAATTCCATCTCTTCATTTAATTTTTAAATGAAGATCTCAGCTAATTGTTCCTCGGGAATGGGGAAGGAATGTCTACTAGAAATGTGTCTCCATATTTGCAAGAATGTTGAAAATTGTTCCCTTGATGATGATGTTTTGATGTAAAGAGTTGATTGGTGAATTATTTTATGTAGTCATTGATGGAAACTATGTTTTAATAGTCACATAAGTCTTGTAAGCCAGCCGGTAAATCTTAACCGGTAGAGAAGACAGTTTAATAGTGAACCAGCAAATAGGTCCTCAACCGGTAAACAAGAACATAGTTGCATTAAGGAAACCAGTACAGGTGATTGATGAAGAGTTGGATGATGTGGTTTAATAGGAGTGAAGGAGATGGGTATTTGGTGTTATATTCATGACCGCATTAGCATATTCAAAAGGATGATTGAGATTTGATGTACATAGCAAGATATCTAGAAGAACACTTAACCAATTGTGATAAAGTCACTTTGATCGGTAAACTGGTACAATTTTATTTTATTTTTGGTTTGTTATGCTGGTGGCCGACATAAGTTCAGTGTGTAATGTAAGTTTTTCTATATTCATTCAACATAGGAAATTGTTCCAAGGTTATGAGCTGACTAAGTTGATGTTTATAAAAAGTGTGATGAGTTATGAGATGAAGTATGAGATTGAAGGCGAATATTGAGATTTTGATTGTGCGATGATTGGTGAAGCATTGTATTGATATTTTTTTAAAGTTTTGGAGAAAATGAAGTGGATATTATTAGACACAGAAGTCTTATATGAAGATCATTGAACTGTGGTTATCCTAATAGTTATAGGAGCACAATCCCTTAATCGGGTAGGTCCCGACAGGCCTTAATCTGTAAATCCCCTAATAGGGTAGCTCAACATCTGAGTTTAAATCCTCTTGTGAGGTTTCTCCTAATAGGGCATAGCTCCTAACAAGGCTCATTATAGAAAATACCCTCACCAGGTGACTCCTAATAGGGCATATTTGTAAGACCTTAACCAGTCAGATGTTTCTATTCTGCAGATAGTGAATCTTGTGGGTACTAACTCCCACCGTGGTTTTTCCCTTTTGGGTTTCCACATATAAATAATTGTGTTATGGTTGGCATGTTTTATGTAGTGCTTTCTTATGTGATTATCTCCCTTGCATGCCTATTGATTTTAAAGTTGTTAAGAGGTGTAATCAGATTCTTAAGGTTTTTTGCTTGCACTGATTTACCTCCTCCCTCTCAGTGCCTTATAAGTTTATCAATTGGTATCAGATCCAAATTTCCTTGAGGCTTAACCACTTTGGAAGGATCCCTAAGGTAGACATGGTGGAAGGAATGACCTATAAAGATGTCTAATCATCTTGCAGAAGCTGAGGAAGCCCTAGAAACATTAAAAGGAAAGTATAAAGCCTCACTTACTAAGAGAAGAGAGCTAATTGAACAATTGTTTGAGGTTTCTAAGAGAAGCTCTTCTGATGAAGAAAACATAGATTCATTGGTTGATGAAGTGGAGAAACTAATGAGAAGGCTAACTTGAGGAGAGAGCTAGAAGCCCTAACCATTAGAATGAGTCAAGAACTTGAAGCAAGGAGGTCAGCAGAAGATAAGATCAAAGAGAAAGAACATGAGATCTTTAAGTTGAATCAGTAATTCGGTACCCTGTATGCTCATTGGCATGAGGAAAATGAAGAAAAAGAAGAAATAAAAGTAGAATTGGATATGACAATGTCTCTTAGAGAAATTCTTATGAAAAGGAATGAAGATCTTACTGTAATGGTGCGAAAATGGTGAATGATAGATCAAGAAGGAAACTACCCTTTCCCTAAAAAAGAGATGAGAGGTTCGCTATTGATTACCATTCAAGCACTTTTCACCATGTTACATTAGAAAGAGGAGAGGATAATTCACTAGATTCAAGCTTTCCACATGAAGATGGTAGATTGAATTCTAAATGAACTAGGAATGATAAGTTGATCCCCTCTTCCTTGTTTTATTTGGAAAGGAAATTGATTGAATTATGTAGTGCAAAAGAGACAAAGAATTGATTATAACTTGAGATCGGAACATGGGATGAATATGTGCACCTGGATCTGGCATTAGAATGTCAAGACGAAGTCGCCTTGCGAATTTGAGGAAAAATTATCTAGACTGTGGTGGGAATGTACACGGTCCTCCGAAAAATCTGCGAAATGAAAAAGGGTTTTTCTACCTCTGCAAATGAAGCCCGAATCTGAAAGTATAGTTGCATACCTGTAACCTACACATAGAAAAGAGAGGAAAATGGGTTGGGATTGGGAGTTTTCCTTTAGGTCAAACCCCAGTTTTGGAATTAACCAAGTAATGAAAGAAAGTACTTGGAAGTAGCTGTAAATGAAAGACTGAATTGTAAATCACCTCAAGGGAGGTTGTAGTTGCAATGTTGATAGAAGTGCTTGTGTGTAATTGAATGTTGAAATCAATCTCCTCTTCAATGGTTGAATCCTTGACTTGAATGCAACACCTAGCCTTGAAGGGAGACTTAAGAATGTTCAATGCTAGAAAAGAATGCTTGAATGCTTGAATGCTCTTGAATGCTTGATCGCTTATGCAACTTGACACACTCCAATCTTATCCAAATTCAACTTATCCAAATTATGCAAATGAGAGGATGAATTCCCCTTAAATACATGTTAGTGGATCTGATTTTTGTCATGAACCGACATTGGGGGAGTTTCCCACCTGATGCACAGCCAACAATGCAACCCTAGGAAGGGTCCTGCCCCAAAATAGTGTAGGGACAGGGGTTCCATGCCCTTGTCTTGGGAGGAAAAGAGTACCACACCCCTATCCAAGGGGGGACAATGGCACCACGTTCCTATCCTACCCCTTTCTCTAGGGCAGAGTGCAAACAGGGTGATGCAGAGGCCAAGGAAGAAGTTGTTTCCGCAAGCCGAGCAATCTTCGATCTCCGATCAGGATAGAGGATTCAAATTCACATGCGTGAGGACCCTAATGCAGTTGAAAATTGCTAGGGTCACAATTTTATGACACTACATTTAGCCCCTACTTTAGTGGGAGTATGAGCATATGCCAATACTGTCGATAAAGTACAAGGAAACAAGATTGAAAGACTTTTACCACGTCAAGAAGGCAAGAGGCACCAAGCCCCCAGTGGACTTAGGATCTTACAAATTCAATTAACAAAGTAAAAGGAAAGATCAAGAAGGGGAGAATTATGACTGCAAGTAGCAAAGTTCCCTTCACTATGAGTCATGAAAGCAAGGATACAAAAGATTAAAAAGGAAAACAAAGTTCACTAAGTAATTATAAGTATCACAAGAAGGAAAGTATGAGTGGAGTGTATGCCCCCATGTTAAAGCGATCGCACGCGTCTTATTGGGAGTGATTTCTTTAAGGTAGGACACACCTAGGAGATAGAAGGAAGGGAGCATGTTATCGCAAGGATTTATCCCCCAATCAAGGTATAAACCCAAGGATAATGAACACAAAAGAAGAGATAGTGTCGCTTTCCTCAGGGTCAGTATGTTGTATGATAACTCATGTATATCATGTATGTATATGCATATAATAATCTTCATTCTCGAAAGAAGGACGCTACCTTAGAAGAAAGGGAAGAGAGGATGTCTTTTGAGTCAACATGAAAGAGACCAAGAAAATATATCAATGCTTTGCATCATCCCAAAGTAGACATTAAGGGAACAATAGAAGAACAAGGATACATATAGAATAATGGTCACAAAAGAGAAAGAAGGGAGAGGGAGAAAGATATGTAGTGCTTAATATTTCTAATCTAGCATGATATATGTCTCCCAATCTTGTTGATCACTATTTTGGGAAGGAGAGCAACATGCCAGTGGAGCGACGTCGAGCACAATAGATGGAGCTGTCGCAACATCCAAACAAGGACTATGCTCATGTTGTAAGTCACTTTGTTTGATTCTAGGAGCTAGGATTAGGGTTTTTGAAAACTCGTTTGATAAATGTTTTTCCACATCAGCATACTCATACTCACTGTCAGAAGCATTAGGAGTTGTATTACCATTATGAGTAATGTTTTCACCCATTTCTTCATCAAAGTTTAGAGAAAGAGGAGCTACAACATGAATAGGAGTAAAACCATCACATGTTTTAGGCAACTTATGATTTGGAGATGTTGGTTGAACATCTTGCTTAGGAGAAAAGGGAATCATATAACTGTCGGAGTCTGAAGAGATTGAATATTTTAAGGGATAGCTTCAAGAGCTCAAACACGGTGTCTTTGTCAGCATTCTCTCGCACAATGATTATGTCGAGTCTTAGTGGAAGGCTGAGAAGGAGGAATAACACTTGAAAAAGTATGAGTGTTTCTCTCCTTGATAGTGGAAGGTTTAGGTTGAGGTCTTTTTATTTGAACAATAGGAGAAGCAGGCCTCTTCTCTCGATAAGAGGAAGGAGCTGGAATTGCACCATAGAAAGGAGGAATATTAGGTTTAGGAAGGAAACCAAGTCCATCATGAGGAGGATGTATAGGTCTAAACTTAGGAAGAATATTGTTATTCTCCTTAAGAGAAGGTAAAGTCACATCCATAGGGGTAGGTGGACAATCTTCCTTAGGAAGGAGATTAGTTCTATCCAAGAGGTGAAGAACCTCATCTTGAAAAATAATAGGAATGTCAAGTGTTGGCGATCTAGGTTGACTTAAGGATAAGATCATATCATTCTTCCATTTTTTATAAGATTGAAAAAGAGAATCACTCCTTAATGGAAGAGATTTAAATTGTTTAGGCCAAAAGAAATAAATAGGAACACCAAGGCTTCTTTCAGAAGGATGAAATAAGCTATGGTTCACAATTATGATTTCTCCATTGTGAGGAAATTTAAGACACTTGTGGATTGGAGAAGCAATAGCCTTCATGGAAGATAGCCAAGGATATCCCAACTTCACACAAAATTACATAGAAGATGGTATGATAAGAAAGTCAACATCCCTGGGTTTAGTATCGCCTTCAATAAGAAGAGTGATAGGGCCAATGGTAGGACAAGAGAAGCCATCAAATAACTTCACAACCACATTAGAAGCATCATAGATTGGTTTATACAATCGTAAAGTGAAAAGCTACTCTTCAAATATGACATTAACCATGCAAGAGGGATCAATCAGGGTACCACGGCAAGGGATATCCTCAACCTTTGCAACTATGTATAAAGGGCCATCGGGTGCTCTAATGGTCTCACTAGGGTCAAATGTAATACAAGGATCCTTAGGCATATCTTGTGTTTCTACCATATTAACCAAGTTTGAAGCCATAGAGGTCAATTAGTCAGAAGAGAGAGAATTAGGCACAATCTCAATAACGTTAGAGGTATGAGATGGAAAGGGATCAGTGAAAATATTAAGATTTTGATTAGGAGGAGATACTGATTTATTCCCTTTATCAATCACACCTGCCACAAATATAATATTATTATCAATCAAGTCTTGAATCTTATTCTTCAATGCAAAATATTTTTCAGTATCATGACCAGGTTGACGATGAAATTAGCAAAAGGAATTGTTATCAAAATATGGAGATGCAAGTTTGGAAGAATCAATTTGTTTTATAGGAGGAAGTTTGATAACATTTTTGTACAACAACTGAGACATAATACTATGTAAATATTCACTCAAAGGAGTAAAATTTCTTTCTCTTTGGAAAAATTTAGAAATAGAAGGCACACCTATTGTAGCATTCATATGGTTGTTGTTGATTTGATCATTGAACTTGATGAAGCTTTTTGTTGGTTTGAACTTCACAAACGGTTGTTGAACACTCTCCCCCTTATCACGTGGATCCATAGGAGTGGATTGCTCCATTTGACTCATAGCTAGTTGATAATTGTGGAGTGTTGCACACAACTGCTGAAAGGAAGTAAAATCAGACAAAAGAAGTTTTTCCCTAATATCTTTTTGTAAATTAGAAGTGAAAGTTCTTTGAATATCATTATTAGGTACATGAAAATAAATTTAAGCACACAAATGCTTATATCTACCAATGAAATCAATCACTTTTTCTTTAACACCTTGTTTACAATGCATTAAATCAGTCAAAGTAATTTTAGGACCAATGTTGTTTTGAAATTGTTGGATGAAAGCATTTGATGGTTGTTGAAAGGAAGTGACAGAATAAGAAGGTAGAGAGAAATACCATTGTAAAGCCTTATCACTTAGTGTTCTTGTAAACAATTTTTCAAGCAATCTTTGATCACAAGCAAAATCAGTACACAAGGTTTGAAATGTTTTGACATGCGTAAGAGGATCACCTTTTCAATTATAGAGTTCCAACTAAGGGATCTCCACATGTTTAGGTGGCATGACTTTAACAATATCAAGAGAAAGTGGGCTCGCAACATCAAAGATGGGCATACTAAATGTCATGCCCAAACTTTTGGGCATGAACGAGATAATTTTTTTTTTAAATTCACTACCTAAAACATTAAATTTGCCAATATGAAATGCACTAGCAAGTTTGTCTTAACTATGTTCGAGTTAACTCTAACCACTAACTCAAGTAAACGAAAATAATTTAAAATTAAATGTGGAATACTAAATGAATGAATTTATTATCTCATCAAATTTAGTCAATAGATTAATTAAACCAAAACTCTCTAAAATAATTGATGAAGATAAAATTAATCTCCAATAACTATTATTTGTTTTTAGGATCTATTAAAATTAGTCCTGGCACTTAGTTTATAAATGTCTATATTTTATTTTAACAATAATTAAAAAGTGTTTAAACTAAATTGACTAAAGGGTCAATTAAATTCATAATGAATATTTTCCTATAAAGTTTAATCTCAAAGACCTATACCAGATTGAATCTCCAAAAATAATATTATAATTTTGAACATCATTTTTCTTTTTTAAAATATCCTCATGGTTATCAAAACAAATATTTGCCCATATGTTTATTAAAACATATATAATTTATAAACACTTAATAAATTATATAATCTAAATTTTTCCTTAATCTTTTATAATTTAAACTTTATGTATAATTATATATATATATATATATATATATATATATATGTTTACTCTTTATTATAAGTTATCCATGCAAACCCTAACTTTATTATTATAAGAATAAACCCTTTTAATATTTTTTTTCATTTCTTTATTCATACTATCATCTTTCAAACTGGGTTAGGGTTTCAAATTTTTTTATTGTGCAGGGTCGAACGAAATCAAACATGGCGGAGGCGGCCGAATATATTTTAAAGAGGGAGGGAGCAGTGGCTTTGGGGGAGGCTCCCCGCAGGGGTAGCCCACAGAGGTGGCCTAGGCTGCCACTGTGGAACGCGGCCCGTAGCCCCGACAGCGTCGTCGATGTGAGGCACCGCCCATAGTGGGGGCCGATGCCTCCCACTGTGAGTTGTGGCCCACAGTGGCAGATGTGGCCATCACTGGAGGGGATGCCGCCCACTCTTGCGGAGGGGGGCCACCCTGCGGGAAAATCCGCAGGGGCCGAGCCCCTTTCATGATATTATTTTTTTAAAACATTTTTTTTTTTTGTAATATTTTTTTTTATAAAACTATATATATATATTTATATACATATATTTTGAATATAAATATAAATAAATATGTATATATATATATATATATATTTATTTATATACATATATTCTGGATACTCATTAGATTTAGGGCTAAATTTTCTTTTAAGCAACCATATATTATTTTTTTTCTATTTAAATCCCAAGTTTCTATAATCTGAAATAATTTATTTAACCTTAGATTAATGACAGAAATCAGAATTTAAACAACATCTAAATAAAAAGATATTAATCAAACTAGCTAGGCTATTTAACTTTAGACTTTATATTTTGCAATAAGTAAATGATAGAGTTTAATAATTTTAACAGCAACTATATAAATATGTGACTATTTAAATTAGATAGACCATTTAATTTCTAGATTTAAATTCCTGCAAATAAATATGTGATTTTAAATTTTGCAACTTTATTTATCTAGGATCATTTGAATCTATCCTTAGAGATATGCCAATAGGAAGTAAACTAAACACTTATTTTCAAAGTAACATGCATGCATTCATTAACTTTTTAAGAACAATACAAGCTAAAAACCCAACAGAATCATTTCATTTATGCAATAATAAATTAAACAAAATAATGCATTTATTTAAGGCATTTTTAGAATACAATATAGACATTATTACAAGAGGGAGAAAATACCCAAACTAGTCCCTCATTTCTATTAAATGAGGATTTCTAGTAAAATGGATACATTTTCCTTTCAAAGTAATTACAACCCCTTTCACATTGCTACACTTTAAAATATAAAATATTTCATTCCCAAATCTTTTCTGCAAACAATGAATCCAGCAATCTTCTACTTGTCTTTTTTTTTCTTTCAACAACCTGCAAATAAATCAAAAGGGCTATGACCATGGAGTGCTCACCTCCCAGCCTAGGCTAACTAGTAGGCACCCCCGAGCTTGGAGAACCAAGCCCTAGATAGGTAACACACATGCAAACACAACAAACAGGGGAAAACAATCACAACAACATATTCTCAACCAAGGCTACACTTCACCACGCAATGTGATGTCTTTACATGGGTGGTAGTGGACCAAATACTTTGAGGAGACTGCAAGTATGGTAAAACACAAAGCCACCTCATGGAAACAAAGATATATCATAAGTATAACAACCCTACATCCTTATGCCCCCCAAGGCATTCATGCCTTATTTCCCTCCTTATGACCCCCAAATACATAAACAAGTCATGTAGCAAGGGTCACATAAATATCCCTTGAGATCACTCTCTTAATGAGAGCCTCTCACTCGAGGGCTATCAAACTTCTACCACCCACAAGACCATCCTCTCTCCCAAGAGTGGGAGGTCTTGGTTTCTCCCAAAACACTGAATGCATACAAGAAATAAAAGACATAACGCGTAATAATTTTCACAAAAGAAAATGCAAGAACTAGCCTTTTCTTACAAGCAAATCTTTTCAACATAACATGCAACATGAAAACAATACAAAGAGAAGTTAAACCAACCTTCAACTGCCCAAAGGTATGCTAGTCTAGTTGAGGATGAGCAGCCCAATTCCACAATTCCTTGCTTCTCTACCCTTAGCCAAATTCCTATACCAAATCCTTTTTTTTTCTTTTCAAAATTGCATTGTCTCCAAAAATGGAGAGTGGGTGATTACCCGCAAAATCTTACATTCTTGCCTAAGAACACCTCAGTGAGAGTTCTCACAGGTTTCTAAAATTGAAAAAGGAAAAGTCCGAAAAAGATCAAAATGGATCTCTCATCAAAAAGGAAAGTTAACTAACTTAGATGATGCCTTCAAAATTCAATTTTCGCACATCTTAGAAAACTCACTTTTTAGGGTGACTAAACAGCCACATGGGAGTTGTCACATGCCTAAAATTACTCCTAACCCTTAGGTATACCTTATGGGCTTTAAGAAACACCTTTAAACTACCCCTAGGAGTCCATTTAACCCCTTTTAAATCCATCTAATGTTAACTTTCGGGTCAAACCTAAGTTGACCACCCCAAAGATTCTTTACCCAAGGAAACTATAAAACCACATTAAATTATTTGAAAAAGCTATGTTTGAAACAACTCCCTCCAAGAGACAAATTCAAAAAAGAAAGACATAAATCAATCACATGTGTCAAGTGACAAAAGAAAATACTTTACAACATTACACATGAAATTTTGTCTCTTGTTGGATTTACACAAATAAATAAATTCAATCTAACACACATGCAACATTTACTTTCACAAATAAAATATGATACAAGTGGGGTGTTGTCTCTCCAAATAGACAAACCCTAGTTTTACGAACGTACATAGGTCTAGGTTTGGTTCTCCATAATATTTCCATGGTCACATGGATAATTCTCTTGCGCATCTCAATTACACATTAGTAATTCCAAATAACCTCATATAATATAAAACACATGAATAAGAATACACATCAAACACTCTGCATACAATATACATTTAAACAAATCAATACATCTTACATCCAAATAAATCCACATAAGTAATTATCATAATCCTCATAATTTTAATCCATACATAAAACATACATCCTATTTCTATCATCATAGTGAAGTCCTGCAAATCCAATAATGACATATATCATCTCAAATTTATCCTATTCTGGAATCATATAACATTCTATATCATAACGCATATAAATGAAGCATCAACATACATCAATGTTATCCAAATCAAGGAATCTTATAAGTTCTAAATCCATTTTGTATAAAAATGTACACCTCCAGGTGAAATTATTTTGTAACCTAGTTCAATTACTTTTCTCACCAATCTATCTGTCTAACATAGCCCATCCTATTGAATTATAGGATTTATTAGTAGGGTCAAACATGGTCAACTAAGCTAATCAAAGCTTGGTTGGGGAGGGCCTTACACTAAACTTGGATTGACTCATGGAAGCAATTTGTTATTGTAAGGAAGATACTGTTTGAGAAAGATTGTTAATTGTCATTTCGGTGTAAGAATTGATGTTAGAAATAGGTGATTGCGAAGGTGGTGTGATGTTATTGAAAGAAGGCATGGACTGAGAAGAAGGTGGTGGGACATTATGATAAGTGGGCATGCGTGATGATTGGGTAGGAAAAGGGACACTTAAAGGAGGAATAAAGTTGTTGAAAGAATTGTCCCCTTGTGTCACATTGATTGGTTGAGGAATAATAGGAAGACTCATGTAAAACATAGGTAAATATGGAGGATTAAATGAAGAAGAGGGATTTCCCCCATGAACCATGTTTGTAGGAATGACATTTTGAGTTGAAGTGGCCATGATGTTAGATGTGAAAGTAGGAATTCTAGTCATAGGAGTAGTCAAAGGAATTGAAGGATTGACTTGTGTTGAAGGTTGTGAGTAGCCTAGGGTTTTGGTACAACTCTTGATAGGCATGACATTAGAATCAACAATATGTGCAATGTCATGCAATATATCAATTTCATTCTTATCACTTTGAAGCATGTGTTTAAGACCTTCAATTAATGGAAGAGCTTCACTATTAGGGTATTCTTGGGACATCCATTGTTGAAAGCTATCAAATTGATTGTCCAATGTGGAAAGTTGATCTAAAAAAACCCTAGTTAAAGCTTCTTCTTCATCATGGAATCCATCAATGGGATGAATAGGCACATGATTAGGATGGGAAGAATTAGCATGATCCTCATTAAAGAAGTCACCCAAATTAGGCTCCATCTCCTCGTTAATTAAACCTTCGGAAGCCTTAATTCTAATGCTTCATCTAATGGGGATAGGATAGGTAGGACTAATAGTGGTAAAACTCAAGCGCTAGAGGGAAAATTTGAATTTTGAATTGTGGAACAAATCTTACAAAATTGAGTAATGCAACATGGAAGGAAATAATGATTACAAAATTTGAACTTTGGTGGAGGAAGAGGATGACACAATTTCCAAAAATGAAAGGAAATTGGAATTTTTTAAATTCGGGCCAAGGGAATACCACTTAATCTTAAAATCAATATTTTTAAAATCAAGGAAGACTATAATTAACCTCTTAATTTTAAAAAATTTCTTAAAATGTGAAATTTTGAATTTTGAAGGTATTTCCGATTCTAGAGGGATCAAAATTGATAAAATCAGCCAATCTTCCAAATTTAAGCTATTAAATACAATCATAACAATCTCTCAAAATTTTAGAAAAAAAGTCAAGGACCGTGGCGGGAACGCACATGGTCCGACCAACTTTTTTCAAAATTTTCAAGGATGGATATTACAATGATTTTAAAGATAACCCCCTAAGATTGGTGAATTTTATGATCTCTAGATGGGCAAAATGAAGGCGCAAATGTGAAAATAGGACCTTATTAGGGTTTTGAATAAAAAGAGAGGAATTGAATTGCAATTTTAAAAAGAGTCAAACCTAATGGATAGGGACACCTTGGAAAATGTTTAGAAATTTGAATGTAAATGAAATTGATTTGAAATTCACACAAAATCCAATTAATTTTAAAAATTACGGTTTGATGACCTAACCACATAATTTTGAAATTTGAATTGTGGGAAAAAGGGGGGAAATTGAAATTTTGAATTGTAGGAATGAAGACAAATCTAAGAACAAACAGAAATCTGAAAATTAAATGGAAATCCAATTTTTGCACAAGTTCAAGATGATTTTTGAAAATTAGAGTTTTTTACAAGTAACCTCTCAATTTTGTAAATTTTAATTGCAAATTGAACAAGACAAAGAGGAAATTGAATTTGAGAAACAAAGCAATTTTTAGATCTAAGATAACCACAAGCAAATTTTACAAATCAAAAGTTCAATTTTAAATTAAAAAACTAGGGTTTTTAATGATTTAAATTTAAAAACTAGGGTTTTTAATGATTTAAATTTAAAAAATAGGGTTTTTAATGATTTAAGTTTGCATAAATTTGAAACTTGTGAATGAAAAATATTCATTTTGTTCAAAGGAAAGCATGCAAGATGTCGAGTTCACCAAACTGTAATGGTGGGAAAATGGTGAATGATAGATCAAGAAGGAAATTACCCTTTCCCTCAAAGAGAGATGAGAGTTTTGCTATTGATTACCATTCAAGCGCTTTTCACCATGTTACATTAGAAAAAGGAGAGGATAATTCACAAGATTCAATCTTTCCACATGAAGATGGTAGATTGAATTTTGAATGAATTAGGAATGATAAGTTGATACCCTCTTCCTTGTTTGATTTGGAAAGGAAATTGATTGAATTATGTAGTACAAAAGTGACAAAGAATTGAATATAACTTGAGATCAGAATATGGGATGAAGTTGTGCACCTAGATCTGGCAGTCAAATGTCAAGACGAAGTCGCCCTATGAATATGAGGAAAATTTGTCTAGACCATGGCGACAATGTACACGGTCCTCCGAAAAATTTGTGACACAAAAAAGGGTTTTTCTGCCTCTGCAAATCAAGCCTGAATCCAAAAGTACAATTGCGCACCTGCAACCTACACACATAAAAGAGAGTAAAATGGGCTGGGATTGGGGGTTTGCTTTTAGGTCAAACCCCAGTTTTGGAATTAACCAAATAATGAAAGAAAGTACTTGCAAGTAGTTGTAAAGGAAAGACTGAATTGTTAATCTCCTCAAGAGAGGTTGTAGTAGCAATGTTGATACAAGTGCTTGTGTGGAATTGAATGTTGAAATAAATCTCCTCTTCAATGGTTGAATCCTTGACTTGAATGCAACACCTAGCCTTGAAGGGAGACTTGAGAATGCTCAATGTTGGAAAAGAATGTTTGAATGCTTGAATGCTCTTGAATGCTTGATCGTTTATGCAACTTGACACACTCCAATATTATCCAACTTATGCAAATGAGAGGGCGAATTCCCCTTAAATACATGTTAGTAGATCTAATTTTCATCACAGGTCGACATCAGGTGAGTTTCCCCCCAATGCACAACCAACAATGCAACCCTAGAAAGGGTCCTGCTCCAAAATAGGGCAGGGACAGGGGTGCCACGCCCCTGTCCTTAGAGGACAAGAATGTCGCATCCCTGTCCAAGGGTGGTAGTGGCACCACACCTCTGTCCTACCCCTTTCTACAGGACAAAGTGCGGACAAGGTGATGCAGAGGCCAAAGAAGAAGTTATTTCCATAAGTTGAGCAATCTCCAGTCTCCGATCAGGCTAGAGGATTCAAATTTGCATGCATGAGGACCCTCATGCAATCTAAAATTTCTAGGGTCACAATTTTATAACACTACACTTGCAAAGGAACTTGCTAATGCTAATGAAAAGATTGATAAGTTTAACAAAAGTTCTACCATGCTTGATGAACAAATTCAATCACAAAGGGTGAAAGGTGACACAACTAGATTGGGTTATACTACATTTGAGAAAGGTGAGTCTTCTGGTAGAAAGGTCAACATGGAAGAAGGTAAATCTATACCTAAAATTCAAAAATCCACTGGTAAGAAATCTTATAAACCCGTATGTTTCAATTGTCATAAGCTAGGACATACTGCTAATGTTTGTAAAAGTAGATCTAATGTTACTAATGGTTATAGACCTAATACATATCAAGGATATTGTAATGTGGGGAAAAGTGAATGATGGAGAGATCAAGAGGAAATCTTTTCTTCCCTCCAAGGAGAGATGAAAGTTTAACTACGGATTTCCCTTCAATCTGTAGTTAAACTTTCATTTCATTATGAGTCATGAAAAGATGGATACCAAAAATTACAAAGAAAAGCCAAGTTCACTAAGTAACTTTGAGTATCAAGAAGGAAGATATGAGTGGAGTGTATGCCCCCATGTTAAAGCGATCACACATGCCTTATCAGGGGAGATTTCTTTAAGGTAGGATACACCCAAGAGAGAAATAGAGAAAGAACGTTATCCCAAGGATTTATCCCCAAATAGAGCAATAAAATAGAGGATAATGAACACAAAGTATGAGGTAGTTTTTCTTTCCTCAGGGTCAGTATGTTGTATGATAACTCATGTATATCATATGTATATATGCATAGAATAGCTTTCATTCCCCAAAGAAATGAAATTGCCTTGGAAGAAAGGGAATAGAAGGTGTCTTTTGAGTCAACATGAAAGAGACCAAAAGAGATCTCTTGATGCTTTGCATTGTCCTCAAGTAGACATTTAAGGGGAAAAATAGAAGAATAGGGATACACATAGAAGAATAATCACAAAAGAGAAATAAAGGAGAGAGGGAGAAGATCTATGGTGCTAATGTTGCTAATCTAGCACGACATCCACCTCCCAATCTTGTTGATCACTATTTCGGGAAGGCGGCCAGCATGCCACATGAGCGACATCGAACACAATAGATGGAGCTATCACAAGATCCAAACAAGGACTATGCTCATGTGGTAAGTCCCTTCATTTGACTCTAGGAGCTAGGATTAGGGCTTTTGAAAATTTAGCTGATTAATGTTTATCAACATCAACATATTCATAATCACTATCAGAAGCATTAGGAGTTGTATTTCCATATGAATAACATTTTCACCTATTTCCTCATTAAGATTTATAGAAAGATAATCTCTCGCATGAATGGAAGTAAAACCATCACATGTTTTTTGCAATTTACGATTTGGAGATTTAGGTTGAACATCTTGCTTAGGAGAAAAGGGAATCATGTCAACTGGTGGAGTTATAGGAGATTAAATATTTTGAGGAACAACTTCATGAGCTCAAACACAACATCTTCATCGATGTTCTTTCACACAACGATTTCGTTGAGTATTAGCGGAAGCTTGGGAAGAAGGAGGAACATTTGTTGAAGGAGTAATATTCTCCTATTTGACAGTTGAATGTTTAGATTGAGGTCTTTTAGGTTGGACAAGAGGAAAGGCATGCCTCTTATCTCTATAAGAGGAAGGAGGTGGAACTACGCCATATAAAGGAGAAATATTAGGTGTAGGAAGGAGACTAAGTCCATCATGAGGAGGAGGTACAGGTCTAACCTTAGGAGGAATATTGTTGTTCTTCTTAGGAGAAGGCATAATCACATCCATAGGAATAGGTAGAGGATCTTCCTTAAGAGGAAGATTAGTTCTATCCATTATGGGAAGAACTTCATCTTCAAAAATAATAGGAATGTCAATTGTTGGGGATCTAGGTTGAATTAGGGATAAGATCATATCTTTATTCCATTTTTTATAAGATTGGAAAATAACATCGCTCCTTGATGGAAGAGATTGAAATTGCTTGGGCCAAAAGAAAAAAATAGGAACACCTAGGATTCTTTCGGATGGTCAAAATAAGCTATGGTTAACGGTTATGATTTCTCCATTGTGAGGAAATTTTAACCACTTATGAATTGGAGAAGCAATAGCCTTCATGGAAGATAGACAAGGGTAGCCTAACTTCACATGGAATTGCTCGGAAGAAGGAATGATAACAAAGTTGACATCCATAGATCTAGTGTGAACTTCAACAGGAAGGGTGATAAAACTAATGGTAGGACAAGAGAATCCATTAAATAACTTCACAACCACATTAATATTATCATAGATTGGTATATGAAATCATAAAGTGAAAAGATACTCCTCAATGATGACATTAACCATGCAAGAGGGATCAACGAGGGCACTGTGGCAAGGTATGTCCTTAACCTTCACAACTATGTATAAAGGATCAGCAAGCACTCTAATGGTCTCACTAGGGTCAAATGTAATACAATGATTCTTAGGTGTCTCTTGTTTCTCTACCATGTTCACCAAATTTGGAGTTGTGGTAGTCAGATCAAAAGGAGAGAAAGAGGTATGAGAAGGCAAAGGATTAGTAAAAAATTTAAGATTTTGATTAGGAGGAGCTACTAATTTGTTTCCCTTATCAATCACACTTGTTATAGCATTCACATTGTTGTTGTTGATTGTGTCATTGAACTTGATGAAGCATTTTTTTGGTTTGAACTTTGCAAATGGTTGTTAAACACTCTCCCCCTTATCACTCGGAGCCATAGGAGTAGATTGCTCCATTTGACTCACAGCTAGTTGATAATTATGGAGTGTTGTGCACAATTGGGGAAAGGAAGTAAACTCAGATAAAAGAGGATTTCCCCTAATATATTTTTGTAAATTATAAATGAAAATTATTTGAATATTTTTATCAGGTACAGGAAAAGAAATTTGAGCACACAAATGCTTATATCTACCAATGAAATCAGTCACTTTTTCTTTAACACCTTGTTTACAATGCATTAAATCAGTCAAAGTGATTTTAGGACCAATTTTGATTTGAAATTGTTGAATGAAATAATGTGCTAATTGTTGAAAAGAAGCGATAGAATAAGAAGGCAAAGAGAAATACCATTGTAAAGCCTTATCTCTTAGTGTTCTTGTAAACAATTTTGCAAGCAATCTTTGATCATAAGCAAAGTCAGTACACAAGGTTTGAGATGTTTTGACATGTGTTAGAGGATAACCTTTTCCATTATAGAGTTCCAATTGAGGGACCTCAACATGCTTACATGGGATGATTTTAACAATATCAAGGGCTAGTGGGCTCGCAACATCAAATGTGCACACACTAAACTTGGATTGACTCATGGAAGCAATTTGTTGTTATAAAGAAGACATGGTTTGAGCAAGATTGTTAATGGTCGCTTTGGTAGAATAATTGCTGTTAGACATGGTTGGTTGAGAAGGTGGTGTGATGTTATTAAAGTAAGGCATTGATTGAGAATAAGGTGGTGGGACATTATGATAAGTAGGCATAGGTGATGATGGAGTAGGAAAAGGGACACTTAAAGGAGGAATAAAATTGTGGAATGAATTACCCCCTTGTGGCACATTGATTAGTTGAGGGATAATAGGAATACTTAATGAAGACATAGGTAAAGATGGAGGATTAAATTAGTGAGAGGGATTTCCCCCACAACTAATGGTTGTAGAGATGACATTTTGAGTTGAAGTAGCCATGATGTTTGAGGTAAAAGTAGGAACACTAGTCATAGGAGCAGTCAAATGAATAAAAGGATTGACTTGTGTTGAAGGTTGTGAATAACCTAGGGTTTTGGCACAACTCTTTATAGGCATGACATTGGAATCAACAATATGAGAAATGCCACATAATATATCAATTTCATTCTTATCATTTTGAATCATCCGTTTAAGTCCTTCATTAATGGAAGAGATTCACTATTATGGTATTCTTGGGACATCCATTATTCAAAGTTATCAAATTGATTGTCCAATTTTGAAAGTTGATCTATGGAAACTCTGGTCAAAGCTTCTTCTTCATCATGGGCTTCATCAATTGGATAGATAGGGACATGATTAGGATGGAAATAATTAGCATTATCCTCATTAAAGAATTCACCCAAATTATGTTCCATCTCCTTGGTAATTAAACCTTGGGAAGCCTTAATTCTAATGCTTCGTCTAACGGGGATAGTATAGGTAGGACTAATAGTGGTAAAACTCATACACTAGAGGAAAAATTTGAAATTTTGAATTTGAATTTTGAATTATAGGAACAAAGTTTACAAAATTGAATAATGCAATATTTGAGAAAGTAATGATTAAACAATTTGAACTTTGTTGAAAGAAGAAAATGACACAATTTCTAAAAATAATTTTATGATAAATGAAAGGAAATTGGAATTTAAAAATTAGGGCCAAGGGGATACCACTTAATCTTAAAATTAACAAAATCAGAATTTTTAAAATCAAGGCATATTATAATTAACCACTTAACTTTAAAAAAATTCTTGAAATTCATAAAAATTTGACAAAATCAACCAATCTTCTGGATTTAAGCTATTAAATACAGTCATAATTGTCTCCCAAAATTTTGGGAAAAAAAGTCAAAGACCGTGTTGAAAGTGCACACGGTCTGACCAACTTTTTTCAAAATTTTCAGGGATGAAAGTTACCATGATTTGAAAGTTATCCCCCAAAAAATTGGTGGATTTTACAATCTCTAGATAGACGAAATTAAGGTTTGAATGTGAAAATAGGACCCTATTAGGGTTTTGAAAAAAATGAGGAATTGAATTACAAATTTGAAAAAGGTCAAACCTAATGGATAGGGACACCTTGAAAAATGTTTAGAAGACTGAAGTTGATTGAAATTGATTGAAATTGACACAAAATCCAATTAAATTTGAAAAATAGGGTTTTAGGACGTAACCACTTAATTTTTTTAATTTTTAATTTTGAAAAAGGAGGGAAATTGAAAATTTGAATTTTAGGAAAGAGGATAAGTCTAAAAACAGTCACAAATTTGAAAATTAAATGGAAATTCAATTTTTGCACAAATTCAAGATGATTTTTGAAAATTAGGGTTTTGACAATTAACCTCTTAATTTTGTGAATTTGATTTACAAATTGAACAAGACAATGAAGAAATTGAATTTGATCACAAACAATGCAATTATTAGATCTAAGACAATAGCAAGCAATTTTTACAAAACACAAGTTCAATTTTAATTTTTAAAAGTAGGGTTTTCAATGAATTAACCACTAAGTTTGCAAAAAAATTAAACTTGTAAGTGAAAAATATGCAATAATTTTTTAGAATAAAGCATGCAAGACGTCGAACTCACCAAAATGTAATGTGAGGAAAAGTGAATGATGGAGAGATCAAGAGGAAAGTTTTTCTTCCCTCCAAGGAGAGATGAAAGTTTCACTACAGATTTCCCTTCAATCACCTCACAAACATTACATTTAAAAGAGGGGGGGGGGGGATTCACTAGATCCAATCTCTAGGGAGAGAGATTGAATACTAAATGAATTGATAATGAGGTAGAAATTACAAGCTAACCCCTCTTTTAGAATGGAAAATGATTGAATTGTGTGTTTTGAGACCGAGTGTAAAAGTAGCAAAGAACCGATTATAACTTGAAATAGAAGTGTGGGATGAAGTTGTGCACTTGGATCTGGCTATAATATATCAAGACAAAGCTGCCCTGCAAATTTCAGGAAAAGTTGTTGAGACCATATTGAAAGTGCACACGGTCCTCTGAAAAATCCGCAAAACAAAAAGGGTTTTTCTGCCTCTATAAATAGAGTCCAAATCTGTAAATACAGTTGTGCACCTGCAACCTACACACATAAAAGAGAGGAAAAGGTTGGGATTGGGGGTTTTCCTTCAGGTCAAACCCCAGTTTTGGAATTAATCAAATGATGAAATAAAGTACTTGCAAGTAAATCTAAATGAAAGATTGAAATGTAAATCACCTCAAGGGAGGTTGTGATAGAAATGTAGGTAGATTTGTTTGTATGAAATTGAATTTTGAAAGGAATCTCCTCTCCAATGGTTGAATATTTGACTTGAATGCAACACCTAGCCTTGAAGGGAGACTTGAGAATGCTCAATGCTTGAAATGAATGCTTGAATTCTCTTGAATGCATGATCTCATGTATTTGAACTTATGTCAATTTTCACCTTATCCAACTTATGAAAATAGGAGGGCAAATGTGATATATATATTCATCAATTAGAGTTAACAGACTAATTTTTTTTTTCATAGGCCGACATTAGAGAAATTTTTTGACTTTAAGTGCAAAGTTCAATGCATAGTTTGAAAGAAGGGGCCCCAAGATAGGGCAGGGATAGGGGCACCACACCCCTATCTTTCCCTTAAATCAGGACAGGAAGTAGGTTTAGGCAGTGGAGAGTGCGAAAACAATGCAATTTTGGGGATTTGGCAAGTCTCGAGTCTCTGATTAGGCTTGGGGATTCTATTCACCAATGTGAAGAAGGTAATGTGGTCAAAAACTGTAAGGGTCATAATTTTATGACACTACAGATATAAGCCTAGAACTTTTAATGGATATTGTTACACTTGCAACATGCATGGGCATAGAGTTTTTGAGTGCAGGTATGGAGCAAATAATCTGATACCTCACATGAGTCAGAGATTTGGTGGTGGTTGGAAAAGAACCTTTAATGACCAGAGAAGTCCTAATTGGCAGAGATCCTATGCTAACCGGTCTATCCCCTATGAGATGGAAAAGAGGATGAATGTGGTTTGCACAATCTATCATAACTACAGTCATGTACCTATGAACTGCAAAAGAAGGAATGGTAGAGGCAATATTAGACCTTGGAGAGCATCTAGTATGTCTTGTTATCATTGTCATCAATTGGGACATATTGCAAAGTTTTGTAGAGAAAAGGTGAATAAACTGGTAAATCAATCTGATGACCAAAAAGGGAAGATGAAAATTGATGTGGAGTAGACCAGATCTGAAATAAACAAAATTTGGAAAAAGAAGGATGATGAGAAACCATCTGAAGATCCTAATTCTTCACCTAGTGTGGAGAACCCTTCACCGACAAACTAGGCTATTAAAAAGCTTAGTGGGGGCATAATGTTAGATCTATTTCAGAACCCCCTGAAGGACCATGAGATAAGTTAAATATGCATACTTTGATGCATTATGATACTAAGAAGTGATTTTATGATCAAACCGGTAGGTTTGATATGTTATGTGAACCTGTAGTATGTTAAAAGATGTTTTAGTGCTTTACCGATAATAGTATTTAATGTGATAGATAATGGGTAAATAAAAAGAACTTTGTGAATGTCATTTTTCACTTTGGATTCTTGTGAGCACTCAAAGCGCGAGAAGAGAAAATAAAAGTTTTTGTTTGCAGCATCTAATCGGATTGACAGAGATTTGAGGAGATTTCAAGTAATCCTCGATCGGTAATCGGTGAGAGAACATTGCCGGTGTCAAAAACCTAGTTGTGAAAGAGGTAAAAGGTATTTATCCAACAAATCCTATATTTTGTATCTGAAGTCTGAATCCTTGAGAATGGATACCCCGCATCTAGTAGATGTTACAGACAAACCTCTTCCTGAATTCAAAAGACTTCCGTTTAAGTCTATTGAAACTGATACCGCTGGAGCCCTATCTGAAGTTCCCTATGGAGTGTTACATGTAGAAGATGTTATCTCTTTTTATCATTGCAAATTGGAGGATATTGGTATTTTTGTGATCTTCGACCAATATAAATTGTTGTGTGATAAGAACGGAGTGTTGAAGGAACAATTTAAGAAGGTTACCAAAATTCCATTGATGATTTTGATGGTGAACGTGTCAGATATGTTCTTAGCAGGATTCACGACCAATTTATGTGGCTTGACAGATCACATAAGATTACAAAAGAAGCTATTCATGTAGTCACCAGACTTTGTGCCACCGATGAGGTTCCAATATTGAGATCCGTTCCTAAGAATAATGTTTAAAGCTAACTAATTCAAGATGGGATGGAGGAGAAATGACAATGAATAATATTAATGATCCAATAGTTAAATATGCTTCAATGGTTATTGGTTACCGGATATATCATTCTAGTAGGATGAACAACATATCTGCTACAACCATTCATACCGCATTCTAGATGATAAAGGAAGATGTTGATTTGATTTGTCTGAGGCATTGCGAGGTCAATTGATGTTGAATCTTGAGTCCATCAAGAAGGATAAGAGATTGAAGTTTAAATCTGGACAGTTGATCTTTGGTTTATTTTTCTACTTTTAGAACTGTTTTTCTAGTATAGGTGATGTTCAGTGGTCTAAGGACACACTGACACTATTATAGATGAAGAACAACATTAGAATGATGGGAAATGAGTTTGATAAGATTGCATGGGGATATTTTAAATATTTTTAAAAGAAGATGTATGCAAGAGAAAGGATACCGGAGAGTATTGTCTAGAGATATGCGGATACAATTTGTTTCATGGTTGATACAGATACCTATACGATGGAGGCAGCTGATCCCAAGACAACTTGGGTGATGCCTATGGGTTATGAAGTCGAGGTAGATCTTTTAGTGGCATATGCAAATCACTTGTTAACTCAACTGGTAGATACAACTATAGAAAGATTTGGCACCTACAAGGAGAAATCTCTATAGGTGCACTCTAAATTAAATAAACCGGTAATTGCTAAGAAAGTGAGAAAAGAAGTGGAGGCATTTACAAAAAAACAAGGTTTTACAAAGGAAGCCATTGTAGAAGCAAGAGAAAGATATGCAGCACAACAGGCGGGTGCATCAAGTCCCCTAACCAGTACCTCCACCGGTATGAAAACAAGAAGTGAAGAGGCAAAGATCAAGAAAGAGAAACCTACGAAACAAAGAAGGAGAAGCCTTCCAAGATACAATTCAAGAGAAAAGGCAAAATTATTGAGCCCCTCTCACCTAAAGCACCAGTAACTACAAGGAAAAGGAAAAAGGAACAAGAAAAGAAACTGATAGCTGTTGATGAAGAAGAAACTGAATCAGAAGGTGAGAAGAAAGCCTTAAGAGCTAGTTGTAAGAGACCAAAGGATGTTGGAACTTCCACGGTCAACACTGTAAAGAAACCGGTAACAAAACTTACATCTTTTGAAAAGTTAATTATGCATGTTAAGGAGTATGGTTTATTAACTGTTGTGAATAAACTTTATGATATTTTTGGTGAGGATGAACAAAGACAGATAGAGGATACAGTTGTTTTCATGATGAATAAATACAACAAAGTCCTAATTGAATTGCAAGGGCTAATTTCAAATTCTTTATATAATAAGATTGATGCAAGATGATAGGCTGCTATGAAACAAGACAGAGAATGTATTGAATTCATTCTTAAAAATTTGCAACCTGAAGCTACAACAAAGGAGATAGATGAAATTATTGCAAAGGTAAAATCATCTTTTAGATCTAAGAAAAGGTTGATAAGAATGTTAATTGGTGAGACCCAATCAGTTCATATGGAAACTAGGTTGATATTGAAGAGATTATCAAGTTTGATTCCTGATGAGGAAGAGCAACCAAATAAGTTTGAGATAGAAGATATTTTAGACAATGTCGATATCAGTGATTTTACACCTGATGAAATTATAATGGGAGACCAACCGATCAATAAATAGACAGAGATAGTTATCATTACTGATGATGACACCGATACTAATGATGTTGATGCAATTGATAGTGTAAATGTGCAGGTTGATGATGTGCAAATGTTTGAACAACAACAAGGATAGGAAGAGAAGTAAGATGAAGAAGACAAGAGCTCTGAAGAGCCACCGGTGCATACACACACTATTCTGCCACTAGTAAATGACAGTGAAAAGAATAAGGAAGAAGAAAAGACAGAAGAAAAGATAGAGGATAGACCTAAAGAGAAGAAAGAGGAAGAAGAGAGGGAAACTGAGAAATCTAAACCTAAAGTGACACCTCTATCCTTTACTTCTAAGAATAAAATTTATGATGATGAGGATGATGGTGCATTAAGTATACAAGGACCCATTAATTTGGATATGCTAAGTTCTATATAATTAATGGATATTACCACTACAATGCAATCTAGAGAAAAGAAGAAGAGAATGAAGGAACAAAAAAAAGAAGCTGAAACAATCAAACATGCAGTTGAAATTTTGTCAAGCTTATTACCGGAGACTGATACAGACAATTTTGCTACACTAATTGATAAGCTAGGTCAATTGGTTAATGATGCTAGTGAACAGATGAAAACATTTGAAGATGCGGGATATGTTTGTGTAGAAAAGGAGTATAAGAAGGAAAGGACAAAGCAATTAATGAAAGATATTGATCAAGCTAAAGTTTCTTTTCCTATTAATAAGGACCACTCAATGGAAGCATTGGAGACTTGCGGTAAGATTCTTTCTACTGTGGCAAAATTTTCTTTATTTTGTGATGATTTGGTAAAGAAGAAGTAGGAAGCAGAAAAAGACCCTGAAGTTATAAGTGATTCATTTAAGCCCCTAAATGATTCTAGAATATACTATGGAAGGTCTATTGTAGAACTTCAACATAAGGTGAAAGCTTATGAAATTGAACAGGTAAAGAGAACAACATCCCTGTAGGAACTACAAACATAGTTGATACCGAAAGTTGAAATCTTACAGATAGGGTATAAAGAGTCAAAAGATATTCTTGCTTCCCCGTAGATGAGCACTATAGATGTCATGGAGGAGTTTGTTAGGCAGATGAGGACACATGTGGAGATAACCAACACTATTTTGGAGACCTGGCATAATGATTTGAAGCAGTTGAAATCTCATTTTAGTGATGCTTTTTCAAAAATTGCATTGTAAAATAATTTTGAACTCCTATATCTATATATGCTATTGAATTTTGATGTAAATGTATTTAGCTTTTCATGTATTTACTTTCCTTTGTCATTGTTGTCAAAGGGGGAGTAGTTGTAAAAGAGAGTCAGTCAAAATTGTGATGTAATTATAATGGGGAGTAGTATTATGAGTCTTGTAATGGTTTAATTTTTTGTAATAGCATGTAATTGATAAGGGGGAGTATGTGTCATGAATAGAGTCAATTTCTATATTGCACACTTAGTCAAAAAATTTCCTAAGTGTTGCCATCAATGCCAAAGGGGGAGATTGTTGGCTTGATGATGATGTCTTGATGTAAAGAGTTGATTGGTGACTTGTTTTATGTTTTCATTGATGGAAGATATGTTTTCTATAGTCACATAAGTCTTGTAAGCCAACCAGTAAAGCTTAACCAGTAGAGAAGATAGTTTAACAGTGAACCGGCAAACAGGTCCTCAACCGATACAGGCAATTGATGAAGAGTTGGATGATGCAGTTTTATAGGAGTGATGGAGACAGGTATTTGGTGTTATATGCATGACCACATTAGCAGATTCAATAGGATGATTGAGATTTGATGTACAAAGCAAGCTATCTGGAAGAGCACTTAACCGGTGGTGATAAAGTTGTTAGGCCCAATATGGAAAGCTAATGTACTAAGAGGGGAGGGGTGAATCAGTACTGCAAATCTTTTCTTCAATAATAACTTTACTATTAAGCATAAAATGAATATTGTTGTAACATAATATAATGCTAAAACAAATAAATAACAATCATACATGATTCACTCCATAACACATATATTTTGGTTACATAGAAACTCTTGGTTAGAGAGAAAAACTGCGGTGGGGATGGCACCCACAACTTCATTACTGCAATAATAAAGGTTGCTTGGTTAGAGCTAAATGTTTAGCTATTTCTGATATCTTACCTTGTTAGGAGTATCAAGATCTTTAGATCTACCTTGCTAAAGGATTTTACAACACTTATACTAAAATTCTGCACCTGGTTAAAGGCTTTACAATTTATAGACTTTGTTAGAGTCTTTTACCCTGTTAAAGGTTTCTCTTACAACTCAAAATATTACATTCAAAATCTTACAAAATATCTGCAACTTCACATCTGAAATGTTATAGCAGATTCTATATGCTCAAAATGAAATTACCTTGCTTATAGCATACCTCGGTAACCCATAAAATAACTCGGTAAACCTTTCTGTTTACTCTGTTTCTTGACTGTTCTCTAAAATCCTTCTCGGTGACCTCTGTGTCTCTGCAACAATCATAATACTCAGTGCTTTCCCATGATTTTTCTTTTCACATATGTCTTGCTTCACACTCCTATTTGATCCTTAATTCATGTTGTATAAATAGATCTTTTATGATGGTGATCTTGTTCATGCTTTGATCTTACAAACATGATTCATCAAATGAATAACCATACAAAATATTTCATTGGATAGATGACCTCAGAATCATACAAAATCTTAAGTGCAATTTCCAATGTGTTAACGGTTCCTTGTTCCTTGATCTTTGTAACACGTTTCCCATATGTTTCTAGGTTCAATGAATTTGGTAACACGTTTCACTCGGTGTGTATCAACTCGATATACCATCTTTGCTGCTTGGTAGTCATAGAACATTACTCGGTAGACACCTCAGTGTATACTAAGCTATGTGACTCCTTTCTTCTATAACCAACTACTCTGTTCTTACCGACTGAATATTTCGGTAGTAATAACCGACTAGAGTATATAGAATGACTTTGGACATAAAACTAATGATGACTTAGTAAATAGTAACAATCTCCCCTTTTGACATTAGTTTTGAAATGTTTGACAAAACTTCTTTCAAAGTCATAACTCAAAAATCTATATACTTACAAAATTTGACTAAACTGACAGTATATACAATTGTCAATAAAATAGTATACTCAGATATACTCCCCTTATCAATATAATGTACATAACTCTGATTATGCATGCGTTGTGATCAATATTCTGTATTCCCTACTCGGTTCATTGCTCTCCCTATCAAAATTATCTGTATACTCAAATTATGCTAATCTACTCAGTATACTCCTTTTGTAATACACTATACACTATACTCCCCCTTTTTGACAAACATCAAAACTAGTTACCATTCATAGGAGGCAGCTAGTCAAAAATGGATTTATACTTTGTTCTTGCATCAGTGAGAGCGGTAGAAAGTGCATCCTTGACACTATCCATGAGTTAATTCTAAGCTGTAATATCAACTAACAGTGAAATCAGTCCATCTAAATTGCTTCCCTCTGGCTGAGCTGATAAGGAGGTAGCCTTGTTGATCTATTCTTGAATGGAGGACAAGTGTGGAATGAATAAAGTTTGAAGAGTCATAATGTCCATCCTTAATTTGTGCTCTTCATTCCTAAGGTCCAATTGTTGAGCCATGAGAAATTGTAACTTGGTATAGAAATTCTGAATAGAATTTGGCTCAGTGGTCAATTTATTGGAGAGATCGGTGATCTCTTTCTCAATCACTTCTGTTTTATTCTTGATATCTTTAATGAATAAAGAAAATGTACATAATTTCTGAAATAAATAAAGAATGTGCTTGAGTTGAGGGGACAACTCAGCAATAAATTTGACAAGTTTTACTTTACCAATAGAAATGGCTTTCTATACCTCTTCAATCATTTTTGCAATGAGCTCTTTGTCCTTCAATTTTCTCAAGTATTCAGATGCGTCTACTCCAGATGTCTCAATCTGATTGAGGAGTTCATCTAGTTGAATATGGATGGCTGCATCTTTTGTCATTGTAGCTTCAGTTAGCATATATGTTAATAGTGCTTTGACCTTTTGAAGTACCTTGTTTTTCTTTTGAATAGCCATTTGTTTTTCTTGTTCTGCTTTGGCTTTTCATAGTTCACCGAATTCAACAAGTGCTTGCCCTTTTAATTTGGATATGTCTACATTTGGCAACACAATTGGTTTTGACAAATCTAACTTGAAACTGTGCTTTTTCATTCTCTTTTCTTTAGAGGAGGAGGCTTTCACCAGTTGAACTAATACAATGGCTTGGGAGGCTTGTGCACCCTTGGTAGGTTTCTCAGTAGAGGCAACACTTTTGTCAGTTTCTTTAACCTCAGATGTAGCCTTCAATGAATCCTTTCTCTAGGTCTCAGTTGTAACATTGTCAGTACTTGTAGGGGCTTGAGAAGTGTGTTCCCTGGTGGCCTGAGAAGTAGCTTCTCCTTTGGTAGACTGCTGACCCTCTTTTCCTTGTTCAATATACTAAGGTTTCTCAGTTGAAACATGTTGACTTACCAGAAGATAGGACTTGACTTGTTCCAAAACTGACTCACTTGATACCAATTTGGCATAAGCATTCCCTTCTATCATTTCCTATTCCTGTTCCTCGGTATCTATGACATCCTCATCAGGTTGTATAGTTTCAGCGAGATCTTGCTTGGTGATATCCACTATTTCAACTTCACCTTGCTCATCAATACTCTTGATTCGAAAGATTTCTTGCCATTTTTCCTTTGTCTCGTTCTCTACATCAAGATAAAGGCCATTCATCAATTTCAAGGCTCTTTGCTTGACTAGGAAGTTTGTGTGGTAGTTTTTCAGATGATCACTTATCTCATCTACCAACATGTCTGGAAAGAGATGTACCAGACTTCTTTCTCTCATCTTCTTTTTCGAGTCCATGGCATATTTCCACCTGTTATCAATATGTAAATACAATGCTTTTGGAAGAGAATTAGTTACTTCCAATGGGACCAGTCGAAATTTAAGAAGAGTGCAGATTATAGCTTCTTCAATTTGTATCTTTTTTGCATCAGATCTGGAGTCATATTTTACATATCTAAATGCTCCAAATCCAACATATTGCTTCAGATTGGCACAAAAATTATCAACACTATGTACATCTTCCTTTTTACTCTTAACAATCTGAAATTTACTTTTGTCTTCAGATTCGGTGTCACTGGACTCCTTGTTCAAAATGAGTCTCCAAGTAGACTTCTTGTAAGTTTTTGTTACCTTTGGAACTGCAACATTTTTTTGTTTCTTGCTCAGTGACACTGCAGATGATCTAGTGTTTGGTCATTTCACTAGAGGAGTCGGTGATACCTGTGATGTATCCTATTTCTTCCTTTTCAAAATTTTCCCTTTTGGCAACTCAGTGCTCAATGTAATAGCTGCTTCTTGGGCTTCAGATTCCTCCTCGGTGATGACTTGAACGCTCTTGACAAGAGTGGAGGAAGAACCTTCTCCGAATTTCTCTGTTAATGCTTTAATCATTTTTGTTGCTTTCCTTGTAGCCTTTGGTACTACAATGCTCATTTTGACTTTTTCTTTAACTTCTTCATGTGTACCGTATCTGATCTCGGTAGCATGTCTTGGCAGTGCAAGAAAAGCATCTATCTGCTATTATGTAAGGTCAAAATCAATCTCATAACCCATAGGTGGCAAAGATTGAGTTCTTAGTTCTACGACATTGACATAGTAGTAGTCGGTGTCCACTTCAAAACATATACTATCCTTGTACTTCTCTACTAACTGGGGTGTAATCATGTGCCTGTTATGCATCTTTTCCTAAAACTTGCTAAAATAATCATTCATAATCTCATTGAAGTTATCACCTAGTTGTTTGATGAAGTCATTGATTTGATGGGTGATTGGTCGGTGTAGCTCCCAAACTACATTACCGACTGATGGAAAGAATTTCTCAAAATAGAAAAACATGCATACTAAAAGTGATCCAAACTTCAGTGTGTTTGCAGAGTTGTTCTTCTTCGACTTCCTTATGGTGTTGAGATTTTCAAACAAATTTTTCAACAACACTTCGCATAGATCAATCTTCATGCCTTTCTTCACAATTTTATAGGCTAAATCAACAGCTACACAGGGTACACTATTTTCCCTTGCTGATTGAAAGAAACAATAACCTATGACTCTAATTGCAAACTTCAACTCTGCATCTGTGACATTTTTTAATTTCAGACCTCTACAATCAGATTCAACTCTAGTTAAAGTGATCAATTCTTTCTATGAAATCATTTTCTGAGCTCGGGCATGGTTGAAAATAGGGTAACCGGTGATCAAGTGGATGATTTCCTTGGTGATCTTGAATGGTTTCTCCTCTAACCACATAAAGTCATCATGAACTCTGCTCAAAACAAATTTAACCCATTGGGGTTTGAAGACACGCGGGTAGGTTAGGGCTTCAGTCAATCCCTCAATTATAATGTGTTCATACTCGTTATCCAATTTTCCATCAGTACACAATTCATTATATGTGTCCTTGATCTTAGTGTGACCTATTTCCTCAACACGACACTTAGTGAAGAATCTAACATCCTCAACTAATAAAACCCTATCTGAAATGAGTGAAAATGCAGTTTTATCATCCAGTTCAGATGCAACTTTGGGAAGTAGTGAGTATTTCAGTACATGCTTCTCAAGGTTCTCAACAACAACGGGTTTCTGAATCTTAGGAGCCATTTCAAACTTTGGATAATTAATAACGAATGAGCCTTAAGGATTGAAAACTTTTAATCGGCAGACACTTTTTACTTAGTAAATATAACACAACTAATATGATCAGTTAACTTGCTTAATAATGCATTGTGATTGATATAAATACCTTGAATATCACTTCGAAAGAGTTTTCATCGCCTTTGAATCGCTTTGCTCTGCTTTCTGAAAACTTGGTAAGTGTAAAATGACCGTGCAAAAGCTTTAAGTACACAATATACCTTATCGGGATCCATGCAGTTAGGTCAGAAAACATTAAATGCACTCGATTCCTTCCTTTTTGTGCTTTTACCGAGTAGCCAGACTTCCTGCATTTACCGACTTGACAGGCTTCCAAAAGACTTGATAAAATTTCAAACTTGCTAATGCATCTTAGCGATGCAGATTTTGAATTAAGTACATGATAAAATAGGAACTGTTAAGATTTAACCTTGAGAGAATGCAATCCCTTCCAACTTTTACCGATTAATTTGGAATAGATGCACCTAACTCGATAGGTAAGGTCCTTTCTTCATTTGACACAATTCCCTTCTTTTTCCAAATCATCTAGAATTTGTTTTTGTAGCATCCTAAAATTGCGACACTTGCAATTTCGACTACATTTGGGTCTTCACGATGGCAATGCAACACGGAACCTGAATGGAGACCCCGAAACTTGTTTATGACATCAAAAACTGCATTTTTCAAGCACCTTGGCCTGATCCTCCTTGCACCCCCTTGTCCCTGGAGGTGGGACCATGGCGCCCAGCGCCCTGGTCCCTGGCCCTATTTTGGGTCCGGTCTCCTATGGGGCTTCGGGTCTTTATGTTTGCAATTTGGAAAATAGTACTTCCTGGTCGGCCCAAGGTAAGAAAAATCAGTCTTTTAACCCTAATTGACAAGTATATAAACTACATTTCCTCTCCCATTTTGGTAGATGGAAAAAAGGCGGAAACGATATTCGAACATTCAAGCATCCAAGCATTCAAGCATTCCTTCAAGCAATTGAGCATTCTAAGTCTCCATTCAAGGCTAAGTGTTGCATTCAAGACAAGGATTCAACCATTGAAGAGGAGATCACATACAACATACACCTTCGCATGTAAGAATACAAACATTCTTACAACAAGGTACTAGTACTTGTTTTACATTACAAACATTTACATTTACAACATTCTCATTTCTTGGTTAATTCCAAAACCGGGGTTTGACCTAAGGGTAAACCCCTCATCCCTAACCCCCCAATCGTCCTCTCTTTTTTGTGTGTAGGTTGCAAGTACGTAGCTGTAATTGAAGATCTGGAATCCTTGTGCAGAGACGAACAGATCCCCCTTCGTTTCGCGGATTTTTCGGAGGACCGTGTGCACGTCGGGCGCCATCGTCCCGTCAACTTTTGCTCAAATTTGCAGAACAGCACCGTCTCAACATTTTACTGCTAATTCCAGGTCCGCAGCTTCATCCCATATCCCTATCTCTGTTTATAAGCGAATCTTTCCTACTTTACATGCATTCCTAGTTCAATCTTTCTATCTACATTCTTTACAAAAGAGGGTATGCTTGCTATCACAACCCTTGAAACTCATATAGAATCCAATCTTGCATTGCGTGGGATTGGATCTTGTGGGTTTCAACCCCTCTTTTGAATGTAAAGTCTCTCCTAAGTGAAAACCATCAACCCTAGTGACTCTCCCTTCTCTCTCCTTGGAGTTGGGGAGGGGAGAACAACTAGGGTTCGATTTTTCTGCTTTACATTTTGGTGAACCTGACATGAACATCCTCATTCTGATTATTCATGGTTAGATCTGAAAATTTTGCTTTCCTAATTATATTTCCATGTTTGATCTTTTGCAAATTTTAGAGGTTGATTGCATAAAAACCCTAAAATTTTCTTTTTAGTAATTAAACTTGTGAAATGTTTAATTGTTAAGGCTTGTGTCAGATCTACCCTTCTATTGCAAATTGTCAATTCATATTTGTGCTTTAATTTTGAAAATTAAGTGGTTAAATGTCAAAACCCTAATTTTTAAGACCTCCTTGATTCAACCTTCGACTGATAATTTCACTAATCAAAACACTTCCAAATCGGCTGTAATTTTGGATTCCGCAATTAAATCACAATATCTTTCATCCTTGAAAATTTGGAAAAAAGTTGCGAGGACCGTGTGCACCCCGAGCGCCATCGTCCGCGACATTTTTTCCGAAATTTCGGGAGCTAGATCTTACTATATTTTTCTGCCAAAATCCAGAATTTTGGCTGATTTTATCAATTTTAACACCTTCAAAATTAAAATCAAAGTTGGTCTAGTGATTGCTTGGACTGAGGCTTCTAATCATTCAAAAAATTGTTGAAATTGAAATTTGTATCAAAATTCTGTTTCTTACAGTCCTAAATCTGAAAATTGTGTTAGCATTCATTCGAAATTTCAGCGCTTTATTCAAATTTTTGCAATTTGTGACTTTTGAAATTAAGTGTTTAATTGCAACAACTTTGATTTCCACTTTCAAATTTGAATTTTGCATGAAATCGAGTCAACTTTTAAATTTCAAAGCTTGCATTGCTTTCAGCATTCCCTCTAAAATCATAAAATTCAAAATTTCAGTTTCCCTCTCTTTTTCAAAATTCAAATTTTACATTTTTCAACAATCTTGGTAGGGTTCAATTTTGAGATTGCAACTTTAATTTGGCCTATCTACAGATCGTAAAATCACTCAATTTTTTCAGATTAGCTTTAAAATCATCATAACTTTCATCCCTGAAAATTTTGAAAAAAGTTGCGAGGACCGTGTGCACTCCGTTCGCCACGGTCCCGGACATTTTTTCCGAAATTTCGGGAGATTGTCCTGATTGCATTTAACAGCTTAAATCTAGGAGATTGGCTGATTTTATTGAAATTTTCTACCTCTAAAATTCAAAATCTTCTCTCTTTCTTTAGTGCATGAGTTTTACAACAATAAGCCCTACTTACACTATTCCCGTTAGACGAAGCCTTAGAATTAAGTCCTTCCAAGGTGTAATTACCGAGGAGATGGAACCTAATTTGAATGGCCTTTTTAATGAAGACATGGGTAATTCCTCTAATCCTCTTAATGATGAAGAAGCTCTCCATGAGGTTTCTGTAGAACAACTTTCAAAATTGGATAACCAATTTGATGATTTTCGACAATGGATGTCTCAAGAATACCCCGATAGTCAAGCTCTTTCATTAATTGAGGGTCTAAAACGTATGGTTCAAAGTGATAAGAATGGAATTGATATTTTGCGTGGTATTGCACACATTGTGGATTCGAATGTGATGCCTATGAAAAGTTGTGCCGAAACCTTAGGTTATACACAACCTCCTACTCAAGTTAATCATTCTATTCCTTTGACAACTCCTATTGCTAGTATGCCTACTTTTTCAAACATAATGACTACTTCAATACAAGACATTCCTCCTATGATCACTAGTCATGGGGGCAATCCTTCTTCTTCAATCAACCCTCTTCCTTCATTCAATCCGACTTCTTCATTCATTCCTTCAATAAGTGTTCCTATTATATCACCACAAATGAGCATGGCACAAGGGGGCAATTCGTTTTCCATTCCTCCTTGTAGTGTTCCTCCTGTCCAATCATCTCCTATGACTAACTATCATAGTGTCCCACCACCTTACTCTCTACCTTCTTTCAATAACATAACACCTCCATCACAATCTAACACGTCTAATATGAACTCTTCGACTGAAGCGACCATTAACAATCTTGCACAAACTATCTCTTCTTTACAGCAATAAATTGCCCCTATGAATCAATCTAAGTTTAGTGTGCCCACATTTGATGTTGCGAGCCCACTTTCTCTTGACATTGTTCGAGCTATTCCCCCTAAACATGTTGAAATTCCGCATTTGGAGCTTTATAATGGTAAGGGTGATCCTCTAACACATGTTAAGACCTTTCAAACAATATGTACTGATTTTGCTTATGACCAAAGGTGGCTTGCAAAACTGTTTACTAGAACATTAAGAGACAAAGCCCTACAATGGTATTGCTCGTTGCCTTCCTATTCTATTTCTTCTTTCGAACAACTTGCAAATGCTTTCATTCAACAATTTCAAAACAATATAAGTCCTAAAGTTACTTTGATTGATTTAATGCATTGTAAACAAGGTGTTAAAGAAAAAGTGACTGATTTCATTGGTAGATATAAGCATTTGTATGCTCAAATTTCTTTTCCAGTGCCTGACAATGATATTCAAAGAATCTTTATTTCTAATTTACAAAAAGATATTAGAGAAAAACTCCTGTTTTCTGAGTTAACTTCTTTCCAATAGTTGTGCGCAACTCTTCACCATTATCAACTAACTGTGAGTCAAATGGAACAAGCAAATCCTATGGCTCCGAGTGATAAGGGTGATAGTAGTCAACAACCATTTGGGAAGTTTAAACCGAATAGAGAGTCTATTAAATTCAATGAAAACATCATCAACAACAATGTGAATGCGGCATCAGGTGTGCCTCCCATTTCTAAGTTTTTCAAGAAAGAAAGAAAGTTTACTCCTTTGAATGAATCATTGCATAGTATTATGAATAAGTTATTGGAACAAAATGTGCTTACTCTTCCTCCTATAAGGCAAATAGATCCTGCAAAGATTAATTCACCCTATTTTGATAACAAATCTTTTTGTCAATTTCATCGTCATCCTGGGCATGATACTGAAAAATGTTTTGCTTTAAAGGGTAAAATTCAAGATTTGATTGATAATAATACTATCTCTATTTCTGGTGTGAATGATAAAGGAAATACATTTGTAGCTCCTCCCAACCAAAATCTTCAGATTTTTACTGATCCATTGCCTTCTCATACCTCTAATGCGATTGATACTACTGATTCCTCTGTCTCACCTGATGATCTTGTGTCTATGACTCCGAATGTGATTAACTTTGTGGAGCAGCAGAAAATCCCTAAAGAACCTTCCATCACCTTTGATTCTAGTGAAACTATCAGGGCACCTGATGGTCCTTTATATATAGTTGCAAAAGTCAAGAATACACCTTGTCGTGGAGTGCTTATTGATCCTTCTTGTATGGTTAATATCATTACTGAAGAATTTCTTTTTACTTTGCAATTGAATCAAGTGATCTATGATGAAACAAATGTGGTTGTGAAATTATTTGATGCATTTTCTTCTCCTACAATTGGTTCTATTACATTACCTATTGAGGTTCATAAAAAATCCCTTGATGTGGACTTTGCTATTATTCCATCATCCGAAAAATTTCATGTGAAGCTAGGCTATCCTTGGCTATCTTCCATGAAAGCTATTGCTTCTCCTATTCACAAGTGTTTGAAATTTCCCCATAATGGTGAAATTGTTACTATCAATCATAGTCTCTTTAAACCAGCTGAAAGAACTTCTAGCGTTCCTATTGATTACTTTTGGCCTAAACAATTCCAATCTCTTCCTCCGCGAAGTGATCATCTTTTTAAATCTTATCAAAAGTGGAAAAAAGATATGATTCTTTCTCTAAGTGAACCTAGAACACCCAAACTTGACATCCCTATCGTTGTTGAGAAGGAAGTTCTTCCTTTGAAAGATAAAACTAATGTCTTTCCTCAAGAAGATTCCCAACCCATTCCTATGGATGTGACTATGCCTATATCTAATAAACTTCCTAAAAGTAGACCTATCCCTCCTCGTCATGATGGACTTGGTCTCCTTCCTAAACCAAATATTCCTCCCTTATATGGAGCAGTTCCTCCTCCTTCCTCTTATGGAGAGAAGAGACCACAACCTAAACACCCAAGTGATAAGGATGAGAACATTCCTCCTCCTCAATCTTCGCAACTTCCTACTAAGACTAGACGAAATTGTTCTACACGTGAACGCCGACGAAAGCATCGTCTTAGAGCTCAGGCAGCTGCTTCTCAAACTTTGCAATCCCCAAAAACACCTTCAGCCAACATTATTCCATTTTCTCCTCAGCCGACGATTGAGCCGAAATCTCCTAAATATAAGATGCATGATGGTTTTGATCCTGTGCGAGTTAAAGATCCTATTTTTATAAATTTTGATGATGATATAGATGAAAATGTTATTCATGATGAAAATGTTACTTCTTTACATTCTGATAGTGAATATGAACATGTTGATGTTGATAATTATCTATCTAATGAATTTTCTAAAGCACTTATCCTAGCTCCTAGACAAGAACACCGTGGCTTGGGGTATGAACATAGCCCTTGTTTGGATCTTGTGATAGCTCCATTTGTTGTGTTGGATGTTCCTCCTCTAGCGTGTTTCCTACCTTCCCGAAATATTGATCAGCAAGATCGGGGGGTAGATGACATGCTAGACTAGTTCATTAGCATAGCAGACTCTCGCCTCCTCTCTTTTGTCACTTCTTCTATGTGTTACTCTCATTCTTCTATTTGTTGTCCTTAGTGTTGTCTACTTGAGGACGATGCAAAACATTGAGATCTCTTGTGGTTTCTCTCATGTTGACTCAAAAGACACATGTGTTCCCTTCTTCTAGGTGACCTTCCTTGATTGGGGAATGAAGAACAATTATGCATACATACATATGATATACATGAATTATCATACAGCATACTGACCCCGAGGAAAGCGAAGTCACCTTGTGCTTTGTGTTTCGTGTCTATTATCCTTGGGCTTATCTCACACTTGGGGGGCTAAATCCTTGTGATAACATGCTCCTTTCTCATTTCTTATATGTATCACTACCTTAAAGCAATCACCCCTGGTGAGGCGTGTGCGATCGCTTTAACATAGGGGGGCATACATCCCGTTCATATCTTTTCAAGATACTTGAAAATTTCTTGACAAATTTAGCTTTGCCTTGAAAATTTTTGATATCTTTCTTGCATGACTCATAGTGAGGGAACCTTACTACTGACAGTCATGGTTCTCCCTCATGATCTTCCCTTTTACTTTGTCAATCAAAGTTGTAAGATCCTTAGTCCACTGGGGGCTTGGTGTATCTTGCCTCCTTGACGTGGTGAAAGTTTTTCAATGTTGTTTCCTTGTACTTTACCAGAAGTATGAGCATACACTTATACTCCCGCTAAAGTGGGGGCTAAATGTAGCATCCTAAAATTGCGACACTTGCAATTTTGACTGCATTTGGGTCTTCACGATGGCGATGCAACACGGAACCTAAATAGAGACCTCGAAACTTGTTTATGACATCAAAACCTACATTTTTCAAGCACCCTGGCCTGATCCTCCTTGCACCATGTTGTCCCTGGAGATGGGACCATGGCGCCCAGCGCCCTGGTCCTTTAGGACTAGGGCGCCCAGCGCCCTGGTCCCCCAGGACCATGGCGCCCAACGCCCTGGTCCCTGGCCCTATTTTGGGCCCGGTCTCCTATGGGGCTTCGGGTCTTTATGTTTGCAATTTGGAAAATAGTACTTCCTGGTCAGCCCAAGGTCGGAAAAATCAGTCTTTTAACCCTAATTGACAAGTATATAAACTACATTTCCTCTCCCATTTTGGTAGATGGAAAAAAGGCGGAAACGATATTCGAACATTCAAGCATCCAAGCATTCAAGCATTCCTTCAAGCAATTGAGCATTCTAAGTCTCCATTCAAGGCTAAGTGTTGTATTCAAGACAAGGATTCAACCATTGAAGAGGAGATCACATACAACATACACCTTCGCATGTAAGAATACAAACATTCTTACAACAAGGTACTAGTACTTGTTTTACATTACAAACATTTACATTTACAACATTCTCATTTCTTGGTTAATTCCAAAACTGGGGTTTGACCTAAGGCCAAACCCCTCATCCCTAACCCCCCAATCATCCTCTCTTTTTTGTGTGTAGGTTGCAGGTACACAGCTGTAATTGAAGATCTAGAATCCTTGTGCAGAGACGAACAGATCCCCCTTCGTTTCGCAGATTTTTCGGAGGACCGTGTGCACGTCGGGCGCCATCGTCCTGTCAACTTTTGCTCAAATTTGCAGAACAACACCGTCTCAACATTTTACTACTAATTCCAGGTCTGCAGCTTCATCCCATATCCCTATCTCTATTTATAAGTTAATCTTTCCTACTTTACATGCATTCCTAGTTCAATCTTTCTATCTACATTCTTTACAAAAGAGGGTATGCTTGCTATCACAACCCTTGAAACTCATATAGAATCCAATCTTGCATTGCGTGGGATTGGATCTTGTGGGTTTCAACCCCTCTTTTGAATGTAAAGTCTCTCCTAAGTGAAAACCATCAACCCTAGTGACTCTCCCTTCTCTCTCCTTAGAGTTGGGGAGGGGAGAACAACTAGGGTTCGATTTTTCCTCTTTACAGCTTTTTATTTCTTCAATATCTCCTCTAGGTTTATCTTTGCAATCTCTAGCCAAGTGTCCAACTTTGTGACAATGAAAACATGCCATACCAGGATTTCTCCATGATCTTCGGTTGTTCATTCCAAACCTTATAAAGCAGTTGGCACTTATATGTCCATATCTTCCACAGCATTCACACCATCTCCTTGTATTATAATACCATGGTATTGTAGTATACTATCGATTAAGATCTGTGTGAGTTTAGTAGCCTCTAGTATTTGCTCGGTGTGTAGACCACATATAGTTCTTCTGCTTAAACCAACACTTCTTGGTACTATGTCCATATCTATTGTAGTTTTTACAAAACCCTTTAAATTTTTCCTTCTGATAATTGTTAACAGACTTAGTCCTACATTGTTTAGATGTATGACCATACTTATTGCAATTGTTACAATAGCCATTAGACCTAGTGCCATTCAGTTGCTTGCCTTTTCTAATTTGGCACATGTTGGAAGTATGTCCTTGTTTTCCACAGTAGTTGCAAATAGGTTTCTTTCCTTTGATGTTCTTCTTGTTTTCAGCTTGCTTTGATGATTCTCCTCTCTCAGTGGTGTTGATTCCCTTCTCGGTAGAGTCTTTTCCTTTGTAGCCGAGTCCTGCATCTTTGTTGGGTCTTCTTGTATTCAGTTGCTTATCCAACATCTTTGATGCTTCATAGCTCTTCTTCACTATTTCCTTTGACTTCTTTTCTGTTTGAAGTTCATCAGTCAACCTTGATATTTCAAGTTTCAATGCTTGATTCTCATCATCTTTCAGATTTTCTTCATGATGTGCATAACCCAATTGATCTGAAAAATTACTTTGAATTCCAATCATCCTTGTGATTTCATCATTCTTTTTAGACACTAATGCTTCAAGCTGTTGTTTTTCTCTTTCTAGATCTCTTAATTTATCCTCGGCTGTCCTCAATGCATCAAGATTTTTTAGTCATCTGTGTGCTGAAATGTTCATGTTCTCTTTTCATTGCTTTTAGCTGATCAGTCAGTGCTTTGTTCTTTTCTTTCAATGCTCCAATCATTTCTTCAGTCTCTTCAGATATACTGTTCTCAGATGATGTCTCAATTTGTTCCACCAGCTCTTGAGAGTCCTGCAAATCATCAAACAATCTTCTTCTCACTTTCAAAGATTTTCGCATTTGTTTCTGCATGTCAGCAATCACTTGATTAGCATGATCCAATTCATTTTGTAGATTCACAATTCTCTGAGATTGTTTGTAGCCTTCCATTGATAAGATCTTTCTCTTTAGGCAGTTAAACCCTTTTTCAAGATTCAATCTCTGATACCAATTGTTAGGCCCAATATGGAAAGCTAATGTACTAAGAGGGGAGGGGTGAATCAGTACTTCAAATCTTTTCTTCAATAATAACTTTACTATTAAGCATAAACTGAATATTGTTGTAACATAATATAATGCTAAAACAAATAAATAACAATCATACATGATTCACTCCATAACACATATATTTTGGTTACGCAGAAACTCTTGGTTAGAGAGAAAAACTATGATGGGGATGGCACCCACAACTTCACTACTGCAATAATAAAGGTTGCTCGGTTAGAGCTACATGTTTAGCTATTTCTGATAGCTTACCCTGTTAGGAGTATCAAGATCTTTAGATCTACCTTGCTAAAGGATTTTACAACACTTATACTAAAATGTTGCACCTCGTTAAAGGCTTTACAATTTATAGACTTTGTTAGAGTCTTTTACCCTATTAAAGGTTTCTCTTACAACTCAAAATATTGCATTCAAAATCTTACAAAATATCTGCAACTTCACATCTAAAATGTTATAGCAGATTCTATGTGCTCAAAATGAAATTACCTTGCTTATAGCATACCTTGGTAACCCATAAAATAACTCGATAAACCTTTCTGTTTACTCAGTTCCTTGATTGTTCTCTGAAATCCTTCTCAGTGACCTCTGTGTATCTGCAACAGTCATAATACTCAGTGCTTTCCCATGATTTTTCTTTTCACATATGTCTTGCTTTACACTCCTATTTGATCCTTACTTCATGTTGTATAAATAGATCTTTTATGATGGTGATCTTGTTATGCTTCGATCTTACAAACATGATTTATCAAATGAATAACCATACAAAATATTTCATTGGATAGATGACCTCAGAATCATACAAAATCTTAAGTGCAATTTCCAATGTGTTAACGATTCCTTGTTCCTCGATCTTTGTAACACGTTTCCCACATGTGTCTAGGTTCAATGAATCTGGTAACACATTTCACTTGATGTGTATCAACTCGTTATACCATCTTTGCTGCTCAGTAGTCATAGAACGTTACTCGGTAGATAGCTCGGTGTATACTAAGCTCTGTGACTCCTTTCTTCTATAACTGACTACTTTGTGCTTACCGACTGAATATTTCGGTAGTAATAACTGACTAGAGTATATAGAATGACTTTGGACATAAAACTAATGACAACTCAGTAAATAGTAACAAAAGTCACTTTGATCGATAAACTGGTAGAAATCGTTCCAAGGTTATGAGCTAACTAAGTTGATGTCTATAAAAAGTGTGATGATTTATGAGATGAAGTATGAGATCAAAGGCACATATTGAGATTTTGATTGTACGATGATTAGTGAAGCTCTGTATTGATGTTTGTTGAAGTTTTGGAGGAACTAAAGTGGATATTATCAAACACAGAAGTGTTATATGAAGATCATTGAACTGTTGTTATCCTAATAGTTGCAGGAGCAAAATCCCTTAACGGGGTAGGTCCCAACAGGCCTTAATCTGTAAATTCCCTAATAGGGTAGCTCAACATCTAAATTTAAATCCTCTTTTGAGGTTGCTCCTAATAGGGTATAGCTCCTAACAGGGCTCAACATAGAAAATCCATTCACCGGGTGACTCCTAATAGGGTATGCTCCTAACAGGGTATATTTGTAAGACCTTAATCTGTCAGAGGTTTCTATTCTATAGATAGTGAATTTTGTGCGTACTAACTCCCACCATGGTTTTTCCCTTTTCGGTTTCCACTTATAAATAATTGTGTTATGGTTAGCATTTTTTATGTAGTGTTTGCTTATGTGATTATTTTCCTTGCATGCATATTGATTTTAAAGTTGTTAAGAGGTGTAATCAAATTCTTAAGGTTTTTGCTTGCACTGATTCACCCCCCCTCTCAGTGCCTTATAAGTTTATCAAAGAATAAATCTCCATTGTTTTGTTTAGTGTTGAATAAATCAGGCAAGGATACATCACATTCTAGGTTGTGCACATGATGAGTGACAAATTCTTGCACTAGGTCGTCATATGTCCTGATTTCATTGTGCAAGCATGAAAACCATTGCATGGTTAATCATCCTAGACTTTGAGGAAAGAGGTGCATTAAGTACATTTTGTCATATGAAACCTCTAATCATGTAAAGTACAATTCTCTCACACATTCTCTTGGATCTCCCTTTCCTTTGTATTTGTCAAATTTTGGAGTCTCAAAATTGCGTGGGAAAGGAGGCATGACAATGCTCCTATCAAATGGATAGGGACAGATATCTTCGAGAGCATATCTCTTTTTTCCCCTTCTAGAATTTAATTGTTGGTCGAGGTCTTGTACTTCTTGTCTCAAAATATCCATATTTGTGAGAGGAGGTGGGATGTTCCCTTAGTTATACTGATTGTCATCGTAATGGTGGGTATTCCTTGACCTTCTCTCATTTCTCTCTTATCGATTAATATGTTGGGCTTGTTCTATTATGTCCCTTTGTTGTTATACGTCAAGTTCTATAGGGATTTTTGGTTCCTATTGAGCAAGTCTTAGGAAATGGACGTCAACGTTCCCCTTGAGAATCTCATAAAAGAGTTTGTTAAATCTAGGGTCATGTGTTTCTCATTCAATTTCCTCTTATGTGGTAGTATCTAGGTCTTCTCCACCTACAAATTCTTCATGATGAAGGGGTTGAGTTCTTCTTCCTCTTTTGATTCTTGATGTATTTTATTTTGTTTGCGTCTTTGACTCTGAGACCTAGTCTCGGGCAAGTTGAAGTTGTGTGTTTTGGAAATGAGATGAATGAAAAGTGGGTGGTTGATCTCCTCTTATGGTTCCAAGATTTTGACAATGGTGATAATGAGTTGAAATGTTTCTGGATGAGTGATCTCTTTCACTAAATTTTTCGATGTTAACAAAGTCCTTTTTGCAATTGCTTTCTTGGTTTTCAACAATTGTGAGATAAGGTGTAGCAAGGTTTGTGTTTACAAGCTACCTAAGTATGAGAGGATGCACTCAAAAATTAGTTTTTAACCTATCTATGATGCTTAGTAATTCCCCTTAGGATTATTGATCCTAGATGTAGAGACACACTTAGAGGGTATTTGTTGTTCGTGTGATGAGCAATATCCAAAAGAACTAAGGACAAGACCTCTTTGTTGTGAGAGTTGAATGGAATTTTGGTGTTTTGATTTTGAGTGTTTTTTTTTTACCAAATGTAAACCTTGAAATTATGAGTTTGATGATTGATTTAAGTAAAAAAAATGTGGAAGATATGTGTTTCGAATGACTTAAGAAAATTGATGAAGAAGAGGGAATGTGGAATCTTGGAATCTCTGATAGGTGATTGCGGGTTATTGAATGTATGATGGAGGAATGAATTTTTGAAAGAAGATGAGTTGATGAAAGACTACCCTAGATGGGAAAATGACTCAATAGGTGATTTATTATTGAGGTAGATATGATAGTGAGATTTTACCACTTTTATTGAGAGATTGGGACAAGGCGGATCTTTGTTGAAAGGAATGAATTTTTGAAGATTTCTCCTCATCAAACTCATTTCCATGACCATGTATATACTCGTGAAAATAGTGAAAGAATGTTTGATGTTGAACAAGAGTTTGTGGTTTATTAAATAAATTTTATCTTCTTTAAGATCTCTTTTTGGCTAGGTTTCTTCTTTTGGAATATACAATGAATAGACTTCTTGATGTGTTTGAGGCACTTGATGAGATGATGCATTTGCAAAGTTTGTTGTAATTTTTTTTTATCAATTGAGGATATGCACTTGTTTTGAATGTTTGATTTTGACAAGAAGACATATCAAGCACATAAAAACTTCTTTTCTTGGTAAATTTGAATTGAATCTGATGAAATGTTAATGTTCTAGGATATTTTCAAATCCTTTTTTCTTTTCACCAGTTTTGAACAATTGAAATACAAATTAGTCGAACTTTTCTATTGTCAAAAAGGTCATTCATAATATCATAGCCCACATCTTGATGTTGGCATATGGACACTCCAATGAGACATTGTGTGTGATTGAAGGTTTTGTCATTGATGGCAACCTTGCAATCCTATGGCACCAGCAAGACATTCTACCGGAAAAGCATTATTCAAGAAAGACAGTGAACCGGCATCAGCAAGACCACTCTACACTGGCACCAGCACCGGCACAGAAGAAAAGATGTATACCGGCATAGAGGCCGACAGGATTTTTGATATGTAATATTTTGTTTATTATTGTAAGCTGAATTGGCAAATTGTAAAATGACTCTTGTATATAAAGGAGATCATTATAGACATTTGTAGAGATAGAAAAGTGAGCATAAAGAAAATTAATAGGCAGACCTAATGTGTGAATTATAGGTCAAGGGTATATGTAAAGAACAGAGCAAGAATCGGTACTGAATCTGGCATTGAAGATGCTATTGTAAAGCAGTACAGAATATTGGATTAGCTTAATCCTCATTGTAAGTCAGTGTGACTTCTTACTGAGCAGTGTGCTCTAGACAATTGGCCTTCCTGCATGTGCAGGCCCCTATTGTAAGTAATATTCTCTTATTGGCCAGTAAGTGAATATTGTGGGTCACAAATCCCACCAAGGTTTTTCCCACACCAGGTTTCCTCGTTAAACATCTTGTGTTATGGTGTTCTTTTATGTGGATGTTTTTTATTCTATTTATTACATTAATTCTTGCATACCGGTACATTGTTACTTTATGCTCTGCATGTTTTGTCTCAAGAAAATTACATTACCGATCAAATACTGATTCACCCCCCCCTCCCAGTATCTGTGGGAACCCTAACAATTGGTATCAGAGCCTAGTCCTCTATTTTCTGAAGCCTAACAACTTGAGGAAGATCTTGACACCGGTAAAAATGGAAAATCTAATGAAGCAACTTGAAGGAGCTCTTACTGACTATGATGTAGAGAAGTTGAAAAATATCAAATTAGAAGATGATTTAAAAGCAGCTCAGGATATCATTCAGGCACTTCAAGAAAATCTTATTGTTACAAGAAATAAGAGAAGAGAACTTTGTGAAAATTTGCAAAATGAGAATGATGAAAAGGAATCACTTAATGATATGATAAGCAAGTTGAAACAAGAGATCATGACAACAAAAAATGAAATGCAGGATATGACTATGAGATTTTGCAAAGAGATTGAGGATAGAAAGAAGAATGAAGAAGAATTGACCAGAAGACTAAGTGATGCAGCAAATGAGAACACAAGACGTAGCTATGAAAATGACATGTTGAAGACAGATCTGATGCATACTCAGAATGACTCGAATGAACTAATGAGAAAAAAAGAAATCTTGGAAAGGGAATTGGAAACTGCAAATCAACACAAAGAAAAATTCAAGAAAAGCTCAGAAGAACTTGATACCTTATTGAAGAATCAAAAACCCAAAGGTGACACTTCTGGAATTGGATTTGAAGTTGGAGAAAGCTCTGATACTGCAAATACTCAAGATCACAGCAAACCGGTAAGACCTCCTAATACTTATAAATTCAATGGAAAATGCTTTAACTGTAATAAATATGGTCATAGGGCAAACGAATGTAGATCTAGGAATTATTAGAATATCAATCCTCCCACCGGTCAATGCTCCAAATGCAACAAAGTTGGTCATAACTCTGAAAACTGCAGAATGAATGTAAGATGTTATGTTTGTGGAAGATTTGGACATTTATCAAATCAATACAGAACACAAATTGGCATAGGCTATGGGAAAGCTATTCAGAAAAATAATGTAACTTGTTATGCATGTAACAAGATTGGTCATATTGCTAAATTTTGTAGAAGTAAAGGTACACCGGTAGACAACAAAAGTACTGGCTTGAAAGGTAAAGAAAAGGTTGAAGAGGTTAAGAAAGAATTCTCAAAGAAATGGATTAGAAAAGCTTATCTAAATATTGGGAATATTCCTCCATCGGTAGAACCAACAAATGTCCCACCGGAAGGACAATGTGATGCTCCACCGGCAGGAAGTTCTTCATCTAATTGAAGAAAATTATCTTAAGGGTTTGGCAAGCTAATGACACGTGCTATTATTCCCTTGGTTAGAGAAAAGAAGTTGAAAATCACTTATTACCGGCAAATAAAGTTAAGTGAATACATTATCAGCATGCAATTAATGTGGTAGGTAGCGAAAAAGACTATAAAATAAGGTTTTGGCTCCATTTCATTTCACCGTGATTTCAAACTTTCAGAGAGCACGAAGATTTCCGAGCTAAGGCATTTCGAGCAAGAAGCAAGCACACTCCAAGCAATCATTCATCCAAGATAGAAAAAGGTATTTATCATGGCATCCACCTCTGCAATTGAATACATAGCAAACCCTACTATTGTGGAAGTAATTAAAAGACCTAGGCCCGTATTTGAGTTGGTCCCCGAAATAGAGCAAAGAAAGATGATACCTTAGGTGCATTCTCTCAAATCCCTAAAGGTGTTGTATATGCTGAAGACCCTAGAATGTATATTCACTACAATATTGAAGAGCTAGGAGATGAGGAAATAAAAAACATGTACAAAAATAAGATATGTGATGATACCGGCAATATCAAAGCTGAACACAAAATCATTGAAACCCTAGGATTCACAGAAATCCTTAGTATTCCTGAATTTCCTAAGGATGTGATTAGGATAGTATTAAGCAGAGTTCATGGACAATTTTTCTAGTTAGATACAATTCATAAGATCACCAAGCAAGCAGTAAAGGCTATCACAGGGTTACCGGCCACCGGTAAAAGGCCAGATAAAAACAAGAAAGTTTCAAATGATTTAGTCATTGACCTAATAAGTGCAACATCTGATAAAAGATCTTTAAGGGTTAATGATGTAAAGGATACAAATGTGAGATTCATAAGCATGATATTAGGTTGAAAAGCCACTCATGCCAATAGACTCAACTCAGTTTCAAGTTTATGCATCAAGAGTGCTTATGACATAATAACCGACAATGCAAAAATTGACATCTGTGAATGGCTAAAGGATGAACTGATAGACAACCTTGGGAAGATAAAGAAGGATAAGAAAGGAACCTTTAGATTTGGAAATCTGTTAATGTGTCTAATGCTTCATATAACAAAACAAGTTCCCAGTATAGGATATAAAGATTTCGGATATGACATACTGGTAGGAAAGCAACTAACAGAACTATTCAATACCATGGGCGACAATAAGGAAAACATCATTCATGACTTTTTCCAAGCACTAAAAACAAAAATGAAGAAAAGGACAAGGTTATCACAGAAGATTGTAGACAAATACAAAGATGATATATGCTTTGTTATCAAAAAGGATGAAATATGGATGGAAGCAGTCATCTCCAGGACAATCTGGGTAACAAAAATGGGCTATGAAATAAATGACCACATAGTTGAAACTTATGCCAAAGCACTTCTGAAAGCCCCCAATGAACCTAAAGAAGAAATATTTGGTAGTGTTGAAACCATAGAAAGCCAAATTCAATCAAAGAAAAGAGTGAAAAAGGTTGAGGCATTTGTGAGAAAAGGATCCAGGCAAGCAAAAGCCATAAAGGAAGATGTATTAAAGAAAATCAGCATAACTGAAGATGAGTTGGCAGCCCCACAACCTGAAGCTCATCTATCACCGGTAGGTACTTCCTCAGAAGGAGATATGCCAGCAACTTTTAAAAGAGTTGTTAGGAAAAGAGACCCCTCGATGGCAACCTCTCCTTCATCTAGAAGGACAAGGCAGAAGAAACAAGCTGTGAGATCTCTGGTCAGAAAGGTCACACCTAAAAAGAAGCTGACCCCTAAGAAAAATAAAAAGGCAACAAATGACTTGGCACCTCTAGAAATTTTGTTAAATGAGATCACAGAGGAAGGAAAACTGAAGAACATAGGGAAAATTTATGACACCCTATCGGCTGATGAGAAAGGGCAAGTTGAGGAGAGTGTAATATTACACATGGACATGTTTAAAAAGTTTTTGATGCAAGTCTTAAATGAAATCCCTGATGACTTATACAAAAGACTTGAGGCCAGAAGGCAAGGAGTAATTGAACTGGACAAGAAAATAAAAATAGAAAAACTACTTGCAGTATATCTGATAAACTCCCCAAAAGAAATTGATGATCTGATAGCTCAGGCTAACCGGACAGTTTTTTCCACTACACACCGACAAATTTCACTGATGGCAGGTAGAGTTACAGAGGTTTCAGAGGAAACAGAAAATGGTTGGGACATATTTTTTGGTTGAAAAATAAAAACAAGAAGAATATAGGAATCCCAAGCCTATTAAGGTGTATCAGAAGGACAAAGGGAAAGGGAAAGTTGGTGGACCTCCAAGCATAAAGATTAAAGATAACCTACCTCCACCTGTAAAAATTACAATCCCTAAAAACCAACGGGCAACTGAAAGCATGAATACAGAGGATAGCAATACAAATCCTGAAGTCCTATTCACTGTAAATGTTGATACCCAAAAGAGCAACATAACAGTTGATAAAGACCCAAGTGAAAAATCAGATATGGCCAAAGAGCCTCCGGTAACAGGAAATACAAAGCAACCGGCAGCGGATACAGGGAAAAAGATGGAATCTGAAGCACAAACAGAGAAACCGACAGAGCTAAAGGCTCCAGAACATATGCCACCGCTAAGAAATGAAGCAGGAAAACTAGTGCTAAAGGAAATACAGACACAAACTAACCTACCAGAGGTCAATACAAGCATGGTCACTTCCATTGGTACTTAGTTTTTTGGGTCACCATCAAAGTCAACAAATGTGACTGAGGTATTACTTGAATCTATCAAGAAAATAACTGACTATAGCTCACAAGCTTACAAAGCAATAGATGATTCAATCCCATTTTTTAATACAATAGCTCCTAATTGTAATATAGATAATAAAGATTCTTTAGGACAGTTAGATACACTATGTAAACACATTTCTAGAAATACTGAGCAAATAAAGGTAGAATCTGTAAAGGACATTGTAGAAAAGGAGAAACGGAAATTCTTTGAGGAAGGAATTAAGAAGTGTAACAAAGATTTTGTCATGCCCAAAATTTATGGGCAAAAACGGAACAAATTTTTTTTTTTTAAAAACATACTAATTAATTAACAAGTTCACTCACACGACAAGCGTTATTGAAATTTCCATAATTAAATTCGAGCTAGTTTTGAGATGAACCAAGCATCGATAGATTGTTAAATATTATTTGCGGAAAACTAACTGGTTTAATTTTATCTCCACGATATACCTAGTCGTTAGGTTTATTAAATCAATCAAGCTAAAGGAATAGGAGAGAGAAAATTAATTTAATCTCCAATATGACTATATAGTCTAATCAATCATTTTTTTTTTTTTATATTTCTCTTTATTACTTGCTTCAAATTATAACCAGAATTATATAAATATATATATATATATATTTATATATACATATATATATATATATATATATATTTATATATACATATATATATATATATATATATTTATAATTAAATACTTAATCCAAATTATGACCAGAATCTGTATATATATCTATATATATATATAGATACATATATTTTAAATATTTTGATTCTAATTCAAAAGCACATTAACTTTCTAAATATTAATCCATATTTCCCCAACCCTAATAAGGGTTCTATTTTCTCATATTATAATATCAAACCTAATTATCATATTATTTTTAAAATCCATTTGCCCTAGCCCCACCCGGGCTAGGGTTTAACCCATATCTTTTTTAACAGAAAATTTTATGCTGGGCCGAAGACCCCAAGGCGGCCATGTTCATTTTTTTTTGTGTAGGTTTCGGATGTTGGAGGCGGAGAGAGCCATGGTGCCACTGTGTGGGCGCACAGTGGGCGCCGCGGCACCACTGTGTGTCCACACAGTGGGCACCACTAGCGGCTCCCCACTATGTGGCCACATAGTGGCGGTTGCGGCTGTCCACTGTGTGTCCACACAGTGGGAGCCGAAGCGGCTCCACTGTGTGTGCACATAGTGGGCGTCGCGCGGCCCTCACTGTGCGTACACACAGTGGGGTCCGCGTGGACCCAAAAACATTTCCCCATTTTTTTTATTTTTATTTTTTAAATTTAATTTATTTTTTTAAAATATAATATATATATAATTTATAATCATAGTTAAAAAAGGTGAAAATATTCCAATAAATATTTATTTTTTTAAAAGATTTACATGTAACAATTTTAAATTAATATAACAAAGGAAAAGCAATATATGTTAATTCAAAAAATATATATAAATATATATATATATTTAAATATATATAAATATATATATATATATATATATATATTTAAATATATATATATTTGTAGTCACATAAATCTGTCCATTTTAATTAAATGAATATTTCGTATTTATTTGATTAAAAATCCACTAGCCATCAATTAATTAAATTAATATTTAATTAATTCATCCCCAAACATTCTTCTATTAATTAAATAAATTATTCAATTTATTTTAATTAATTCATTAAATCCAATTCCAATCAATTAAATAAATAAATCAATTTATTTAATTAAATCCCCCTTTCCCTCTTTTAAATAAATTAACATTTATTTAAATCATTTTAAAACCCCCCCCACTTGCATTTTCCTACAAATGCAACTTGCACATTTATTGAAATAAATGAATTTTTATTTTAAATAAAATCCTATTTTCCCTCACCCACCAAATCCACTTGCAAAATCTAATCCCCTTCTAGATTCTTCTAACCCCTTCCTAATTAATTTAATCCATCCCCTAATTATTGTCACATTCCTAAGCAAAATGGAGTCACTTCTCAAATGGCCCCAAACATTTATTGTTTGACCATATTCATCCATTTCACATTTGCACAAGAATTTATCCATTGGATAAAAACTTTATTCTTTGAATAAAGAGTTTATTTATTCAACCAACCTTGACTCAAAATCCCAAGGTCATATCAGGCATTTAATGCTTATTCCCTCTCCTCCCAACCTATCTCACATTGACACTTGTCATCCTGGGATTGGGTTGAAAGCCCTCACATGGATTTGAAATCATTCAATCCTGACCCTTGTTGAGATTGCTCAATCTCAACCATCCATTGCTCCATTTTTCCTATAAATAGAGCCCATTTCTTCATAATCCAGATCCTGAAAACTTGTAAGCATTTAGACTATAGCCATTTTAGAGAGCATTTAGCATAGCATAACTAAATCTTGTCTTTTTGGTAAAATCAATCATTTTAGCATTAAAAATAGCTTTTCATTTCATGTTTGGAGCTATTCTACAAATCTCAATCCTCCATAAGCATCCATAGTGCAAAAAGCTGCTGAGAGCTACACTATTTTAGAACTTGGAGAGGAGAGGAACAAGGGAGAAGAAGCTAATATCATGTTAAGAGATAGTTGGAGATATCTCATTGTCTTACTTCTTTAGTTAGATTCATTAGCATGTTTTTAGTGTCTCCTTTGGAATGCCTTCATGTTTTAGTTTTTGATTGACTAACGCTAACTTCTTGTGTGTTTTGTGTTGATTGATCTTAAACTAACATTGTGCCATTTAGGAGGGCATCATTTGGTGAACCCGACGTGAATCGAACACGCAACCTTTTGATCATTTTTTTGAAATTAACATTTTGCTTGTTGAAATTGCCACACAGGTCACGCTTCGGCGCTATTGACCCTGAAGTAGCGCTATTGAAAATGTTTCAGCGCTATTGACAACATTCCAGCGCTATTGTCACTGTTTCAGCGCTATTGACACACTTCTAGCGCGTTTGTCTTCTCGGGTTTTTGTTTTCTTTCAGCGCTACTGTTTTAATTAGTGCTTCTGCTCACGCAGACTAGTGCTATTGTATTAATCAGCGCTTCTGCAAAAACACAGAATAGCGCTATTGCGACAGAGTGTCGCCCAAATTGACTTGTAACCAAAAAAATCAAAACTTAGGCTTGTGGAAGCCCCCCTTTGAGCATTGATTTAATTAACTCGTTTCTTTTCTTTGTGCAGGTTAAGCAACACAAAAAAAAAAAAAAATCACAAAAATTTTCATTTAGTGCTTAAAAAGAACTTAAAAACACAAAAAAGAGTTTTTCATTGTTTTCTAGTTAGGCCTCATTTTCTTTGGTGCTTAAAATTAACAACACAAAATTTGATTTCATTGCATCAATTGGGACCTAAAATTTACAATCCACATTTCAAGAATTTGGTGCACATAAAATTGACAAACCACTTGTTTTTGATTTATTTTTGGCAAACAAATTTTCCTTCAAAGCAAAACGTGTTTTTCATTAAGTTGACCAGGATTTTCAAAATTCTAGATTACAAAACACATTGCCTTTGAAGTTAAAAAGAACACCATGACTGTTGGAGCAACATCTCCAAATAGTTAGATCATATTGCCATGATGGATTAAAAAGACCAAGTAAATTTCATGTTTGGCACGCTTGTGCACAAAAGTCAGTCGAGTGGACCTACTTCTAACACACACTATCCTCTCCCTTGGCTCTCGTGGTCCTAGGTGCAAGAGAAAAGTGTTAGTAACACTCAAAATTTTATTTTTTAAGAGAGGCCTGCCAAGGGATCGATACTCTTGGGAACGACCTCGAGTAGTAAATCCTTCGAGCTGCTATAGAAATCAGGTGAGAGCGAAAGCTGTAGCCTTGGGTATAGCTGTTCCTACAGTGTAACTGGCCGAAAGGACAAATGGGCCCCACCACCAGTTACAAGGCTCTTAAGTGAGTCACTGCAGAATGAACTTATGTCCAAAAACATCGAACATGACTAAACACCTTTAAGTAGTAGCCCACCTGTTCTATTGATTGAGGATATTTGAGGTATAATTTAGTGCAAGAGCATAGATGGTTTTGCTCCCAAGATACTCACCAGACATATTTCCTTGAGTAGAAACATAGCTTTTTGAAAGGTCACTTGTGGCTTGATAAAAGTGGTGACTCCCCCATCATAGGGATCATCTATTTGTTATGCTCGTGCAAGACTTAGTATATCACATCCTTACCTGCCACGGTGGGATTCATAAGGTATGTAGTACCAAAGTCGAAGAAATATCAAGATGTGGGCTAAATTTATCACAACTGGCCATCTGACCATAGGGATAAAGAGTGTTTGAAGTGTGTTCGTTTTACAGACCTAGTGCAAATTGAACCGACTTCAGGCTTTGGAAATACACCTTAAAATAAATCTAAAGGAAGGGTCAAAAACAAGTCCAAGGATTGGGTTGATCTAGACCCATACTCATTTGTGCCTTTGAGGCTACAATTTTGTGTTTGTGTGCTTGCTTTGTTTTCTTGTCAAAGAAAAAAATCAGAAAATCAATCCCAAAAACAAGTATTCATCCAACCAAACATCTTTCAAAAATAACCAAAAACATCAAAAACAAAGGGCAAACAACACAGAGTCACAACTTTTATGACCATTCTTCACATCTTGCGAAAGAAGAAGTGTCATCAGAATATAAACTTGAAAAGGAGACCATTGAGCTCAAAGGCTTTAATCAAAAGGAGGAAATTCTTCTATATCAATCGACAAATCTTTGTCTCCCATAGAGTCTTTCTACATCGCATGCGTCTATACCTTCAAGGTAAAACAAACGATTTTGATTCAGAATCATTGAACAGCAGAGCTTTTATGCAATATAGAGCTTTGAGTTATCACAAAAATCAAGGAGGAAAGATTAATCCCAACTTCTTCCCAAACATCTGTATCACCTACAACACAGCTCGAGAAGTGCCACCAACGCCCGAAAGGGAAGAGATAGAGTTTGTCCCATTTGTGACACAAAGTTTTTATTGAAAGTTGAAAAACAAAACATCCATCATCTTTCTCATCCATCATCATTTCATCATCAATCCATCCCAAAAACTCTCAAAACATTAAGAGGTTCTTGTCCCAAGATTCCTTTTAGATATTGCTTGAAATCAAACACATCACATCACTTTTTAGATTGTTTCTACATCTAGGATAAGCTCATCCTAAGAGACACATCTACGCAGGTTAAAACTAGTTCATGAGTGAATCCTCTCATTACTAGGTAGTCAAAATCTGTAACACATCTCAGATTTCTCTACACCTTATCACATCCAAAATCATCAAAACAAACAAGCAATTCAAAGAAAGAATTCTGGTTACATTTACCTTAAAGTGCTAGAGATCCCCATACAAACACATACCACCAATCCACTAAATCATCCATCCTTCATCAAACAACTCATCATCATCTTCAATCAACTTCAAAAACAAACTTGCAAACAAAATGGCTCAAACCCGATCATGATCAAGGCAATGAGAAATAGAAATTGAGGAAGAAGAGGACAACCTCAATGAATTTCAAGAAGCACTTGGAGGAAATGGGAATGATGAAAACCCAGGTACACCCACTCCTTCAACAATCGAAAGGGTTCAGCATAACCCTCACTTTAATAGATTGTTTGATGAAATTCTCAGGAGTAATGCGGATGCTCACTTCTTAAGACTTGCTCAAGAAGGAGCCAAACTCCCCTCAGACTTTGATCTTGCTCAATTAAGACAAGCATCAGAAAGACAAAGTCGCCATGAGGAGGAAAGAGGTAGAAATCACATCAGATATAACATCCCTCGAGGTAACCCACCACCTCCTCCTCCAAATGAAATGGAGATGTTGCGGCAACAAGTCGAGAATCTCGCCCAACAACTTTATAGTGGTGTTAAGACCAATCAATTCTCACTTAACGACATCTGTCCCTATCTGTTTGATAGGAATCTTTATATGCCACCCTTTCCACGCGGGTTCGAAACACCAAAATTCAAAAAATATAGAGGAAAGGGAGATCCCCGCGATCATGTCCAAGAATTTCATTCCACTTGTCTCGAAGTTGCATATGAAGACACATACTTAATGCGCCTTTTTCCCCAAAGCTTGGGAGGAACAACCACATCATGGTTTTCCCGACTTCTAGGTGGCATACGAACATTTGAGGAACTCATCCAGAAGTTCCTATCTCATTACTCTTATAATATTGAACGCGACATCACCATGGCTGATCTATGCAATACCAAACAAAAACCAGGTGAACTATTCTCAGTATTCCTGCAACGATGGTGCCAAATGTCTAGCAGACGTTCTCTTCAGTTACCTGAACGAGAACTAGTGGAAATTTTCATTTCCAACTTAAACAAAGAAATGGAATTTCACCTGGATGTCAAAGATACAGATTCTTTTAACGATATGATCACCAAAGGTATAAAATGTGAAAGGGCACTCATCAAAAAAGGACTCATCAAAATCTTTAATGAACCAAAAGATGGTCCTCGCCCGCGCTTCAATAGCAATAAACCGAACTTCTGGAACAAGAATAAGAATATCGTCAACGATGGAGTTGTGGATGCTCGGACTGTCCAAAATGCACAACCTGTGGTTCGATTTGCAGGTTAACACAAATTTTCCTCTTAATCAAGGTCGCATCACATCTCATGATGAACCAAGACCTCGTCCACAAAAACAAAAACGCACATACACTCCCTTAGGGGAACCCATTGAAACAGTGATGCGACAACTCATTTCTCAGAATTTGATCACTTTACCTAAGTTATCAAATTATGAGCCTCAATTCAAACTGGCATGGTGGAGAGATACTGAACATTGTGAGTTCCATCAAGGAAGAGGACACAAGACAAGTAATTGTCACCGATTGAAAGATCTCATTCAGGATCTTATTGACCGAGGAGAAATTGAAATTGAAGGGCATGACCCAAAAACAACCAATAATGATCATCAGATGTTCAATAATCCACTTCCATCGCAAGATCAAAGGGGTCCTTCCACTTCCAGACGAGGTCCTGATACCACTAATTATACGCAAGCTGCGTATAATTACACTGTCAATCACCTATATGATGCCAGTGAAAAAATTGCAACTATAACCTTCAAAAATCCCACCTCAAATTGCAATGTTGTTACACGTCGTGGCAAGGTCACCATCAAGGCAGCTCCACAAGGCACCACCTCCAATCCAAAGCAGTACAATCTTGTGGAACAATTAGACAAAACCCCTGCGCTTATATCCATTTTAGAACTATTACGTCTGTCACCATCTCATAAAACAATCTTGGATCAAGCACTCCAAGAAGCGTCAGTCCCTGCAAACTTGAACACGGACCAATTTCAAGCCATGGTTGGAAATCTAAAGTCATCACCTTGTCTCACTTTTTCCGAAAGTGACAACTCTTCATTCCAACAACCTCATAATGCCTCACTCCACATTGAAGGCTTTGTCAACCAACACAGGATCAAGCGAGTCTTGATCGATAATGGAGCAGGCCTAAACATTTGCACACTACAGTTGGTCACAGCATTGGGATATGCAATAGAATCAGTGGATCCTCGCAAGAAGATCACCATCAAGGCCTATGATGATGCAGAGCGGTCATCCAAAGGAGCTGTGGTACTACCAATCTGAGTGGGCCCTGTGGTAAAGCATATCATTTGTCAGGTTTTGGACCTTCCTCTGCCATATAATCTATTATTAGGGAGACCTTGGATACATGCCATGCAAGCTGTTCCATCTACCTACCATCAATGTATCAAGTTCCCACATAATGGTGCAGAGATCACAATCCTAGGCGATGCAAATCCTTTTGCATTTTGCCATAATATCAGCCATCAACCAGAGATTACTGTTCCTAATAATAGGGAAGCCATTTCCTCCACATCATATGTAAATCCCGCCTCTCTTACCAGTTCAAACACTCCTATATCCAAGCAAGAAAAGCTTAAGATGAAAGTCGCAGAGGAAGGTCCTGGAGAATACAACTTGAGTCAGCTCTTTTGTGTGGGACAAATGCCTACTTCTCCTAGAACACATGGTAAACCACAGCAGTTGCTCCAGCAATCACTGATCACGCCAGCATGTGCCTTAATGCCTTTCATCCTTGGAAAGAGTCAAGAGGAAGAAACACAAGATGAGGACCTAGCGGACTGGATCTATAAAGATCCCATCACCACTGACAAACCGCAAGTTATACTTCCTATGGAACAATATGGCAAAGGCCTCCTCATTATGCAAAGAATGGGATATGATGGTCAGAGTGCTTTGGGATACTGCAAACAAGGACGACATGAACCTCTGCTACCAGAATTCAAGCCCAAAGGTAATACAGGCCTAGGTTTTGAAAAAGAGATCCTTCCTAAACTCAGATTCAAAGGAAAACCTAGCAAACCATTTTGCCCACCTACTACAAAGAGGATACCTTTCATAATCAAACCACCATCAAGCATTATCCCCACTGCCCCATCGAGGCTCACAACTCCACCGCAACCGTCATCAATACCAATCATCCCACCAAACGAACCAGTAATCCCATCAATAACACCAATAGCAGCAGCAACTGTATCAGAACCCGCAGCAACATCTATGGCGCCAGTAGTTCTAGTAGAAGCCACTGAGTCACCATTACCAATACTTCCAGTAACAAATCCTTTAAACCCCATCACGGTTCCTGCAGCACCGATCATGACAAAGATACATAAACCAATCACACCTACCGTGTTTAACTCCAAAGACATCCCAGTATGGTATAGCAATCGGATGTTGGAAAGTGATTCAGAGACCGACTCACATGAATGGGAATTTGATTCTGTGCAACTTAACACTTCAGATGAGGAAGACACATCACCACCTCCGCCACGCAAAGACATCCCTGTTTATGGAGAAGCACAGATAAAGACCACTTGGGTACCTGAGCTGGAAACATCTTCCACAGACCCTATGTCTCATCCTACGCCTGATTCTGACAAGGAGAGTACCATTAACGACCTTCACCACACTGTCTTAACCCTCACTGATACATCTCCCGCACTTAACTTAATCGATGAAGTAATGCCCATTATCCACCCTGAACTCATCGAATGGAACCAACCAAATCCCCCATGTCTTGACCTCTTCCAAAACGATGAGGCTATCATTGACTTTTTGGAATTAAGGGATAATCTACCAAGCGGGGATCACAAAGCTGGATTCGCCATTCAACTTAATAGCGCAGCATACTTCAGGGCGGATGCCAAACCCTTCAGCTGCAAAAATATAACAATAAAACATGGATCTTCCAGTGAAAACCACACTGTGGCACTGTTTGATCCCACAAAAGTAAAAAGAAAGAGCGTATCCAACGGTGAAAACCTCTCTGAGGTGCCTGCGGATGAAGGGTTTGACATTCTCCCTGCTAGTACACAACAGGAACGATCAACGATTCTTATCGAGGAAACCAAAGAATACAATGTGGGGACTCCTGAAAATCCTCATATCATACATCTGGCATCTCTTCTCACTCTAGAGGAACAGCCTGAATTTATAGAGTTCTTCCAGAAGCGTCAGATCAACTTTGCATGGTCATATGCAGACATGCCTGGGCTTGATCCTGATTTAGTCATGCATCACCTCACCGTAGCAGAAGGAGCCAAACCTGTTAAACAAAAGCTTCGTAAGATGCATCCCCAGATTGCAGTGCTAGTCAAAACAGAACTCAAGAAACTCCTGGATGTTGGTTTCATTAGACCAATTGATTATGCAGAATGGATCTCCAATATTGTGCCTATCGGCAAACCAAAAGGGGGCATCCGCATTTGTACTGACTTCAGAGATCTGAATAAGGCTTGTCCTAAGGATGACTTCCCCCTACCAAATATCGACATCATAGTGGATTTGACAGCAGGACATGCCATGCTTTCACTCATGGATGGCTTTTCAGGATACAATCAAATAAAGATCGCACCGGAAGATCAACATAAGACAGCCTTCACATGTCCATGGGGCACATACTGCTGGAATGTAATGCCTTTTGGTCTAAAGAATGCAGGAGCGACCTATCAAAGAGCAATGACCACCATCTTCCATGACATGATGCATACTATGATGGAAGATTATGTGGATGATTTACTAGCAAAATCACTTACTAGAGAAGGACATCTTCACATCTTAGATCAAATCTTTGATAGACTGGAACAATACCATGTTCGACTCAACCCAAAGAAATGTGTCTTTGGAGTGACCTCCGGGAAGCTTCTAGGATACATTGTCTCAAGCAAAGGTATTGAGGTCGATCCAGCAAAGGTAAAAGCAATAATGGACATGCCACCTCCAAAGAATATCAGTCAGCTAAGGACACTACAAGGACGGCTTCAATCCATCCGAAGATTCATTGCACAATTGGCTGATAAGTGTCACCCATTCACACACTTGCTACACAAGAACATCCACTTTCAGTGGGATGCCAGATGCCAACAAGCATTTCAGACGCTTAAAAACTATCTCATGAATCCACCATTGCTAATGCCACCAGATCCAAGTAGACCGTTGTTACTTTATATCTCAGCGACAAGTACAGCACTGGGTGTGCTATTGGCACAACATAATGCAGAAGGAAAAGAGTGTGCTATTTACTATATCTCACGCACACTGGTTGGCTATGAACTCAATTACACACCTATTGAGCGAGCTTTCCTAGCAGTAATCTTAGCAGCCACTAAACTGAGGCACTATCTGTTGACACACAAGGTACAACTCATCGCCAAGATTGATCCACTCAAGTATTTACTTAGCAAAGCAGCATTGATAGGCCGCTTGGCCAAATGGGTGATGATTCTAAGTGAATTTGACATTGAGTATGTGGACCGTAAAGCTATCAAAGGGCACGTCATTGCAGATTAGTTGGCCGATGCACCACTCATAGGTGATCATCCCCTCATTTCCAATTTTCCAGATGAAGAGATATTCATGATCACAACAACACAACCATGGAAACTATATTTTGATGGTTTGTACACTAAGCATGGCTCGGGGGCAGGCATTCTATTTATCACACCTCAAGGTGATAGCATCCCGAAGTCTTACAGGCTCACATTTCCATGCACAAACAACATAGCAGAGTATGAGGCCTTGATCACAGGACTCAGGTTGGCCGTACAGTGGAAATTACAAGAACTACAAGTATATGGCGACTCGCAACTGGTCATTCGACAAGCAACTGATGAATATCAGACCAAAGATGATAAACTCATGCCATACAAGCAAATGGTGGACAATTTAAAGACATCATTTACTACTATCACTTTTGAGCAGATACCAAGAGATCAGAATCGAGCTGCTGACGCTATGGCTACCATCGCATCTCTCCTAGATCTTCCACAAAATTCAACACGCTATGAGTTCTTGGTAGAACAGCTTTGGATTCCCGCTTATGATATCCCTGAATCCGAAATGATATGTCACCTTGTCGGTTCTGAATCCCCATGGTATAGTGAGTTCTACACCTATCTCCGCGATCACACCCTTCCTCCCAACCAATCGAATAACCAATGAAAAACCTTCATTCGCCAAACTGCTCAATATACCATTATTGCCGAAACCCTATACCGACGTAGTCTTGATGGTACTCTCCTTCGATGTCTGGAAAAAGGTGAGATAACAAAGGCTTTGGAAGAGGTACATGAAGGAATTTGCGGGACTCACTCAAGTGGTCCGTCACTAGCCAAGAAACTCATGCGAGCTGGATATTATTGGCCATCTATGGAAAAAGATTCTTACTACTTTGTCAGGAAGTGCAAGAAATGTCAAGTTCACGGTGACCTGATACATGCACCAGCACAGGAACTGCAACCAATCACAACACCATGGCCTTTTTGTCAATGGGGCCTTGACCTTGTGGGTAAGATTCACCCATCTTCATCCAATGGCCATAAATTCATTATTACCGCTACCGAATATTTCACAAAGTGGATCGAAGCTGTTCCACTTACCCAAGTCACCGGCAAGCAGATCTCCTCATTCATCCTCAACTACATCATCTGCCGGTATGGTGTACCCATGTCCATTGTCACAGATAACGGTCTCCCTTTCAAAAATCAGGATGTCCGTGAACTTTGTGAGAAATTTCATATCCAACACCGCTTTTCCACTCCCTATTACCCACAAGGCAATGGTCAGGCCGAAGCATCCAATAAAAATATATTGAGAATCCTAAAGAAGACAGTCAATGATGCCGGCCGTGATTGGCATGTTCAATTGAATCCAACGCTATGGGCATATCGAACTAGCATTCGAACCCCTACAGGTACAACTCCTTATTCATTGGTCTATGGTGCAGAAGCTATCTTGCCTATCGAGGTCGAGATACCATCATTACGAGTTTCCTTGCATAATCTCATCGATGATGAAGCATACAGAGTATCCCGTCTTCAGGACTTAGAATTACTTGATGAGAAGCGACAAGCTGCATACAATCATCTCAAAGCCTATCAGCAGCGCATGAGTAGAAACTACAATCACCGAGTTAGATCTCGTACATTTGAGGTAGGTGATCTTGTTCTTCGAGAAAATCCTCGCAACCAACCAAACAGAGAACATCAAGGCAAGTTTGAATCAAACTGGCTGGGCCCATATGTTGTCATTGCTATATTCGGGTCCGGGGCATATCAGTTGGCTACATCAGATGGAGAACCACTCGCAGATCCAATCAATAGCATGCACCTCAAACGGTTTTATACCTAAGGTGTACAGAGCATCAGGCTCCCCTACATATCAGAAAAATACCAAAAACATTCAGAAAATGTCCTGAAGAAAATACAAAAACATTCAAAAAAGTAAAGAAAAATCATGCATTCAAACGGTGAACAACCACTCCGGTGGCACCTTGGGTAAGTACGATGGTGAAAACCTGGCAAACAGGCACCACTCGTAAAGGCAATGGCTCCAGTATCTTTCAGGCTCGTTGTGATCACATTCATGCACACATACATCCATACATCCCAACCATGGCTTGTTATTTGATCTGCAATTAAGAAAATACTCCAGGCGTCTAGCATCCCACCTTTTCATAAGTCAGGTCTACAAACTGGGGGCAATACCCTTACCCTAGTGATGGAAGTGGATTCTACATTGTCTTATATATCATTACGCTCTTCATTTAGGCAATCATCCGAAAATATCAAAAACATTCAAAAATGACTCTCAAAATACCAAAAACATTCAAAATTGTTTCACAAAATCCAAAAAACATCGGAAAACCCATCAAAAATCACACAAAAACATGGCAACACCTTGTACATATTTATCCGATCAGATACAAAATAAACATTGACAAACTACTCACACAATGACCATTTACCAATCAACCACACAATCAACATCAACAAATCCAAAACTGTCTTTAAAACACAAGGATGCATCCTTCCTTATCAAAACAAAGACAAGATGACGTTTTCTTTGACAAGAAAATTATGTTAAGCTATCAAATACTTGGTTGATTTGTGAGTACAATCGTTTGTTTATCTGTATCAGAATCTTTTAGCATTGTTTTGTATCGTTTGCGCATTATTTCCGATGAAGTTCTGGGGCATGCACTAATGGTGTCTACGTGGGGAGTTCACCAAGCTACGTGATCTTATGCAAAATGCAATCATCGATCACTACGGCTTGCTGACTACAGCGTATACCTCGACCATATGGGCATGAACCATTACCAAGGATCCATATTCTTTATTCTTTATGTAAATATGTTGTTTGGTTGCAGGTACAATGCTCATTCTTTGGTTCCTCTTCCTCCAAATTGGATAAAGGTTCTATTTTCTTAGTACGGTATGCACTTGTCTCAGGATCTGATCAGCCTAAGATCAAGGAGGACGATCCAAGTCATGCACGAAAGGAGATAATCCTTGTCTGTTCTGCAAGCAATACTCTGGTCGACTTGACCCTTATATCAAGTCGTTTGTATTAACTTGCTATATTAAAATCCATGAAAGAAATACTCAGGTCATCTTGAATTATTGTGTCAAGATGCTTGTATTCTCTTCCAACATTTTAAAGCTCAATGATGAAAATAGAGCACTATGGATCGTCATTTCACCTCATCTGTTTATATCTTGCATTTCGTTGCATATCACCCATCCACTCATTCATTCATACGTAGGCTTTTACATGCAAAAATGACTAATAAAAACTGGTCTTGGATACAATCACGACCGAGTACTCTGATACATCATCAATGCATCATGCAAAGTCTTAAAAACCTTGCATTCCTCATGATCATATCATCCTGGCATTTAGGTGCATCTTGCATTACGTCCATTCATGTCATTTTTCAAAAACATTGCATATAGTTCATTATGGACATTACTTTTCATTTAAAAAATCATTTTCATCAATCATAAATAATTAGATTCATTCATGGGATCAAAATTGTCTTTGGTTGTATTACATCATTTAAATCAGCATTCATTTCATATCAATTATCCATTATCATTTTATTAAACTTTTCATCATTTATTATTTGCATTCATTTCTTTATAGTAAAAGGATGCATTCATTCATTACTAAGTATCTTATAATGCTCATATTAGGATTCATTTCACATTGCATTTATTATCATTACATTAAGGAGCAGTTATTATCCCCATCAGTTATCGTATCATCCCATTATCATTTATACTTACAAACATATTTAAAACGCATTTAGAATCATTCATTTAGGCATTATCATATAAACACTTGTACTTTACATTTGTTTATCCATCTGCATTCATTTTAAAACACTTGTACTTTACATTTGTTTATCCATCTGCATTCATTTTAATATCATCATATAAACCTTTGTACTTTACATTTGTTTCTTCATCTGCATTCATCATATAAACATTTGTACTTTACATTTTGTTTATCCATATTACATTCATCTAAACACATCTAGATGCATATCCATACATAAAATCATTCATCTAACCATTGCATTAACATCATCACATAAATCATTGCATCATTATATTACATATATAAATCATCGCATCATTAACAAAATAGGAAATACCAAAAAATCTTGTTCATACATCAAGCATAAGCATACATCATCATCATGGCATTCCATACATAAAGCATTACATCACAAATCAAATACATCATACACATATAAACCTGCATTCATATGTCAGTATCCAACAACATAAATAATCATAAAAACATGCATAAAAGAAACATCTCATCAAATGCATACATGTACACATATCCATCTACGCAAGCAAACATAATCATGCATAAACATCCATACATAATCACATGCATAATCATCACAAATATGGGATCTCCTCATATATATCATCTCATATATCAGAGTACAATGAAGTCTACAAAATTGGCTACCAAAAAGCCATCCAAGATACAGTCCAAAAATAGACAATGATACAATACATGTATGCAAAAATGCTCTCTCAAATGCCACTCTGGCCAGATGTTGTACCACCACCACCCCTACCTACTCCACCACTGGTGCCCGCACCACCTGATCCATCTCTCCGTGGAGGCCTCATCGAACCCCCACTCCCTCCTGCATCTCCTGATCTCTCCCGCCTCAAAGGACCCATCACTCCCCCACTGCTCTGCATCCTCTGTGATCGCTCTGATCTCGTATGCCGCATCTGGGTATAACTGAGAGCTCGCTGACTGAATGGCACAACCTGCTCATATAAACCTCGCCAGTACTCTATCTCAGCCTGTGCTCGCCCAAACTGCCTCATAATCTCCCCTGAAGGCCCCTGTGCTCCTACTCCAGCTCGGACTCTCTCCTGTAGCTCCGCCAATCTCTCCACTGCAGTATCTCTCTCCCGCAGCACCACCGTCAACTCTGACTCATGTGCAAATAGCTACACATCTCTAGCTGCTACCTCCGCCTCTAATCTCTCTACCCGGGTCTGCAAATAACCTATCATGTGCTCTCGCAGATCCCCAGTAGCTCCCTCCCCCATGTCCATGGCTGTCGCACCTGTATCACCCCCTCCACTAGGTCCCTCCCCTGCACCACCCTCCCCTGCACCTGTAGCCATCGGGATCTCTCTCTCCATCCCCCTCCCACTCAGCTGTACTCCTCCCTGCATCAAAGGTCCCTGTGATATCTGCAGAGGTAGTCCACCTCTCCCTCTCCGCTGCCTCGGCATCCCCAAACCTCCTCCACCTCCTCCTCCATCTCCTCCTCCTCCTCCGCCACCTCCATCTCCACCACCTCCTCCTCCTCCTCCTCCTACTCCTCCTCGACCTCCTGCTCTCCATCCTCATCCCCGTCCCCTCTCATCCTCAAACGCTGGGATCGGCTCAGCTGGGTCTGATATCCGTAGGATCGGGTGTGCCGCCCAATACTGTGTATACTCTGCTATCACACCTGCATCCACGACCCTCGGTCGTAAGTCCCATGGCCTCGCCTGCAGTGTCTGGAACTCTGCCAGTGCCTGATCATATGGTAGCACTGGACCCCATGCATACCGCTCTCGGATCACTCGTGCATACTCCCCTGATCAGGTAGGCAGTCCCTACTGCCGTCCAAACTGCCTCATCACCCGTCCTGGCACCTGTCTCTCCACATGATAAGAGGTCCTCCCAATGAGGAATCGGGTCATGAAGTAATACGATAGTGCCTCTGCATCATCCTCCCATGGCTCACACTCTAAGTATGGCCGCCAGATCACTGCATCTAGGTCATCTAATGCCCGCCGCCACCACTCTAACTTCCCCAAGTGGGGCTGGCTCATCATACCACTATACATAAACATATAGGGCTGGTCCACGACTCAGAATCTCAGACTCACTGGTCGAGTCACTGGTAAGTGCTCCCATGCCCACACATGCAGCAGTGTCATGCCCACTGCTAGCGACCCCCGCCCTTTGTACACTACCTCGTGTAACTCCTGATACATGTGCGCTAACACGCACGGCCCCCAGGCATATCAGGTCCCCTCAGTCACCATCATCTCTATAACCTGTCCCCACCCGACCGCCAATCCATGTGACCGCCTGTCTGGACACAGAAGTCCTCCCACGATCCCTGACAATACTGCTGGAAGGGGCTCATATAGTGCTGCTATATCCTCCCATGCGATCGAGCCCTCATCGATGTATACATCCTCATCAAATATCCGCTGACAGGACACTGTCCCCCAGGATCGATCATATGTCACCAGCTGCCCCCAAATCAAAATCCGAAGGATACGCCACACGTCCTCTAAAGTCACCGTCATCTCGCCCTGGGCCAGATAGAACGTGCACGTCTCACTGTGCCATTGCTCTGCCAAGGCTGTGATCAAGCTGTGATTCATCCGAATCACGGGCATATGCATCACCTCGTAGAGGCCAGTAGCTACAATACAATCTATCTCTATCTGCGTCAATCGATCCCGCAATCCCTGTGTCGCGGGGTGGCGCTCGCGTAACTGCAACACGCGCAGATCCTCCTGCACATCGACATTCATCGAACCCCCATCAGTTGTTTTGTTATCAAACTTTCTTAAGTTTAAACCTAGACTATCATCAGATACTTTGATCAAGTATCTTCGGGTCTCAACAGGTAAGCAATCATGGCCGCCTAGACTTCAGCGGGCATTTATCCTAACAAATGACCTAAGTCTCATCGGGCTGCTATGGTTCAAAACAACTCCCACTGCACCTCGCCATCCATCAATCGTTAGTCATCCGGAGATTTATTTTGTCCGAAACTGGGGCATCTCGTTATCCTAAGGCAAAAGCGCTATTTTATCTACAATAGCACTAAATATACACAATAGCGCTACAACCACATCAATAGCGCTCAAACAGCTCTACAATAGCGCTACAAAACCAAAAGCGCTCAAACTTCCATACAATAGCGCTATTACATATCAATAGCGCTCAATTAACCATACTATAGCGCTAATTTATCAAAAGCGCTAAAACTTGCCTACAAAAGCGCTAATTAATAACAAAAGCACTCAAACTAGCTTACAAAAGCGCTATTGCGGCACAATAGCGCTAATTCATGGAGCAAAAGCACTAAAAACCTAGTTCCAGCGCTCTTGCTCCGACTTGACTTGGACTCAGCTAAAAACATATTAAAAATGCATGAAAAGAAAGTTTTTGCATTTGCGTACCGCTGGTCCATAGTCGGCTGGGCGCTGGAATCGTCACACTCGCTCAAATCGGTGCTCGGTGATCGGAAACGGCATCGTAGCTCCTCCTTGCTCCTCCAAATGTCACTGTCAGAGCTCAAGTTTTCAACTGGTCGCGGTCACAAATGATCCTATTTTCACCCCTTTCACCCCATTTATACCCCCCGCTGTCACCGTAACTTCGCCTTGCTCATCGCCGTGGTCCCCGTAAACTTCCCGAGCCTCCCATTTCTCCATGATTCTCCCGTTTTCTTCTATTTTCCACCACTATCCCTAACTTCTTCTCTTCTATCACCCTGCCAATTTTCATTCTTTTTTCGAGAGATCGTCCGATTTTTCGAAATTTTTCGGCCCATCTCTTGAGGGGGCATACCATCCATTAAATTTACATTTTATGGGGCATTTCTTCACACCTTTTTTTCTTTCTTTGAAACGACGCGATAAACCGCACCGTCTCAAAGAGGGGCAAATGTAGTCACATAAATCTGTCCATTTTAATTAAATGAATATTTCGTATTTATTTGATTAAAAATCCACTAGCCATCAATTAATTAAATTAATATTTAATTAATTCATCCCCAAACATTCTTCTATTAATTAAATAAATTATTCAATTTATTTTAATTAATTCATTAAATCCAATTCCAATCAATTAAATAAATAAATCAATTTATTTAATTAAATCCCCCTTTCCCTCTTTTAAATAAATTAACATTTATTTAAATCATTTTAAAACCCCCCCCCACTTGCATTTTCCTACAAATGCAACTTGCACATTTATTGAAATAAATGAATTTTTATTTTAAATAAAATCCTATTTTCCCTCACCCACCAAATCCACTTGCAAAATCTAATCCCCTTCTAGATTCTTCTAACCCCTTCCTAATTAATTTAATCCATCCCCTAATTATTGTCACATTCCTAAGCAAAATGGAGTCACTTCTCAAATGGCCCAAAGTCTTTGAAAACCATTAAAGGCTTCCAACTTTCAACCACTTAACCCTCAAAGTCTTCCAAGACCACTAATGGCTCTTACATGACCATTTATGGCTCTTACATAACCATTTATGGTTATTTCAATCTTGTCTCCCCAAACATTTATTGTTTGACCATATTCATCCATTTCACATTTGCACAAGAATTTATCCATTGGATAAAAACTTTATTCTTTGAATAAAGAGTTTATTTATTCAACCAACCTTGACTCAAAATCCCAAGGTCATATCAGGCATTTAATGCTTATTCCCTCTCCTCCCAACCTATCTCACATTGACACTTGTCATCCTGGGATTGGGTTGAAAGCCCTCACATGGATTTGAAATCATTCAATCCCAACCCTTGTTGAGATTGCTCAATCTCAACCATCCATTGCTCCATTTTTCCTATAAATAGAGTCCATTTCTTCATAATCTAGATCCTGAAAACTTGTAAGCATTTAGACTATAGCCATTTTAGAGAGCATTTAGCATAGCATAACTAAATCTTGTCTTTTTGGTAAAATCAATCATTTTAGCATTAAAAATAGCTTTTCATTTCATGTTTGGAGCTATTCTACAAATCTCAATCCTCCATAAGCATCCATAGTGCAAAAAGCTGCTGAGAGCTACACTATTTTGGAACTTGGAGAGGAGAGGAACAAGGGAGAAGAAGCTAATATCATGTTAAGAGATAGTTGGAGATATCTCATTGTCTTACTTCTTTAGTTAGATTCATTAGCATGTTTTTAGTGTCTCCTTTGGAATGCCTTCATGTTTTAGTTTTTGATTGACTAACGCTAACTTCTTGTGTGTTTTGTGTTGATTGATCTTAAACTAACATTGTGCCATTTAGGAGGGCATCAATATTTATATAGACTTAAGTTTCCTTTTTTTAAAATTATTTGTTTCTAATTACTGATAGAGGAATGAAGCAAATTCAATTGTTAAGCTTTTTAACCAACACTAATTAGAAATACAATCTAGAAAAACTTTCCAGGAAAAACAATATACTTCTCCTTAATAGATATATTCATTGTTTTTTTTTCAACTAATTAAGCAATAACTTAAAGCATTCTTTTTTTTTTTTAAATACATAAGATCTTTCAGTAAAATAAATTCATATTTTGCCACAAGTAAAATATAGATAAAATTTAAATGAAATCTATTCTTTTTCTCCATAACACAAAGAAGCTTTTGCATGCAACTCCAAATAACTTTTGTTTTACTAAAAACCAGAAGTAGAAATAAAACAAGCTTTTCTCTTTTTTTTTTTTTAACAACTCTAAGATATTCTACCAACTTACAGGATGTTTCTTTGTATAGCCACAACAATAAAACTTCAAGTCTATTTTCAAGAATTACAACTTGCTTCTCTTTTCTATGAATGAGGCATACTTCTATAACAAATTTAAACAAATATCTACAACTGAATTTAAGTATCTTCAATAATAATCTTTTGTATCTTTTTCATGGTTCCTATTCTCTTTCTCCTGACTTTCCTGCATAATAGAAAAACACAAATATGACCACGGAGTGCTCACCTCCCAGCCTAGGCTAACTGGTAGCCACCCCCGAGCTCGGAGAACCAATTCCTAGATGGGTAACAAATAGGCAAACACATAGAAAGCAATGCAAACAGATATTCCAGACATATTCCCAACTTGGCTTTCACAGTACCACACTTTGGTGATGAACATTTTCAAAGGGTGGTAGTGGACCAATACCCTGAGGAGAACTACAAGTATGAAATAAACAAGAAACCACCTCATGGCACAATAAATATATCAAGAAGCCACCTCATGGCACAATAAATATATCAAGAATCTCAACCCCTTATTCCTTATGGCCCCCAAAGGCATTCTAGCCTTATATCCCTCCTTATGACCCCCATTGCACAAACAGGCCATGCAGCAAGGGTCACACAAAGATCCCTTGTGATCGCTCTCAAAAGAGAGTCTCTCACTCGAGGGTTGTCACTGCTACCACCCTCAAGATCCTCTTCTCTCCCAAGAGCAAGAGATCTTGAGAAAATTCCCAAAACACAACAATTCATAAAGCAAAAATACCAAAAGATTTTCTAACACAAATTTTCAAGAACACAGATTTCTTACACCAACAACTTCCAAACATAAACAAGAAGAAGACATTAAAAGAATAACTAAAACCAACCTTAATCTGCCAAAAGGTATTATGATATTTGATGAAGTGCTGCCCAATCCACAATCTTTTTCCTTCTACCCTTAATCAATTTTTTTTTTCATAACATTATTTTCTTTTCAAATTTTCTTCTGTCTCCAAAAATGGAGAGTAGGTGATTGCCCTCCAATTCTCCAAAATCTTGCTTAAGAAGCTCACTCTCAAAGTTCTCACCAGTTTCTAAAAACCAAAAAGGAAAGAAAGCAAAAATGCAAAAAGACTCTCATTCCAAAAGGAAAAATCTTGATTAGATTTAACTTCTAATTTTCAATTTTCGCTCAACTCAAAAAAGCCAATTTTTAAAGCGTTAAAAAGATCATTATAAAGTAGAAACTTGCCTAAAATTACCTCTAACCCCTAGGTATACCTTATGGGCTTTAGGAAACCCTATTAAACTACCCCTAGGTGTTCATTTAACCCATTTTAAACCCCCCTAAAGTTTATTTTCGGGTCAAACATAAGTTGACCACCCCAAATATTATATTCCCAAAGTATTTATGACAACACATTATTTTATTTAAGAAGAACTATAATTAAACACTTTCCCACCAAGAGACAAAATAAAACATTTAAATTTAAATCCACACGTGTCAAGTGACACAAATAAAACACTTTTACAAAAATAAAACATGAAATTGTCTCTTGTGGTTTTTACACAATAAATTTAAATAACACTTAACACTCATGCAGCGTATACAGTTACGAATAAAATACAACACAAACGGGGTGTTGTCTCTCCAAATAGACAAACCCTGGCTTACGAACATACATAAGTCTAGGTTTGATTCTCCGTAATTTCCATGGTCACATGGTAAATTTCCTGCGCATCTCAATTTACACATTAGTACTTTCAAATATCCACATATAATGTAATTCAAAGGAATAACAATACACATCATCACTTGCATACAATTTTCATCTGCACAAATTAAATACATCTTTTATCAAGCAAATTCACATAAGCAGTTTCATCCCAATTCACATAACTTAACCATACATCATAATTCTATATTCATAGTAAAGTCCTGCAATTTCAATAATGGCATACCTCCTCTCAAATTTATCCTATTCTAGGATCATCTAGAGTTCTGTATCTATAAAGCATATAAATGAAGCATCCACATTCATAAATGCTACCCAATCACAGAATCATATAAGTTCTTCATCTAGACATAGCTGACATACATTAAATCAAGATTATCCAATCAATGGGTCTTTTAGGATTTCAACTTCATAACACATCAAAAGTACACCACTAGGTGCGATAACTCTATAACTTGGTTCAATTATCTTTCTCAAAAACCTATCTGCCTAACACAGTCCATTCTATTGAATTATAAAGCATTTATTAATAGGTCAAATAGGGTCAACTAAGTAAATCAAATCTTGGTTTGGGGAAGGCCTTACATCCTCCTCCCCTAGGGTTCGACTTACTCCTGGAAGTCGCATGAGTAGAATTTCAAAGTAGGGACATAACATTGCCCTCCATTTCCATAAGTTACTCAAACTATTACCCTACCTACTAGAATGATGAAATACCAAAATCAACTTATTATTGTAATTAACTTACTATCTTCACAAGGTTAAATTCTTAGTATTTTTATTACATTTCCCTTTGATCTCAGGTAGGTGTTTGCAAAGCTCTATCTTTTAACAACTTACATTATTTTACCCTCCAAATCATAATCAAGGTTACACATATAGAATTTTCTAGGAGTTCTAATAGTTTAGGATTTGTTTAAAAGCATGCTTATGCTACTATATTCACGTCCAAGCATGTTACTAAAGAATATCGACATCACACTTAACCACCATGAAGCTACTTATTCTACATTCGAGGCACCTCATTAGGGTGTTAATATAATATTCGTAAAAGCGTCCTAGGTGCATAATTTCTTCCTACTTTCTTAGGTGACAAGGCAAAAGCACATTTAGGTTCTTCAATTCTGCCCTTATATAGGGTAGTTTTCTACCACTAGGGATTAACATGTTTTTATATTTATAGGCTCCAAGGTTTAAGTTTTATAGGGAGCATCATTCGCAATTTTCCAACCATTAAGGTACACAACTCCCCCATTCTAAGGGAGTGATAGAAATTATTAAAACTTATTTTAGATATCATCCACGCAATCCTCTCCATACCCATGCTAAATTTACCAGTCGAAAATCATTACTTTTACAATTCATTAGGTCTAGGTCACACTATAGTTATAAATTTTCTCTTTCCGGTTGCTCGCAATTAATTTTACTTAGGAGGATATTCCTTCCTTTATCTTAATTTGATAAAACACATTCTTTGTTAATTCTTGTGCCTAATTTCACTCCTTGCGGTATTCTCCCTTGACACACTATCAATGGTTCAACGAACCTGATAGACATTTACACAAATCACATCACTAGGGCTAGTTGTATCAACCATCAAAATGACCACTTGACACTTTACAAGATCAAAATACAAGTTACTTCCGCCAAGTCCATTAAAAGAAGATACAGGGAAAAAGATGGAATCTGAAGCACAAACAGAGAAACCGGCAGAGCTAAAGGCTCCAGAACAGATGCCACCGGTAAGAAATGAAGCAGGAAAACCAGTGCTAAAGGAAATGCAGACACAAACTGACCTGCCAGAGGTCAATACAAGCATGGTCACTTCCATGGGTACTCAGTTTGTTGGGTCACCATCAAAGTCAACAAATGTGACTGAGGTATTACTTGAATCTATCAAGAAAATAACTGACTATAGCTCACAAGCTTACAAAGCAATAGATGATTCAATCCCATTTTTTAAAACAATAGCTCCTAATTGTAATATAGATAATAAAGATTCTTTAGGACAGTTAGATACACTATGTAAACACATTTCTAGAAATACTGAGCAAATAAAGGTAGAATCTGTAAAGGACATTGTAGAAAAGGAGAAACGGAAATTCTTTGAGGAAGGAATTAAGAAGTGTAACAAAGATTTTGACACACTTCTACCGGAACTGTGTAGTTTGTTAAAAGAGTACAAAAACCTATACAAAGACGCATGCAAAACAAACTTCCTAACTACAGATATAGACAAGAAGATAAGCAAGACGCAGGAAGAGATAAACAAGCTTGCAGACAATTTTGTCAACTCACCGAATTCATTATCTATTTTTGAAGATAAGTTAGCAAATTTTGAGACAGAGTTACTTAAACAGGAGAAAGAGAAAGAGACAATAATAAATAAGGAAAAATACTTGAGATCCAAACTGAGTCCAAGATTGGATTATCTAGCATCTCTACGGAAGGAAATCTCAGAGGCATTAACACCGGGAAGTAAAACACTGGCAGAGCAATTGTAGCATCTCACCGGCACTGTGAAGAGAACTGAAACCGCAATAAAAGATAGCAAAAATTTTATGGATAGTATAAACTTAATTTTGGGCGATCTTTTTTAGATAATAACTACCCAACTACAAGGTTGAGGTTATGGACTGGTATATCTACAAACTCTACTAACCTTTGTCATTGATGCCAAAGGGGGAGTAGTAGGATGAGAAAATTCAAAACACAAGAATCATATGCTCAGGGGGAGTCACTCATTTTTTTGGTAAATTTTTGGTCTACACATTTTTGGACATATTTTTGAAATTTCTCATGAGTGTTGCCATCAATGCCAAAGGGGGATATTGTTGGCATAATGACACTCCAATGAGACATTGTGTGTGATTGAAGGTTTTGTCATTGATGGCAACCTTGCAATCCTATGGCACCGGCAAGACATTCTACCGGCAAAGCATTATTCAAGCAAGACAGTGCACCGACATCAGCAAGACCACTCTACACCGGCACCGGCACCGGCACAGAAGAAAAGATGTATATCGGTACAGAGGCCGACAGGATTTTTGATATGTAATATTTTGTTTATTATTGTAAGCCAACTTGGAAAATTGTAAAATGACTCTTGTATATAAAGGAGATCATTATAGACATTTGTAGAGATAGAAAAGTGAGCATAAAGAAAATTATTAGGCAGACCTAATGTGCGAATTATAGGTCAAGGGTATATGTAAAGAACAGAGCAAGAACCAGTACTGAATCTAGCATTGAAGATGCTATTGTAAAGCAATAAAGAATATTGGATTAGCTTAATCCTCATTGTAAGTCAGTGTGACTTCTTACTGAGCAGTGTGCTCTAGGCAGTTGGCCTTCCTACATGTGTAGGCCCCTATTGTAAGTAATATTCTCTTATTGGCCAGTAAGTGAATATTGTGGGTCACAAATCCCATCGAGGTTTTTCCCACACCGGGTTTCCTTGTTAAACATCTTGTGTTATGGTGTTCTTTTATGTGGATGTTTTTTATTATGTTTATTACATTAATTCTTGCATACCGGTACACTATTACTTTATGTTCTGCATGTTTTGTCTCAAGAAAATTACATTACCGGTCAGATTCTAATTCACCCCCCCCTCTCAGTATCTGTGGGAACCCTAACACTTGATACTCCATAATCTCAAACAACCTTGTCACACCTAAGGGTGCACTCATTCTTTTGCCTTTTGTCAGAATTGGAACCAAAAAGAATCATTCCTCAATTGGATCATTTTCTTGGGAGATGTATGGTGAGTGTCTTGGGGGCCAATTCTTCCCCACCCTTGAAAAATGATATTAAAAGTGTTTGGATAACTGACTTATCTTGGCTTCTATGCTTAAAGTTCATAGTAAGGGTTTTTTCCAGTGTGTCAATGATAAAATCCCTCAAGAGGCTTCACAACCTTTAGAACAAAGGCTTTACATATCACTAGGATACTGGGGGAAGGCTATCAATGCACACTACCATTGGATGTGATTTTCATCAGAAAATACATTTGATTATAGTGGGTTTGAATAAACTTGGCGTTAGTCATTCCCCACTTATGTTTCTCTCCTCTCAGCGTCCTTATGGGCTTCTCGGGAGGGCAAGTTTCCTAAAGGATTTAGCCTAATTTTGCAAAAATTGAAAGTGATTCTAATGTTTTGATCACCCAATTAAGGGGAGTGGTGCAGTAGCACCTCCTGACTAAGATGACAAGAGAAATAAAGGCTAAAGGACACACATGATAATGTGACCTTTCAATCTATGTAATAGGGTAGTCTTTTTTGTTTGATGTTTGATTTGTTTGTAATAAACCTCACGTTGTTACCCAATGAGATGGATTTGGCAAATTGATAAGCCACCATGGGCATACGGGCCTAGGGGTATTTGGTTGAGTATTTTTCTAGCTTTTTATGTATTGGAGATGTCTTAGGAATGTTTAGGACATGTTGAAGAACCTCTAGGTAGGTGGATTCAACATATGTCAAAAGTTGCTCAAACTTGACAACTTTTAATAAAAAAACTTTTAATGACAACTTTTGGTTGCAAATAGAAACTTCCTTCCTCAGTTCAAAAGGTGGTTGATAACTGTTGAGGAAGGTATAAAATTTCATCCCCAATCATCATTGGGAGGATATAATGACTTTGTAAACTTTTGGCATCATTGAAGTAATATATTTCTAAGAATTTCCTGCAATTTCATTATTCTATGCGATGTACCGTACTGTACGATCATTTTGTAGTTAGGAAAATAGTGGGATGTATTAGAGTGGCTAATCACCTTTAATATGCATAAATTTTTAGGTCCTAATTTTCCAAGACAAGGAAGAATCGGCAAATTTTTTGAAGTGTTCTAGATTTGATAGTTTTGTCTAGGGTTTTGCAAAGAAATGGCCTTACCTTGCTGATCCTTCATTGGTGGTTCATGGATTTGGATGGAATGCAAGTATGGCCAATGTATTTTAGGATTTTAAAGGCCTTTTTAAAGTTAGGACCAGGTGGAGGCGAGGGTTTGATGCATTAAGGTGGGCAACTCCTTGTGGCCACCATGCAAGTGTAAGCAAATAGGTCTCACATCAGGGGTTAAAGGTCTAATCATGGCCTATGACTTAGGAATTGGTGTATTTTCAATGGATTAACAGTATTCCTTGAGTTTTTTTGGTGAGTTAAGGTCTATTTCTACACACTCCTTTGTAAAATAGGCCTAATTGGGCTATACTGATCTCCTACCCAAGTAGGGTTTGGATTCTTGTGTTCCCTACCGGTAAGAACCCTTAGGACATGTTTTGTAACTCCCAAAAGGGTATCCAAATCCAATATTTTTTGTCTAGTCTTTTGGAGAAATAAGGAGTTAAGTGTGGAAAACCAGTCTAGCAGGGCTACTAGGTTTTGTAGGCCTTGTTGCAGCAATTACCCAAACTGGTAGAGGGAACCTGAATTCAATGATTGAAGGAGGTCTCCCTGACCTAGGGGACTTAAAATCAAACCTTAAATAGCCATTTTTTCATTGGATAATGGACCAAACCATTGTTGACCATAGGGTCCTTGTCAAACTAATATTACTTAACTTTTGGGAGTGTCACATTAGAATCACTTTCAATTTTTTGGAGTGTTGTGTCACATTAGAATAACTTTCAATTTTTGGGACAACAGGATGTATGTCAATGCTAAGCAAGTTTATCCCCACAGGGAGACAAATAAGTCCCAAAGGGTGATGTGAGGCAATGAAGGATAAGAGATATAGGTCTCCCTACTATCCCACGGGGGAAAAATTTAAAGGGTAGTGGAAATTTTCAAAATCAAAAGTGATCAAGAGCATTAACAATGATTTATTCAGTGCCATGTCAACAATCAAAGGACAGTCAAAAAGAAATCTCAGTCATCTAACTGTAAATCAATGACCAAATTCAAATTTTTGAAGCCATCAACCCGATATGCCCTGCATGTAGGAATTAATGGAGATCATCTTGTGCACCATTAAGGAAAAATTAAAGGTCATTTTCAAGAACACAACATTCGAAGAGCAACCAGAGCAATCCCAAAGTGACTAAAGAGAGAACTAGTATATCCAGAATGACAAAATTGTTCCTTACAAACATGCAAGTTACTCCCAAGCCCTTTATTGCCTTTCTGTAAGTAATTTTAGTTGTCTGGGAGGGTTTTAGAAGGAAAGGGTTGTGTTTCTTACCCTAGTTGCGGGAGGGTTTTGTTTATCAGAATTGTGTCTTATTTCTCTGATTAAGAAACATTGCAATGGCATCATCCTCTGAGAATACCCCCTCCTCATCCGCTAAAAAGACACAAGAAGCAAGGACAAGCTCTTCCACGCCTGAAATTATCCATGCCATCTCAATAACCATAGTCCATCCCATGCCAAAAATTGCAAATGCACCTACTTTTGTGTCCACCCCCGCAACCACTCCTCATGCATACCTAGAGGTTGAACCAAGTTCTCCACCTAAGAAAAATCCTCCTTAGCCCAAAAGAAAGAGGGCATCCAAGAAAGTAATTGTCATCTCGATAGATGAGGAATTGCTTAATGACCCTATCCTTCCTTCAAAGGCTAGAAAGCCAACTCAAAAGAGGAAGGAGGCTAGTGCTAAATCCTTTACCAAAAAAGCATCTATAGAGGCATCACCCATAGAGGATCCACAAGCTGAAGGGTCACAACCACATGAGGATTCCTTAGATCCTAAAATGAAAAGGAACCTTGTCAAGAGGGAAACCCCTAGGGCCACTAAGAAGACCAAACAAACTCCCACAGAGGAGGAGCAAGCTCCTACCCAATCTGAGCAACTTGCAGAAGCCTCAACTCCACTTTCCCCATCAAAGATAGTAGAGGAAATTGCCAAGGAGGTGGAGGACAAATTAGAAGAGATGGATCATAGGAAAAAGAGGGAAGTGAGGATTCTCCACTATGACCTCTTTGAATTATTTCAAGGGTCAACTATGCAGGAGAATCTCAAAGATGCATTCAATGATAGTGAGTCAGGATGCAGAGATGGGTATACTAATGATCATGGATGGGACATATTTTACTCCTATGGAAACAGAGACAGAGCAGCCCTAGTGTCAAACCCATGGAAACTCAATTTGGGAAAATTAGTAGTCCCAAATGTATTTTTTGAACCAATGTTGATGAAGGAGTTTGCCAACAAATACCACCATGAAAGTATGACATTCAAAACAACTAGTGGTCATGTTCTAGTGTATATAACAAAGGAAGCTATAATTGAATTTTTTAATTTGGATAGAAGTGCCCTCAAAGGCATTAATAGAGATAGGCTAACAGGGGAGTATTATGCTAAAAAGGATTTAAATAGGAAGAAGATGATGCCTCTATTTTTAAAGAAACTGTACCAAGGAGGAAAGGGTTACCTCTTAGAACCAGAGAGGGAGCCTCTCAGTTTGACCCTCTTTAAGGATTACTTTTCAAAGACTTATTATGCTCAGTGCCAATTTTTGGGGGAGGATTGTGGATTAACAATGATTCCTGTGGACTTCATGATGATGGTCATGAATATCCAACATTTAAATACAAATGAATTATATGATTTTTCCACAATCATTCAAGTGAAGTTGCATGAGGGGTTAGTAAAGGCAAAGAACCCCAAAGAGGGATTGAATTTCAAACATTATTCTTTTCTTTGCCATCTTATTATTTTTCAAAATAGAACTGGATGGGAGGAATCCTTGAAGGTGAACATTTTTTATCCCAGGACTAATGCAGGGTGGCCACCATAGCTAGTACAAAGGATCCAAATACTCTGATTATAAGGCATTCTTTAATTTTTTTTTTGTGATGATCCTGATGATGATGGGGGTTATAGTGTTAAGGCTTCCTAAGGACATAATAAAGATCTTGAGAGTCAGGAGTGTTCAACCTAATAATATTGTGTACCCTGATGGTGTATTCACCCACAATTTTGGAGACTTTTTCTTCTACTCCAATTGTAAATTGATTAGAGTATACGGGTGTAATAAAGCACCTCATATGCTGCCCATCACAGTATCTTACAGACTTGCATTTATAGAATTCATAGGACAAAGAAGAAGGGGAAACACCTCCCCCGGTTGATAGTATAATGAATTCTCTGTGGGGTGTGACACCCTTGACAAGGTGCAGGACTTCCTTATAAATAATTGCAGTTTGAAGGTCGGACAAGCAAGGTGCTTTGATCCAGAAGGATATATCAATGATGTAAGTTTGAATAAATTAAGAGTGGGGAGATTTACAAATATTTTTGATGAAAGGGAGGATTTAATTAATAATTCCCACCCATCTAAGGCCTTGCAAAGAAGAAGGAATTGGGAATACTTACATAAATTAGAGAGGGAAAGAGAGAGGAAGACCCTGAATTCCAAGGATTTTGTATGAACATTCATAATAAATTTGCTAGGATGTTGTGCAAAGTTAGATCATTTGATGAATTAATCACAAAAGAGTTGGCTCAAAGATAGGCTAAGCAACCTAAGAGAATCCCTAAAGAAAGGCTTGCATTTACTTCCTTTGTGAGATACAAAGGGAAGGAAGTTATAGTAGAGAAGCCTTCACAAGGTTCTTCCCAACAGGAATCCGAAAGAACAAAGCAACCAAGCCCTAGGGTAGTGAGAAAGATTGAAAGGGGGAAGGCTAGAATCTTTGATTTTTCTGACATTATTGGTGATGAGATGGATTCTAGTGTGCCGCCACCTTCCCCTCATGATGCATTTAGAGAGGATGAAGCTACAAAAGTGTTGGTGGACATGGATAGGGAAATTACCCCAAGTCATATCCTTGAGGATGAAGTTACAGATGAGAGAGTAATTGCCTCCAAAATATTCATGTCTGATGACAATTTTGTCAACATGGATGAATTCAAATCCTTTTGGTTGAGAGAAAAGTTAAAAGATTTATCTGAAGAAGAGACAATTTTTTTATAAGAATAGTAGTAAGTGCACTCCCTAATAAGTTAGGGAGTTAGTCAAGAATAGTGGCATCCTCTTGGTACTAGGATGGGACCTTGAGAAATTTTTTCATTTTGGACCAAATAATAAGGCAAGAAGACCCCATGTATGCACAATAATTTGGAGAACATGGATCTGGGGTCAGCCCAAGCATGAAATCTTTTTCCTTATGGTCTAAAGATCCTAAAACAAATAAGCTCATCGTAATACAAGGGGTGGAACATAAACAGGGTGATGCATTCATTAGAACTCTAAAAGACACAACTACATCAGAGGTTGCTACCATCTCAATGCATGTTGCTTAGTTCACCAAATTGGTTGTGGAAGAATAGGAAAAGCAGCATGAAAGGCTCAAGGCTTGACACATGGCCCTTAATTCTGATCACAGGTAGATATTTATTGAAAATGACAAGTTAAAAGCTAACTTGACTGAGAGAAACTCAACATCATCAGTGGGCCCTAAACCTAAGGAGTTAGAAAATATGAAAGAGGAACTACAAAAGGCAAAAGATGAGGCCGAGAAAAAATATCTTGAGATTAGGAGGTCTACAATTTTGTAGATTTCAAGTAGATTCCTTAATAGGCTTGATGAGGTCCATACCTCCTATTCTTTGGTGTCACAATTGAGTGACCAATTGGATGAAATTATTTCATTATTTCAACCTATCAGGGTGACTTGGTTTCACATGTCACAATAGTTGAAAGAAATTCTTTTGGCCATAAAAAATTTCCCCAAGGCACCCCAAAATGTGGGGGATACATGGAAGAATTATAATTTGTTAATCAAAGAATTACCCCATGTGGAGGATGAAATAAAGGCATTAAAAGAGAAGATAAGATCTTTTAGGGGCCTGCAAAAGTGGGACATTCCCACAATTTTGACAAATGAGGGGCAGGTAAAAGATCTTACTAGATGGAAGGAGGACAAGAAATCACAAACGTAGTCATGGATACAATGACCAAAGTGCCTAACTAGGAGAATACCTATTATTTGATTATTGATAAAATCATTGATGTAGATTCTTTGTATCATAAGTTCACACTAGAGACTATTACTGTATCGACTTCCATGACGAAGGAGGCAATGAGAAAATTGGAAGGCTTGAGGTCTTTTGTTTGGACAACCAATTGTTGGTATTTCAATAAGGATATTGAGAAGGTTGTTGGAGATTATTGATATAATTGAAGAAGGATGATTACTGTCTTTATAATATTATTTTGTCATTGATGTCAAGAAATTGATTTTCTGATTCAGTATGATATTGCCATATCTTGAGAAGTATGTATTGATGAGAATTAAGATTTCGGTAAGTGACATAGAAAGAATGTCATAATGAAGTGGAATAATAACTTATTCAATAGGCAACTATTACCGAATTAGACAATGATGATATCATGTTGTTTTGATTGTTTTGATATCCTACATATGTTGTTGATTGTAAGGTTAATACTATACTATGTCACCGAGCAAAGAACCTAGTCGGTAAACCCTAAGGTTATTGATATCGATTAATGAAGGCAAAATATCTACCAAGTAAAGTTTAGTATTTACCAAGTAACAACCGAGTTATGACAGATCGCATTGGATGGATAAAAGCATTATTTAATGAAGGATGCTAATGTGCTAGAGATGAATATGCCGTGCATGAAGTTTGTTAAGGATCTACGGCAATGGAAAATCAAGAGGAAGATCTATAGCACAAATTGAACCGCAATAACCTAGCACAAGTTCCTAGGAAGGAATGAAAGTTCCAAGGCAAGGTAAAACTTTTTTAGATTGAAGGATACATTGAACCTAGTCAATATTGATAATCTAATGGCCAAGATTGATCATGGGAAATGTGATCAAGGAGATTAAGCGGATAGCAAATTGTTTATAAATAAGGAATTGTTGATAAACAATGCATGCGGGCAAGTGTAAGCACAGGGATGCTACATAGTGATTACCGAGCACAGAAGCTTGAAGACCTATTTGATTAACAGAGTAGGGAGCCCAGCAGAGGGACAAGATAAGTCCTATGATTAGATTGTTTTGAGAAAATAAGAATCTGCTTTAGCATTTTAGATGTGAAGTTGCAGATATATTTTTATTACTGTTATTTTGTAAAGTGACAGAAAATCTCTTAGTCGAGTGGACTTAACAGTCTTATTTGTAAATCCTCTAGCAAGGTAACATTCTAAATGAGTGTTTGAAATCCTTTGACAAGGTCACTTCTAACAAAGTGAAGATCCTAACAGATCTAAGGGAAATCCCTTAACCAGGTCACATCTAGCAATGTGTTTGTAATCTTTGACAGGATTTGCTTTTAACCAAGCATACTCTAAAAGAGTATATTTCTTAGTGGGTCCGAAATCCCATAGTGGTTTTTCCCTATTTGGGTTTCCATGTTAAATCTGGTGTTATATGTGTTATGATGACTATGTGGTTATGAGTTAACATGTTTAGCAGTTTTTGGTTATATTGTTGAAGTATAAGTTATCGAGGTTGAATCTGTTGATTTTATAGATGATTAAGTTTGTATGATTCACCCCCCCTCTCATCTTGTTAGCTATTGGCATCAGTACTTTACATTTAGTATCAAAACTTAACATCAATAAGGTTGAATTTTGGCACAAAAAGTACTGCTCACTGGAGGAGGGTTAGCCTGAGGAAGATGTGTAATTAAGGTTGCATCAATTTTTGTGTATCTCTTTAATTTTTTCCATGTAGGTTATTAATCCTGGCAAGTTGATTGGAAGGATCAACTATTTCAAACCTTTCCATGTGCATTTTCCCCAACTTCCAAAATCTAAACCCCTGTGGTAGTCCATACAAGTACAAGAAGGACCACCTAACAACATTAACTAGGGATAGGGCTCCAATTTCTAGACTCAATCCATGCATCTGTCACAATTAATGAGCCATGAAGACTTGCATGTGAGCCAGATCTGAAGATATTTTTGTAGCATTTTGTAAATGTAGCTAATAGGATTTTGACATGTTTCACTCATGGCCTAAAGCTTGTTTTTCTCCCTTGTGCTTATAAAAGGGAATTCAGGGCCATAGTGACAGGATTCTGAAAATTTTATAAAGTAGTATGTAATATAGGCCAAAAGGAATACAAAGGAGAGTGAACATTTCCATTCTACAGATGTCCACTGGAGATGTAAATTCTGTCCACATGTTGTATGAACTTGTATGTTAATGATATTCAAATTTGTCTTGCTCAAGTAGGAATGTGTAATCTGAATGTGGGTCTCTTTTAATGAAAGAGTTAAAAACTATTTTCAGGATTACTGCAATGTGTGTTTGATTGAAAATAGTATTCATTCTATTATGGTTTTCATAATAGATTGTGCAAGTCATAATATTTTCAAGTGTTTAATGAATGTGTTTCATAGCAAGTGTTGATATTCTTCATATTGGACTCTATTCACCCTAGGTAGACACTAATCAAGTTTAAGTTTTCAGAACCATTCTTATTTCACCTTTTATATTTCTGGTTTATCTTTTGCATTCTTATTTCACCTTTTATATTTCTACAAATGGAGTAGTTTTTAGCTTAGATAACCAGTCTCAATGCATGCATATAAGGTGTAAACTAAGGTTGTAGCCAAAACTAAAAGTTTATCCATCTTTCCTTGGTATATTTTCACTGAGACATCTACTTAATATAACAATGTCAGCTCATGTGTAAGTCTGAATTTTACTAGGCATTATTAAGGTTTACCTGCCTTGATTTTGCAGAGCCAGAAGTCTAGGAGACTGCAGCCTTGGTAGTTGAGTCTCATTCGTTGGCCAAATCTAGCATTAGACCTGTGGATAGGAACGTGGCTAAGTCTTTAGGGTTTAGGGATATTTTGATTTGAGAACGAACAGGCTTACCACAAAGACAAAGCAGATATGGTTTGATCCTTTTATCCCATCATTAAAATGTGATCTTTCTACTTGGAGATGTTGCTCCAACAAACATGGTGTTCTTTTTAACCATGATAGTAAAATGAAGTGTTCTTTATAAGCCAAAAATTGCAACAAATGAACTTGAGAATTTTGAAAACCTTTGCAAGAAAATAAGCCTTGTAGCAAATGGAAAAGTGTCTTGTTCTTTTTACCTTGCAAAATTGAAGTATGGCTTGTCATTTTTACCCCTTTGTAACAATAAAGTGAAATTTGTTTGTTCTTTTTACTTTGCACCAAAAAGAAGTGTGAGTTACTTGCAAAATGAAAGGTTTGTTTTACTTGTTCTTTTTAATCCTTTTGCGAGAAAGGAAAGGTGAGTTCTTTTTAGGCACCAAAGAGAAAAAAGAGATTCTTTTTATCTTGCACCAAAGAAAAATGAAGTTCTTTTTAAAATCTTTTGCAAGAAATGAAAGATGAGTTCTTTTTACCCTTTGTACAAGAAAGGAAAAAATTGAAGCAAAATTCAACCAAAAACTTAATCTAACTCCATTGTAACTGCCAAAAACATTAGCACTTGCAAAACCCTTTGAAAGATTAGTCACTAGTGTGGGCTTAAAAACCTAAAATTTTCCTTTGTGTTACAAAATTTGGCTCTCTGCCTACTACAAAAGCGTTATTCTGATGAAAACAAAAGCGCTACTTTGGTGAACATAAAAGAGCTAAAACAGAGAGCAAAAGCGCTAAACTAAAGCAAAAATGCTAATATTAGTAATAGAAGCATTAAACTAAAGAAAAAATGCTAATATTATTAATAGAAGTGCTAAAAGAACTGGCAAAAGTGTTGTAACTTGCAAGCTAGGGATTTACAAAAGCGCCAAAACAAAACAGAATCATTGAACCGTGTGACAATAGCACTAAAACACAAAATTTATAAGTTTCAAAAATTTTAGTAAAAACTTTAACTCTTTAGTGTTGAATATACAACACCTGCCCCATGGTGGGCACCCAAAATGATGCACATGAAAGGGGACAAGCAAACAAGATCCCAAAGAGTTAGTATTGTTAGTCTCAACCAAAAACCAAATTAGCAAAAACAAACTCTAAAAGACTTCAAATACATATCAAAGGAGATGAAAAAGCAAACAAGAGAAGTATAAACAAGTGAAAGAAGAGTAAGATGACTCCCCAAGATGCTCCCATTATGCTCTTGATAGCTCTCCCTTGTTCTTCTCCTCTCCAAGATCCAAAAGATTTCTTGAGTGTAGCCATGGATGCCAAATGAAGGATTGAATGTGGTTGAAAATGTATTTCTATTGCTATGGAAATGCACAAATAGAAATTCTATGAGAAAGCTAAGTCAAATGCTTATGCAATTATAGTGACAATGCTCAAAATGCTTCCTCTTTTGCTTGATGATGAGGGTTCCTTTTATAGACAAAATGATTGATTGAAGCATCAAGATTGATTTGGCTTATGGAGTGCTAGTTTTGCATGAGGAGGGATTGATTCTTAATCCATTTTTATAACTTCCACCAATGCCATGGTGACAAGTGGCACCATGAGAGGGATTGAGAGGAGAGGGAAGATGTTGGAATGCACTAATACTGACAGTAAATTGAGAGGGGGGGTGAATCAGTTTACTCACAAGTACAATAATTAATTCAATTATAAACCTTATATCAGAGCACAACACAATAAAAGATATATCAGGAAAGCGCAACACACATAACACCAATATTTTGATGTGGAAAACCCGGAAAGGGAAAAACCACGATGGGAAACCCTACCCACAATCAGATGAATACTCTACAGTAGTATTATGAATAATTACAATGGGATCTACACTTGCCGAAAGGCCAACAACCTAGAGCACACTGCTCATCACAAAGGGAAGTCTCACCGACTTACATAAACATCGGACTACAATCCGGAAAGAAATAAACCGTAAAAGTAGCATCTACTAATGCCTGATACAGTTCCGGTTAAGCACTAATGTCTACTCTACAATACAAAACCTTTCCAACCTTCACTGGAATGATATGACTCTATTCGCACATAGTCCTTTCTCTGATAATGAACACATAACCACCCATAACTATCCATTCCTAAATTATATGAATAAGTCACCTATAAATACCAATCGTCAACCTTATTAACAAGGTTGACTAAACCCTAAACCCGTAATTATAGAAATTAAATCAAACGATACCACCAGACCAGTATTATGATTTATATTACATAGAATGGACCTAAATGAAATATCCAAACAATTATTGTTGGCAATTAGAGGAATTGATTATGTCTTGCATTGATGTTTTGTCATTGATGGCAACACCAACTATTTTGGTTATTTACCAATTTTTGGTAGGTTCCGATAGAGCGGTTGGATTATGATATTGATCCGGTATGCTTTGGTTTGTGGAATTGGTTTGGATTTGTCATTCATGCTATTCAGATGTGTATCATGATCGGTTAGTTTGGGATTTGATGACTTAGGAGCTATCATTTGTTCTAGTAAACCTTTTGGTCACTGGTAAGGGTTTTACCGATAGAGCTTTGTTGAAGATCTTTTGATGCACTTGATAAGTGGTGTTGGTGCGGCTTCTAGATGGATTTTGGGATGTTGTTGGTTATCTTGTTGGTGTTCCTATTGATCGGTGATGTTGCATTTAGGACCATACTTAATGCTATCTTATTCTGCTAGGTTATGGACCAGTTTATGTAACGTGTTGGTGGATGATACCAATGCATTACCAGTTGGATCTATTGATTGGATTATGTTGTTTCGGTCTTAGGCCGACTTGGTTGATCATTGGATTATGGGTTTATATTACGAATTTATTGTATTATCTTTTAGGTGGCCGGCCTATCTTAGGTCAACTTGGTTGATCATTGGATTACAGGTTTATGTTATGAATTTATTGTATTATCTTTTAGGTGGCCGACCTAATTGTTTAGGTCCTGGGTTGTTATAAATATGATGTAAGATCTCTTTTTAGATCATGGATTTTTGGGATATAGGATTATTTGTGTGAGAATAAGGTTGCAATTGTTAGAGTATTCGGGTATTTACTTGATTAATTAAACAATATTTGTTTAATTATTTTAAGTTCCCTTTATCTCTTTTACACTTATGCTAGCTTTAGGTGCATAATAAATAATTATTTTATTAATTATTATGTGCAAGCCTAGGTTTTCCTTTTTAGGGTTTCTTGATCTATTAGAGGTTCATTCTTTTCATTGTATTGTAAGGATTATCACAATACACATTTTGTGAATATTGAGCTCTCATCTTTTTGAGCATATTTTCTGTGTATTTGTTTTGTCTGTTATTTGCTTCCTTGCTTCTCCTTGTAACAGGTTATTCAGTCTGCAGAGATCATTTGGGCTCTTGTGGTGTTGTATTTCTCAACTCTCACAGTGATCATATATAGAGGTTTTGGTCAATCATAGGTGATCGAATTGGCTTGGTGAAAGAGGTTTAAGACCTTCGATATTGAGCTTAACCAGAGCTATACTCAGGCATAGGAGATGATATTCTTCCAGTTCACTCTTCTTTTCGGATTGTAGTCTAGATTTATTTTGTAGTCAGTGAGGCTCCTTTTGTGATGAGTAGTGCGCTCTAGGTTGTTGGCCTTCCTACATGTACAGGCCCCTCTTTTTGTAATCACATACTTACTACAGAAGTATTATCTGACTGTGGGTAGGCTTCCCACCATGGTTTTTCCCTTTACCGAGTTTTCCATGTACAAATATTGGTGTTATCTTTTGTGGTTTATATTTGTGTTGAATTGTTATATCTACTATTTCGGTATTTGGTTTATGTATTCTGGTAATAAGGTTTTAATGCTTAAAGTTCTATAATTTGTTGACAACTTCACCCCCCCCCCCTCTCAGTTGTCCACCGATTATCTGATTTGTCTAACAATTGGTATCAAAGCTTGGTCCTCCCTATAGAAGCTTAACCACTTGAGGAAGATCATATGGCGTCTAATAGTTCAAGTTCATCAAGTTCATTTGCATTTGTTTTTTGAAGAGAAATTCCTATGCTTGATGGAACAAATTACAGAGTATGGAAGATTCAGATGGAGACTCATTTGAGACATCTTGGTAAGAAGATTTGGGAGATCACTGAGAAGGGATATACACCTCATAATCTAGCATTTGACAATCTTCCTTTGACAAGCTTTGATAAGGACATTGAAAATGATTGTAGAGCTAGAGAAGCCCTTTTGTGTGCACTTTCTGATCAGCAAGTTATGGGACTAACTGGCAAATCAATTGCAAAGGCTATATGGGATAAATTGGAGACTCTGAATGAAGGTGACCCTACTGTTAAAATTGCTAAACTTAATGGTTGTTGGGTGAGATATGAGAACCTGAAAGTGGAAGAAAATGAAAGGATTGTTGCTTTTATGGAGAGAGTTAATGAAATTGTTCTAGGAATTTAGTATTGTGGTGGATCTCTTAGCGAAGATGAAATAGTTTCTAAAGTATTGAGAGCTTTGCCACCGGCTTACAAGATGAAGGATACTGCAATTAATGAGTTGAGAACAATGGAAAACACTTTTGTTAATAGGGATACCTTGGTTGAGAATTTATCTACTTTTGAGTTTGAGGAATTTGGTCCTTCTGGAGATGCAAATTTTGAACCTGCTTTTCATGCATCTACATCATCTACCGGCAAGAGTGATTGGAAAGCCTTATATGCTAAGGAACTGGAGGAAATGAAGAAAGAAGATGAAGAGTTTGAGAAACTTGAAGCCTTATTTTCTAGAAGAGTACCTAAAGGTCCGACAGGAAGTAAGTATGAAGCAAAATCACCTTTTAAATGTTTTGCATGTAATAAGATAGGTCATTTTGCATCTAGATGTCCTAAAAGGAATTCAAGATTTGAGGAAAGAGATAGAAGATCTTTTATGCCTAACCATGATTATAAAAACAAGAATAAGTATAGGAGGAACAAAGACAAATCATACTACTATGTGGATGCAGAAGGTGTGACTGATTCTGATGATGAACTGGCACAAGATTCAACTAGTGGATCCGGCAATGGAAAGGAATGGGTATTCTTGGCTATCAAGGAAGATGATCTGGTACCTAAAGAAAAGGCCCTTGCTACTAAAGTTGAAGACAAGCATGAATGGGTGATAGATAGTGGATGTTCACATCATATGACTAGAGATAAAAGGAAGTTTCTATCTTTGCAAGAATTTGATGGTGGTTTGGTTAGATTTGGAGATGACAAAGTATGCATGACCAAGGGAAGAGGAAATATATCATTGGATGGTAAGCATGATACTGATAATGTTTATTATGTTGAAGGTTTAAAGAATAATATTTTAAGTGTAGGATAGTTGGTGGATAAGGGATTTCAGTTACAGTTCAAGGATGGATAATGCCATATTATCAACAGATATGGATTAGAGATTGCAACTAGTACTCAGACTAAAGGTAACATATTTCATTTGGAATCCTGTGAGAAGACATGTTTGATTGCATAAATTGATGAGATTTGGCTATGGTATAAGAGGTTGTGATATGTGAATTTTGATTGCATTGTAAATATCAGTTCTACTAAGGCAGTTAGAGATATACCTAAGATTTTGAAGCCCTATAATCTGGTATGTAAGGAATGTCAAATGGGAAAGCAAGTCAGAAATTATTTTAAGAGTATACAAGACAAATCTAATGGTGTTCTTGATCTTATTCATACTGATTTGTGTGGTCCTGCTAGAATCAAAATCTTTCAGGGTGATAGATATTTTATGTTAATCATTGATGACTATTCTAGAATGATGTGGATTACTTTTCTAAGGGAGAAATTTGAAGCATTTGAAAAGTTTAAAATCTTTAAAGGTAAAGTTGAGACAAAGATAGGATTGAAGGTTGAATTCTTAAGGTCAGATCAGGGTGGAGAATTCACATCCGATGAATTTAACAATTATTGTGAAAAGAATGGGATAAGGAGAAAGTTATCTGCACCCGGGACACCTCAGTGGAATGGAGTTGTGGAAAGGAAGAACATAACTATCCTGGATGTGGCTAGAACTATGATAATGGAAGCTAATATACCTCATCTACTAGAGAGAAGCTGTGAGCATGGTAGTATACACATTCAACAGAGTTCATATCAAAGGAGACACCGGTAAGACACCTTATGAGTTATGGTTTGGTCATACACCTACAGTTAAGTATTTCAGAATCTTTGGTAGTAAATGCTATATCAAAAGAGATGATTCCATTAGAAAGTTTGATCCTAGATGTGATGAAGGGATATTTCTTGGTTATTCTAATGAAAGAAAAGCATATAGATGTTATAACAAAATATTGCAGAGAATTATGGAGAGAACTAATGTCAAGGTGGATGAGTTGAACAAAAGTCAAATCAAAACTTATGAGAGAGAACCGACAGTGGAAATGATCATAAATGAATCGGTAGCACCTACACCAAGAATAGAATGTTGAACCAGTTACTATGGAAGTATCAAAAAATTCAATAGTAATTGAAGATCAAAGCAGAGGAACTGAAAATCAGAAGACTCCTAAGTATGTAAGCCTAAATCATTGAGAAGATCAAATCATTGGAGACAAGAATAAAGGAGTGATGACAAGAAGGAGGTTGGCAGCTGATGAGGTATGTTTAATTTCTAAATTTGAATCGACATTAGTAATTGAGCCATGTAAAGATGAATATTGGATGAAAGCTATGGAAGAGGAATTGGATCAGATAGAAAAGAATAATACATGGACTTTAGTTCCCTAGCCTAAAAATAAGAATGTTATTGGGACTAAATAGGTTTTTAGAAATAAATTGAATGAAGATGGACACGTTGTGAGGAATAAGGCTAGATTGGTTTGTTATGATATTCTCAAAAGGAAGGAATTGATTATGATGAGACTTTTTCTCTGGTAGCTAGGATTGAAGCTATGGGATTATTTCTTGCTTATGCTACCCATAAGAACTACAAGGTTTATCAAATGGATGTTAAGTGTGCATTTATGAATGGAGATCTTGAAGAGGAAGTTTACATTGAGCAGCTTGATGGATTTCACTTTCAGATGACAAAAACATGGTTTGCAGGTTAAGGAAAGCTTTATATGGATTAAAACAAGCCCCTAGAGCTTGGTATGCAAGATTGGATAAATATCTTTTGAAGCTTTGTTTCACTAAAGGTAATGCTGATAGTAATTTATATTATAAGGTCACTGATGATGACATATTGATTGTTGAAGTCTTTGTTGATGATATCATTTTTGGAGGTGAAGATAAGTTATGTATGGAACTCTCTGATAATATGAAGAATGAATTTGAGATATCTATGATTGGAGAGATGAAATATTTCTTAGGTTTGCAGATTAATCAGAATGATAAAGGTATTTTCATTTGTCAAACTAAGTATGCTAGGGAGTTGTTGAATAAATTTGGTAAGGAAAATTCTAAACCGGTTCATACTCCTATGGTTACAAGTGAGAAATTAACTAAGATAGATGGATCAACACCGGTAAATCCTACAAGGTACAAGTCTATGATTCAAGGTTCATTATATCTAACTCAAACTAGACCAGATATAATGAATGCAGTTTGTATTGTATCAAGATATCAAAGTGATCATAGAGAGAATCATGAGAGTGCGGTGAAAAGGATTTTTAGGTATTTGCAAGGAACAACTGAAAATGGTTTGTGGTATCTTAAAGATGATAATTTTATACTATGTGCATATACAGATGCAGATTGGGTTGGAGATGTTGATGACCAAAAGAGACATCTGATTGAGCTTTCTTTCTTGGAAAGAAACTTTTTTCATGGATCAACAAGAAGCAGTCATGTACTTTATCTATTGCTGAAGTTGAGTATGTTGTTGTTGCTACTAATTGTACACAAGTTCTATGGATGAAGCAAATGTTGAAAGACATAAGGGTGGATTGTAATGAACCGGTAGTTATTCACTGTGATAACTCTACTGCTATTGACATATCAAAGAATCTGGTATTTCATTCTAAGACAAAGCACATATCTATCAAGTACAACTTTTTGAAGGAGAAGGTGGAAGCAAATGAAGTCAGACTTATTTATGTAAACACTAAAGAGCAGATTGCAGATATCTTCACTAAACCTTTTCCTAAGGAATCATTTGAGTACTTCAGAGATAGATTGGGGGTTTTTGCCCCTCTGGTAGAGACCTGAGTGATGGTGATTAGCATCAATACGGTATGCTTTTATAGAGCTACTATTCATTCTAGATTGATGTGTTGGTGCTACTGCTCAGGGGGAGTAGTCAGTTGTGTGATTCAGTGGATTTATGATTTTCTTTAATGTTTATGTCATATTTTTGCAATATATGTGAAAAATAGAGCTTAACAGAATATTAGTCAAAGTGAGATCAGATCTTAATAGCGATAGCATTCATAGGGGGAGTTTGTTAACTTCATTGTAATATCATCTTATGGGAGATTGTTGGTTGTCTTCCTTTGGGGGAGACTTGTTTGGCATTTCTTGGCACTTGGATGTTTTTCACATCTAGTGTTGCCATAAATACCAAAGGGGGATATTTTTGGCAATTGGAGGAACTGATTATGTGTTGCATTGATGTTTTGTCATTGATGGAAATATCAACTGTTTTGGTTGTTTATCGATTTTCGATAGTTTCTAGTAGACCATTTGGATTATGATATTGATTTGGTATGCTCTAGTATGCTTTGGTTTGTGAAATTGGTTTGGATCTATCATTCATGCTATTCAAATGTGTATCACGATCAATTGGTTCAGGATTTGATGACTCGGGAGCTATCATTTGTTCTAGTAATCCTTTTAGTCATCGGTAAGGGTTTTACCGACAGAGCTTTGTTGAAGATCTTTTGATGCACTTGATAAGTGGTGTTGGTGCAGCTTCTAGATGGCTTTCGGGATGTTGTTGGTTATCTTGTTCGTGTTTTTATTGATCAGGGGTGTTGCATTTAGGACCGGACCTAATGCTATCTTATTTTGTTAGGTCGGTTTATGTAACATGTTGGTGGATGATCTCGATGCATTATTGATTGGATCTATTGATTGGATTATGTTGTTTCAGTCTTAGGCCGACTTGGTTGATCATTAGATTATGGGTTTATGTTATAAATTTATTGTATTATATTTTAGGTGGCTAACCTAATTTTTTAGGTCTCAAGTTGGTATAAATATGATGTAAGATCTCTTAGTAGATTGTAGGTTTTTGGGATATATGACTATCTATGTGAGAATAAGGTTGTAATCATATGCAGAGATTTTGGTCGATCATAGGTGATTGAATTAGGTAGGTGAAAGAGGTTTAAGACCTCTAGTATTGAGCTTAACCAAAATTGTACTCAGGCACAGAAGATGTTATTCTTGCAATTCACTCTTCTTTCTAGATTGTAGTCTGAATTTATTTTTTAGTCAATGAGGCTCCTTTGTGATGAGCAGTGCGCTATAGGTTGTTGGTCTTCCTGCATGTGTAGGCCCCTCTTTTTGTAATCACATACTTACTATAGAAGTTGAAGCTAGGAAATTGAGGATCATCAAAGAAAATCAATATTAGCCTAGTTCAATCACGAAAACTCAATTGCAATGATAACAATCCTAATTACACTCAATGAAAACATGAAAACAAGACATTCAAGATTGAAAACTAAGCAAACCAAATGCAAATGTCTTCTTCATGTGGCTCCATTGTCCTTCTTTCTCCTTCAAATAGCTTTGTTTTGTGGATCTCACCTACTAGTGCATAAGCATGATGTGAAAGCAAGTAGACAAGATAGTAGCACAAGAATACTCGAAGCGTGATTGATTTGACCAGGGATCAGGGGCCTTGATTGAAGAAATTCATCCAATTTATAGACAAATTGGAGAAAAGATCAGATTAGCATGAAAGTGATTCGAATAGAAATTCAAATCAAGAATAGCAAAATTATGACAAGTGTATGACAAATTGCTATGCAAGGATTTATGACAAGAATTTGAAATAGAAATAGACATTTAGGAATTTAGGAGAAATAAGAAAATTAGGTTAGAAATGATGACTTGGAAATTAGGAAATTGATGCAAATTAGGTAAATTAATTAATAATTTCTCATTCATTAATTAATTTACAAAAATAGGAGGAATTAATTAGCCAATTAAATAAACATTTAATTGTGACAAGAAGACTTAGGATAAATAAATATATCATTTATCCTAAAGAGAAAATGGAGAGAAAATGACAAACAAGGTTAAATGAATAAATCATGAAACCCTAGAAGATAAATTAGAAATGCAAGGACGACAATTAGATCTTGATGTAAGATTGATTTGATGTCGATTCGATCATGATTTTGAATTGATAAATGATTCATACTGATAAGTGATTTGATTGACAAATGCACCAATTGACGAGGAACAATGACAAATTGATCCAAATTGACATGATTGAGAAAGACGACGATTGATGACAAATCGACAACGATCGATGACAAATCGATCGCAAAATGACAAGATTAAAAAATGACCACGATCGATGACAAATCGATCGCAAAACAACAAGATTGAAATTGACAATGATCAATGACAAATCGATCGCAAAATGACAAGATTGATAAGAGGACAAAACCCTAATTAGGATTGACGATGTCCAAAATGATGACAAATGAGCACGCACATTGATGCGACAGGATAAGATTGACCAAAATCATGACTGAAGATTGTTATCGACAAGACCAAATTCGAAAGCGAGACAACTAAAGAATGCAGAAGAAGGACTCGATGCTCGCAAATGATAAAGACCAAGTGCGTGACATTGGAGAAATGTTAATGCGACGCAAAAACCCTAAAATAAGGCAATGCGCAAATGTTAAAGTACGATTCCGCAAGCGTTGACCATTTTTAGATGTCTACATTTTGCCCCTCTTTGAGACAATGTGAGTTCAAGCGTTGTTTCAAAGAACAATAATGAAAATGCCCCAGACACTGACAATGACATATGCATGCCCCCTCGAGGAATTGGCCAGAAACATCCAAAAAAGAGGCCAATTGATCGATAAGAATGATAGAACATGATAGGAGCAAACAGACTGAAAATCGGAGATTGGATGCACGAATGACAAGCAATTGAAGGTGCAAAAGACCATGATCGACATGAGATGGAGAGAGTGCACGTCCATCTATGCACTGAAAAAGATCTATAAAGGAGACAAAGATAGTGAAAATTGCTCATTTGTACTAGCCCAAGAAGAGGATTTGTTGCTCTGGAAACGGACACTTGCAGAGAGATGGCGAACAGTCCAATGGCAGATCACCTCAGGGAATGTGTACACACCTACAGATGACTGGACTACGCGGGAGCAGCGGTATGTATCTCAAAAACCCATATTGTCAATTTTATGAATTTTGATCGCTTGTGGGACATTGTGGGGCCCACAGGGAATGCAGAAACTGACTTCTGCGCCTGTGTGAGTGCATCCTTTGCTTGTGTAGGGTAACCTACGCTTGTGTAGGGTACACAGGCATAGGTTGTTGCTACACAAGCGTAGGACTTAGCACACAAGTGCAGTTGTGCATGGGGAACCCTAATTTGGCCAAAAACAACATGCGAATGATCCGAAAAGGGGGGATAAGAATAGGATAGGTCAAAATAGATGAAAAACACCCTGATTTGGACATGAAACAAGGAAATACAGCCCGTAGGAGAAAACCCTAAAACTAACAAAATGTGCCCCAATTGTGATGCAGAGTCGACAGTATCCATTGATCATGCGGGAGAACCGACCTGACTGCTTCATGTTACGACATAGACTCAGGAGCACGGATAGAGATACATTAGCAAGACTTGGAATATACTATATCGCATTCATGCCCAAGATTAGGGCAAACACAGGACTGCTTACTGCATTGGCAGAGCGATGGCATTCAAAGACCTCCTCATTCCATTTGGCGACTGGAGAGGCGACTGTGACACTAGAGGATGTATGGCATATCCTCCGCATTCTGATTCATGGAGAGATGATAGAGTATGACCCAGTGACAGGGAGAGACACTTTGTGCAGATTATTTGAGTGCGACGCAGATGATCTGGATATCATAGAGAGGGAGATTGGCTGGGAGACCATGGCATCAGAGTATGATCGATGATATGTGGTGATAGCAGTGGTGATAGCATGCCTACTAGCAGGGGACAGACAAGGACATGGATTCCCTATTGGATGGGGAAGAGTGCTAGAGTGAATGGTGATAGAGGGGACGGTGTACGCATGGGGACCATGTGTACTTGCTATGCTATATTTTCAGTTGCATCAGATAGCATATCAGGGAGTGCAAACTTTGACTTGTGGAGTCACACTGTTACAGGTAAGGGCATTTGAGCACATAGCCATATGTCGACTGATTGCAGAGAGATAGGTATTACCACACCGACCATATGTGTACTGCTATGGGGGAACACTAAGATAGGGTCCTTTTGGATACATATTGTATTGGCGACATGAGCTAGACAGATTGAGAGAGTTCACATGGAGGCCATATCTTGATTGCACTGGATGGTCAGATGATAGTGAGGAGCTACCGTATTGCAGACAGGAGAGGTACCTAATTGGGTGACCATTGAATCACCAGAGAGTGATTGAGATGTACCTGTCGGAGAGAGTCAAATGATAATTTGGAGAGAGGCAGGATGTACCTAGAGGGACTGCACACTTTGCCCAATCTCATAGAGAGACAAGTCAGTGGGGGAGAATGATTCAGCCACACATAGCATATGCTGACTTTACACAGCTACAACAGAGACAGTGGGATTGGAGATCTGATGTGGTGGATGTCGGGATGACAGAGGAGTATGAGTGATGGTTTGCACGACGACGGCCAGTGCCATTGACTGATCCTGATATTTCGGTGCCAAGGAGACAGGAGGACTTCCCACTTGCTAGAGAGGAGAAGGATAGAGAGGAGGATGAGGAGGATGAGGGCAGTGATGAGGACGGAGATGATGAGGATGAAGATTATGAGCCAGATTCAGCCGATCAGGAGTCATTGTAGGATATACCCATAGAGCCGAAGACAGCTAGGATAGAGGAGATGGAGATGTGCAGGGCTACCATAGTGAGTCAGCATGATCACATTGCGACATTAGAGAGACAACATGCCATCTTAAGGATAGAGCATGATCAGTTCAGAGCAGAGATAGACAAACTTACAGTGGCTCGAGATACAGCAATAGCCCAGGCACAGTGAGAAGAACAGAGAGTCACTGAGTATATTGGGTCGATTAGGGATGCCAGTGCATGGGAGATGGCACAGATGTTGGTAGAGACCGGAGAGGAGATACGCCATTAGAGGACACTATATGAGAGTGCAGTTCCACCAGAGCAGAGAGTAGCTTCATATCGAGCATGATCAAGGACAGAGAGTAGGGCACGCTCTCAGAGGTCAGTGAGCAGCATGGGGGTGAGTGGACCTATGAGACCACCATAGCCAGGACCTTGGACAGGAGGAACATCATCCTTGAGACATGGTAGGGATGAGGAGGGAAAAGGGAGCACCCAGTGACAGAGGCACGTGCTCCGTAGGACAGAGACAGATGTAGTTTGACATTATGTAATCAGCCTATGGGCCATACTTAGGACAGACAGTCCAATTTTGTACTCTGATATTATGTGGATATATGATATGATATGCATCGATATGATGGGATGCAATGTGTTATGACTTATGTTATTTTCCATGTATGGATGACTTATGCACTATTGATGTATTATTGTGGAACATGTATGGATATATTTTTTTATGTGTTTTTGATGCATTTATAATATGAAATGGATAAAATGCTTGATGTGATGTTTGATATAATGCAAATGTACTAACCGAATGGATGCAGGATGTAGCATATGTGTGTGGACATCGGAGAACGAGATTGAACTGACTATCTGAACTAATGGAAGAAATGTTAGTAAGAAGAAATGAAACAGAGGACAGTTAGAGACGAAGAAAAACTTGCTTTCAGTAATGCACTTTGTAGGTGAGAACCTTTATTTTAATGTAGCAAAATGGATGCGTAGCATCATGGCATTGAAGGTCAGAGCTGAAATGCAACCCTTTTTGCAAAAGACAGACAAATCGCAGACAAACAACAATCACAACAAAAAAGAAAGGGACCATGAACCATCCTGGTCACTCTAAATCACTCAGTGACATCATCGAGCAACATAAGAACATGATCGAAGATAAATCAATAAATGATAAGACTCGCTAATTCCAACAAGTCAAACAAACATCTTGATCTTCATTGTCAAAAGTTGAAAGTGTTGATAGGATGATCATGCTGTCTGGTTTCAGGACATGCGGTACCCCGTCTAAGACAGGACACAGTCTGGTTTCGAGTATACCACACCCTGTATAAGACCCATGATAGTAGTGACAAAGTCAAATGATATTGATGCTGACATTTGATTGATATGACAATTGTGATCAGTTTGAATGTCTGGTTTGATTGAAAAAGTTTATCTATTAAGGCGTGATTTGCAGTAAAGTGTAGTGTGTGATTGCGTGTCATCGGAGGTATGCTCAGTGATCTGTCTTATGCACAAAGGGGATTTTTTTTTTTTTTTTACTTTTTGAGTTTTTTACAATTTTTTTGTGTTCACTTTTTTTCAGGACTTTATTTGACTTTTTAGGGATTTATTCAGCACATTTTTTTATTTTTAGGGATTATTTCAGGACATTTTTCAATTTTTTTGGATTATTTCAGGACATTTTTCAATTTTTTTGGATTATTTCAGGACATTTTTTCAGTTTTTTTGGATTATTTCAGGACATTTTTCAATTTTTATGATTTTTGCCCCCAATGTCTAGCAAGGCAAGGAATATGACAGGTGAATGAATAGGCTTGCTGAAATGATGGTGGATAGAGGGAAGACAAAGGCCTTTTATTATGGAGACAATATGGATGCAATTTTCAAGGGCTATTGCGTGATGGGACAAAAGATTGGATATGACAATGTAAAGCAATGACATGGCATGAGGGACATGTCAAGAGGTTTTTGAAACCATGTTTTAAATTTGGCGTCCTTATGTCAGATCAATATCAAGGAATGAAAAAGAGTGTATGGATAGTGATAAGATATGGATAAGATAAACAAGACCAAGAATGGATAAGGGACATGGATTGAAGGTCGGGGTAGGCTAAGGGATAGTGGCAGAAAGTTGCAATAAGCTAGGGAATATGGATGAAAGGTTATAATAAGCAAATGGATAAATGACCAAAAGCTATGATGAACTAAAAGCTGCAAACAAGATGCATGATGCTCATGATGATCCTCAGCCTTGTCAAGATCAAAGGTGGAAAGGGAAACTGGACATGAGGGACAATAGGATATGAAGGGTAATGGCAGGGGTTTGATAGGATAATGGAAGGGCAATAGGATATGAAGGAGGAAACCTGCCCCCAAGTGTGGTGTGCAAGAAGTTCATAGATTACACATGACGCCTGTTTGCCAGGTTTTCATCACGGTACTTGCCCAAGGCGCCTGTTTGCCAATTTTTCACCAGTGGACGGATTATTTTTGCTTTACTTTTTTTCTTTTGTCTTTTTTTTCTCACTTTTTTTTTCGATAATTTTTTTTTTTTTTTCACTTTTTTTGATTTTTTTGATTTTGACTTTTTCAATAGAAGATGGACACATGATAGGGGATGGAAGAAGGACTCAAACATCTTTTTGTTTGGATAGTATCCTTGAAAAAAAAATGGACCATGACCTTTAAAAGTATGCTCAAAGACGTTGGTAAGATAAGGACATGGAATAAGAGATGGAACTAAGGCAAGGATTTATGCAAAGGATGGGATCAAAGGGATCGAAGGATGGAAAATATGCATTGGATAATGGATAGGGTATTGGAAGAATTGGACTTCACTAGATGGAAATGAAGGCAAGATCAACATTGGCACACACCTTGAGGGGTGGTGGATTAATGGAGGAAAATTGGGTTTTGGATATGGATATTTTGATGAAGGAATAGCTTGGGATGTTGGGACATAAGGGCCCAAAATGGATGAAGGAGGTGATGGAGGAACAAATTTGAGAGGTTTGGATGGAGGAATAGCAACTTTGGATGCCAAGTTGGATGTTTCTTTTTGTGCTTCAAGAAGTTGCTTAGGGATCCACATGGTTTTTGATTTTTCATGCTTTTGTGGTTCCTTGTAGTGCATTGCTTGCACAAGGGATTTAGGAACCCATATATATTTTGACTTTTGTTTTTGATTTTTCTCAGTGGGCCTTTGTGGCCTTTTGGATATTTCTTTTTCTTTATATATCATATTTTTCTTTGTTTTGACATGTCGATTATATTGGACATGTTGATCCTTGAATACATGTGGATTTTTAGACTTACGACTTTTATACTTGGCATCCAAATTGCTTGGAGGGGGAAAGGAATGCATGGATGTATAGGAATGAAGTGGACTTCTTTTGGATGGATGAAATTTACTCAAGGATGTGTGCCTTTGCTGACCTTGAATAGAGGACGAAGGGATATAAGGACCTAAGATGGATGGAAGGTGTGATGGGGAAGGTGTATGTTTTGATCTTGAAGGGATGTTGGATTTAGCAGGGGTACCCACGTCTTGAGGAATTTCACTGAGGCCATGACCCTTAATATTTTCTTTAACATGAAGGGATTCTTGCTTATGAAGATCTACTCCTTTGCCTTTATGAATATCTTGACTTGTAGGATACTCTTTTCTTTGGGAAGAAGATGCGAGTCCATTATGAGGTGGATATGATATGAGAGAAATAATGAGATCTTGAAGTGGATAAGATTGCACCAAAGTGGAAGAACCCATTATGCATGTCGAGGGTTCATGAACATCTTGCACTGACACGTTAGAATCATGAGGGGTATCAGGATCACTAGGGGGATCAGGATCACGAGAGAGACTAGGATTGTGTAGTGGACATGGTTCAATGACTGGTTCTTCAAGAGATGGAATGGGAGAAATAATGGGATCATCAAAAGAAATGCGATCTTGGAGTGTATATGGAGCATTAAGACAAGGAGATGGAGGAACAAAAGGATCTGGTAGAGGATTTATAGGAATAATTTGATCTTGACAAGGAGGAAGATCATTGGAATCCTCTTTAAAGGTGTTTTGCTCTTGACTTTTAATGGGATCATCGGAAAGGATGGAAGGGATATCTTGATCTTTCTTAGGAAGTGGAATGTCAATGGGATTTGAAAGGACATTTTTTTCATGAAATGGAAGGGGATTGTTTGGGATTGGATGGGATATCTTGATCTTGCTCAAGGAATGGAGTGTCAATAGGACTTTGGATAGGATGGACAAGAATAGGGGAATCATCATGAGTGTCTGGGAACATGGGGTCCTGGTCAACAATTGGATAGGATGATAAGGTTTCAAGATCTTGATCTTCATCTATTTCAAGACATGTTTCTTCATGCTCTAAATTATCCTCTTGACATGGGGTTGGACTTTGGATATGCATGGGGGATTCTGACAAGGGATCAATGTTTTCGCATGAAGGAAATGCACTTTGAACATTTGTGATGGATTCTGGCAAGGAATCAATGCTTGAACATGAGGAAGAGGGACTTTGAATGGGATCCTCTAAAACAGGTAATGGCAATAAAGTGCATGGTTGCATTTGGTCTAGTATTTATGAAACATGACAAGGATGTGCATCATGAATTGGATTATCTTGGCAATCAATTATGGATAGCTCTTGGATAATTGCATCCTTGGGTGTATTATTTGATGAGGACAATATGGAAGGTTCTTGTGAAACTTCCAGAGGTGTAGGGATAGATGCCACTAGAGAGTCAATTTGTTTGTGGGGAGATGAGGCATTGCTAGACATAAGTGTATGATTTTGATCTTCCTCAAAGAACTCACTTGGTAGGTTCCTTAAGATCATTGCAATAAAGCCACCTTTCTTTCAAGGTTTTGACATAGTTGTATCTAGAATTTGAACTTGTTTTTGGTTTGATGTCATGTTTTGATATTGGACTTGGTTCAATTGTTCTGACATGTTTGAAACTTGGGTTGGTGTGTGCTGCAACCTTTGTTTTTGAATGTTTGGTTGTAGTTGTTGACATTGATATTCCACCATTGGTTGAACTATTTGTTGACATTGTATAGTTGGTTGGACATATTGTTGAAATTGGACCATTGGTTGTGTCCATTGTATATGTTGGACCATTGGTTGTGTCTGTTGGAAATGTTGGAACTGTTGAACAATTGGTTGTGATGGTTGAAAATCTGATTGATAGTAAACACCTTCTTGTTCTTGTTGTGGAGGCACATAATGTTGAAATTGATGTTGTCTCTTTTCTTGAAATTGTTTCATCATCTCTATTTGTGAGAGGAGAGCTGGTATGTCTGATCGTTCAAGAAGAGACCTTACATCAATTGGCTCAATCTTTGGATTTTGACTTGGAAATTTTTGAAACATTTTGGACATTTGTGATCTATTCTTCTTAATGTTTTTCACTCTTTGTTCCAAAATCTCATTTTCTTGAGCTAGTTTCTCCTCTAGTTTTTGTATTTGGACATTTACATCATCATGATAAGTTTGATCCAAGTTCTGAGACATGTAGATATTGGATTGACATGATTGATTGCTCAATTGTGATGACATGGCTTCATAAGAAGGTTGAGACCTCATTTCAACAAACATGTCACTATGCAATGCAACTAATGGGATTGACAAACGCAACCTAAAGGATGACAATGCAACTTAATGTTTTTTGGACTTTTTTCAAAATTTTGACAAACTCATGAATGCAATTCTAAAAATAAGACCCTTAGGAAATTGAAATGATGTCTAGACCTCAAAGGACAAAATGACAATGTCTCCCCTATATGCTTGGATACTAAGCTAGGTTTGACCAAATGACATTGATGACAAAAAGACAAAAGTTTGATAAGGTCTAGACTTCCTAACAATGACTTAGGGTTTATCAAAGATTTGGATTACTCAAGTATAACAAAACCTAGTTTTCACACTATATGCTAAGGGACAATTACTATGCAAGTGACCCTAATATGATATGATAATGACCTAAGCTTAATGAAGAAACCTAGGGTATGCAAATGCAAATGTATGACAATGTCAACCTAAGTTTGAATTATGAAATGGTATTACTCTAATGCAAGAGGACACATGCAAAATGGATGACCCTTATTGATATGCGAAGGAGTATGACCTAGGTGAAACTTAACCTTGGTAGTTGACAATGAATTTGCAAAATGCAAACCTAGGATGAACCTAAATCTAAGTGACATGAATGTTGAGACAAGATTTTGAAAATTGTTTGACAACCATTTTTGAAGGTTTTTGAAGTTTGTTGAATGCAATACTCTTGTGTTTAACCTTGTTTTGAATCAATTTTGTCTTGGTTTTGAAATGAGACACAACTCAACTTTTGACAAGCAAAGAAGACAAGATATTTCAAGTTAGACTCAAGACAATCATGCTCATTCACACATTTTTTATGGATGGCAAGGACATTAGGTACTTGAGAGGTAGACTCGTTATGAGATTCAAGGAGAATACATAGATGCTTGACCCCACGGGCTCCCCTCCATGGCACTCACTTCTCAGGGCAGCCAAGCATCAGTCCCCATGGAAATCTCCCCATGGCGAACTTAGTATCTCTTCCAAGTATCCAAACTTGTCCTTCTCAAGCAACTAGAAGGATTTTTGGCCTCTAAATACAAGGTGTTTAGTCAGGATTTTTGTTAAGCGTTACTCCTTGGTGTCATGCAAGCGTGATTGAGACATTAAACCCACCAAGATACCAAACAAATGTAGTCACACAAGCATGATTTAGACCTTAAGGCCCTACTTAGATGTTGATATGAGAAAGAGTCCAAGGGTCATCACTTCCCAAGTAACTACAATTCCTACGTAACCCTTCCTTCAAAGCTTTCGCCCATCAAGTATTTATTTATAGTGAGTTAGAATGCCAAGGTTTTCTAGCTATACTCACTTTGGGTTGTTCCCTTCTCACAATTGTCACTTGCTTGCAAAAGCAAATGGTCGGGAAGGCAGGCCCTCTAAAGGTAACACACAATCAAAACATGAGAATGGTATCGAAGATCTGGATTTCTGATCACCCTAAGAAGGATGAGAGCATACTCTCCTACTCCAATGTCAAACTCAACAATCAAAGCAAACATACATTCATTCCATCCTATTTAGAAATCATACTAGGTGCCTAAATATGAATTACAAACACAAAGTTTAGTTGTAATCCAAGGCAACCTGCAAAACCACCAAGTTAGAAGTTTGATATGTGTGATCTTTGACTATCGAATCTGCATAAAATTCGTTAGTAGTTTCATCTTTGTCTTTGCCATGCGTAATGCCAAGGTGTTGCACAAAGAATCAGTACCATAAAACCAAAAAGCAGAAACAGAATGCAAAACAAATCAATTTGCAAGTAAAAACACTGCTTTTTTACCTTTGTTTCTGGCCTTACACAGGCATAGAATTCTTGACACAGGCGCAAAATGATGCAACACAGGCATAGAATGATGCAACATAGGCGCAGATCCCTTTGACACAGGCGTAGAAGTATTTGACACAGGCGCAAAATGCTTGACACAGGCGCAAATTGCTCCTACACAGGCACAGAAGTGCCCAGAAAGGCCTGCATTACCCTGTTTCTTGGGTTTTTCACCTGCAAATCATCTCAAAAGCACTCAAAAGCATGGTTAGGGGGTTAGTTCACATCGGGTTCACCAATTAATGTAGCTAGGAAATTGAGGATCATCAAAGCAAATCAATATTAGCCTAGTTCAATCACGAAAACTCAATTGCAATGATAACAATCCTAATTACACTCAATGAAAACATGAAAACAAGACATTCAAGATTGAAAACTAAGCAAACCAAATGCAAATGTCTTCTTCATGTGGCTCCATTGTCCTTCTTTCTCCTTCAAATAGCTTTGTTTTGTGGATCTCACCTACTAGTGCATAAGCATGATGTGAAAGCAAGTAGACAAGATAGTAGCACAAGAATACTCGAAGCGTGATTGATTCGACCAGGGATCAGGGGCCTTGATTGAAGAAATTCATCCAATTTATAGACAAATTGGAGAAAAGATCAGATTAGCATGAAAGTGATTCGAATAGAAATTCAAATCAAGAATAGCAAAATTATGACAAGTGTATGACAAATTGTTATGCAAGGATTTATGACAATTTATGACAAATTGCTATGCAAGGATTGATGACAAGAATTTGAAATAGAAATAGACATTTAGGAATTTAGGAGAAATAAGAAAATTAGGTTAGAAATGATGACTTGGAAATTAGGAAATTGATGCAAATTAGGTAAATTAATTAATAATTTCTCATTCATTAATTAATTTACAAAAATAGGAGGAATTAATTAGCCAATTAAATAAACATTTAATTGTGACAAGAAGACTTAGGATAAATAAATAAATCATTTATCCTAAAGAGAAAATGGAGAGAAAATGACAAACAAGGTTAAATGAATAAATCATGAAACCCTAGAAGATAAATTAGAAATGCAAGGACAATAATTAGGTCTTGATGTAAGATTGATTTGATGTCGATTTGATCATGATTTTGAATTGATAAATGATTCATACTGATAAGTGATTTGATTGACAAATGCGCTAATTGACGAGGAACAATGACAAATTGATCCAAATTGACATGATTGAGAAAGACGACGATTGATGACAAATCGACAACGATCGATGACAAATAGATCGCAAAACGACAAGATTAAAAAATGACCATGATCGATGACAAATCGATCACAAAACAACAAGATTGATAAGAGGACAACGATCGATGACAAATTGATCGCAAAACGACAAGATTGAAAATGACAACGATCGATGACAAATTGATCGCAAAACGACAAGATTGATAAGAGGACAAAACCCTAATTAGGATTGACGATGTCCAAAATGATGACAAATGAGCACGCACATTGATGCGACAGGATAAGATTGACCAAAATCATGACTGAAGATTGTTATCGACAAGAACAAATTCGAAAGCGAGACAACTGAAGAATGCAGAAGAAGGACTCGATGCTTGCAAATGATAAAAACCAAGTGCGTGACATAGGAGAAATGTTAATGCGATGCAAAAACCCTAAAATAAGGCAATGCGCAAATGTTAAAGTACGATTCTGCAAGCGTTGACCATTTTTAGATGTCTACAGAAGTATTATCTGAATGTGGGTAGGCTTCCCACCATGGTTTTTTCCTTTACTAGGTTTTCCACATACAAATCTTGGTGTTATCTTTTGTGGATGGATGGTAAATGTTTTGTGGTTTATATTAGCGTTTAACTGTTATATCTGCTATTCTAGTATTTGGTTTATGTATTCTGATAATAAGTTTTTAATGCTTAAAGTTCTATAATTTGTTGGCAACTGATTCACAACCCCCCTCTTAGTTGTCCACCGATTATCTAAGTTGTCTAACAATTGTACCCGCTAGAAATTCCACTAAGACCAAAATCCAACACGCTTCACCAACCGGTAGAAACCCTCAATGAAATAATAAAAAGTTTAACCAGATTCAAATAGGATTATCATAATAACACGACATCCAATGCAAAATCACCAAATGCTTGGGACACAATCAAGAAACACCTTCAAAATGAAAGAAACTGATTCCATAAGCCGGATCCAAAGTCCACTGACCAAGTCACCAAAACAGCATACCGATAAAGCTAACCGGGATAACAGATGCAAGCTAGTAAAGGCAAATACCAAAAGCAATAATAGCCAAAGCACCAAATCATGAACCAACAGAATATAGAAAGCATGTAACCCACTAGAATAATCATCCAAGATCGATTCCAAAGATTTGACCATACCAGATCAGAATCATAGCCAAAACCAAGAATATCACCAAGACTAACCAAGATACAGTGTTGACATCAATGACAACACTTAACCAAATCCAACATATTGCCAACAGAAGAAGCATTAAATGCTTAGGAGGACATGAGGGTAACCTCACGTGGTTGGGTTATTGGATTAATCTATTACCCAATGGTAAAGCTATTACCCAATGTATAAACTCTTGTGCAAGGTTTACCCATGGTTAGGATTTGGCCAATGGGGACCAAACCCATGTGGGTTAGTGTGTTGAAGAAGGAAAGCTTTTAAGACTCTGTAAGAGTCTTAAATATGATGGGTTGGGGGTTAATTTGGTATTAGAATTGTGCAAGTGGTTAGAAAGGGGGTTAGGCTAATTTGGAAGGGATTAGAAGAATCTAGAAGAATGTTTAGTCAACAAGTGGGACATGTAGGGGAATGCAAGTGGGTGAGGGTAAATAGGATTTTAATAAAAATAAAATTTATTTATTTGAATTAAATGTACAACTTGCAATGGATGAGTATTTAAATAAATATTTATTTATTTAAATAGGGATTTTGATTTGGGATTTTAAATAAATGATTAATTTATTTAAATGAGAGGAAAGGGGGAAATTAAATAAATTGATAGATTTATTTAATAGCTGGAGTATAGTTAAAAATTTTAATTTAAATAAATTTATGAAATTCATTTAATTATATTAGAAGGATAGGATTAAAGAGAATTAATTTAATGTGAATTTAATTAATAGAAGAATATTAGTGCATTAAACAAATATTAAATATTTATTTAATTTAGTTGACAAATTTATGTGTCTATTGTAGGTATAAATCCAATTTTGCATAACAGGCTCTAAGAACTTGTTTCAGCCCATACAAAGCTTTCTTAAGTTTGCATACAAAATTGTTATCTTTTGTTGACATCCAACCTTTTGGTTGTTCAATATATACTTCGTCTTCAAGATTACCATTTTGAAATGCAAATTTGGTGTCCATTTGATACACTTTGAAGTTCTTGTAGACCGAGAATGCAAGAAACATTCTAATTGCTTCCAAAAGTGCCACATGTGCAAATGCTTCTTCAAAGTCTATGCCCTCAACCTATGCATAACCCTAGCACACAACTCTATCTTTGTTTCTAACAAATTTACCTTCTTCATTTAATTTGTTTCTAAATACCGTTTTGGTTCCAATTACATTCTTTGTTGGAATCAAGAAACACTGAGAGAGGGGATCAATCAGTGTTCTGCAATCTTTAACTTTATTAAACTGTTCTTTCAACCACTTAATGCATATGAACAAAATATAGATGCAAGAACATAAAGAAGAAAAACAACACCATAACACCAAGATTTGTGTACGTGGAAACCTAGTTAAGGAAAAAACTATGGTGGGGATTGTAAAGTGGAAAATTGGGAGCTTAGCAAATTCTACACGTGGGAAGGGAAAATTCACTAAGCTGATTTTTTACTTGAGGGAATTTAAATTCAAAAGAGGGAGATGAATCCACTAGATCCAATCCTAAATAATGTAAGGACTGAATACTAAGTAGATTGGATGTGTTAGGAATGTAATTGACCTTGAATTAAGATTAAGTGCTAGAAATAAAAACAACGTATGAGAAAACAATGAGCTAGAGATTTGGGATTCCGTCACGCACCTGGATATGAGAAGTTTAAGATGACTCTAAGTTGCTCCACGAAATCAGGCAAAAGTTGCAGGAACCATGTGTCTGGACAGGGGCGCCCCCAAATTTTTCTTCTGAACTTTTCGTACGTTGAAGAGGGTTTTCTATCTCTACAAATTAATCTCAATTCTATAAGTACAGTTGCACACCTATTTTCCGCACATAGAAGGAAATGGAAATGTGTTGGGAATAGGGGTTTACCTTCAGGTCAAACCACAATTTTGGAATTAACCAAGTGGTTGAAATAATGAAAAATGTAACTAAAATGGTTGAAAGTAGAAATCATCCTCTTTTAGGGGATGTTGAAATGCTGAAAAATGAAATGCTTATACCTCCTTGTGAAGTTTTTTCTTGCCTCCACATGGAATTATGATTTCATGAAGTAGAATGATGATCTCCTCTTCAATTCTTAAAATCTTGACTCTATTGTTGCTCCAAAGATTGAAGGAAGACTGAAAAATGCTCAATTGCTCTTGAATGCTTGAATGCTCATATGCTTGATTGAATTTTGTTAGATGTCAAATGAGAGGAGAAATCCCTCTTATATACTTGCCAGAAGGATTAATTGACTAATTTTCCTACTTGAGCTGACAGAGGGAGGATTTACCAGCTACAAATTTGAGTTAGGTCAGAGGGAGGGGATCAAGATAGGTCCCCATTAAGGGAGATTAGGGTGTCACGCCCTTGTCCTATCTTATTTTGGGGTAGGATCAAGGTGCAGGTATAGTGCATTGTTGAGTTGCAAGTTGTTTTTGATGTGCATGAGCATATTCAGGTCTCTAATCAAGCCGAGGGGTGCAAACACTAAGGTGAAGACCCAAATGCAGTCGAAAATTGTGAGGGGTGTAGGGTGAACTCATAATAATGGTTCTCACTTTTTTGCCACTTTTGACACTGAGATGAACATTTTTAAAATAATCCTCAACTTCTGAGAACTATAACTTTTAAACTATTAAGAATTTGAAGATGATGTAAATTAGTGATTTGTATCATTTTGTCTGTAGATTCTATATATACATTTTTCAAATTTTTTTGAAGGATTTATTTTTTATTTTTTCCATCTCCCTCGAAAAGTATTTTTTTACAGTAAACTACATTTTTTAAGAGTGATGTGCCTCCCAAAATGCATACTTTTTTTCTATAAATGATAAAAAACTTAATTCTTTCAAATTTTGGTTTGTAACATCAATATCTAGGGCTTGCAGTTGGTTTAATAGTGATATGTTGAATATTTTTCATTTTATTAAGTTTTGAAGTCCGACTAGTCATAATTCAAACATAGGTATCAGTTTGAACACATAACTTGTTATATATATATCCAAATTCAATTTTTTTTTTTGTTAGAAAGAAGACACCAATACTTGGGGCATAGATATTTTTTAGAATTTTTTTGAATTAGTTTCCTATTTTTTCCAATGCGTTGAATAGAGAAGTTCATGTTCGGTGAAAAACCTATGTTTGGTCAAATTAAAAAAACAAGTTCATAATAAACTCAAGATGTAATAAAATTACAGTCATTAGAAAGCTTGCTTCATAGACTATCATACTACATTTTGGATTGTGAAGATCATTCCATTTGAGCCTTCAACCAGAGGTTTGAAGGCCAAAAGTATGCAGAAAAATGTAGAAAGCTTCAAAGAAGTGTAAAAAAGGGGGTTCGAATGAAGGGGGGTTTGAGTGAACCCCCCCAATATAATTAAAAAATGACATAAACAAGCATTAAAGGTGCTTCTCTTGAAAAAGGGGGTTTGAACGAAGTGGGGGGCTCGCTCGAACCCCAAAGGGTAGTTCATTTGAACACCCCCACTTCGCTCAACCCCCTCCGAAATCTTTTTCCTTCCGTCTCTTTTTTCCTTTGTGGGTAAAAGTGAGAACCATTATTGTGAACTTACCCTGTAATTTTAAGACATTACATTTAGCCCACACTTTAGTGGGAGTATGACCTTACACAAATACTACCAGTAAAGTACAAGGAATTCAGATTGAAAGAATTTCATCACATCAAGGAGGAAAGATTCACCAAGCCCCCAATGGACTTTCTAGGATCTTGCGACTTTAATGATAAGGTAAAAGGGAATATCATGAGAGAAAGAGAGAACCATGACTACATATAGTAAGGTTATCTTACTATGAGTCATGAAAAGAAGCACCAAAAATTACAAAGCAAAGACAAAGTTCGCTAAGTAACTTAAAGTATCATGAGCGGAGTGTATGTCCCCATGTTAAAGTAATTGTGCATGCCTTGTTGGGAGCAATTGCTTTAAGTTAGGATACACCCAAAGAAGACAAACACATTATCGCAATAATTTAGTCCCCAAGAGAGGATAATCAAAGGATAATGAACACAAAATACAAAACACGAGGTGATTTCACATAACTTTGGAGTCAGTATGCATTTTATGACAACTCGTGTATATCATGTATATGTATGTGCATAGAATCGTCTTCATCCCCAAAAGAAAGGAAACTGCCATGGAAGAAGGGAACACATGTGTCTTTTGAGTCAACATGGAAGATACCAAAAGATATCTCAGTGCTTTGCATCGTCCTCAAGTAGAATGTTGGCATGATTGGCATAACTGATGCAGATCAAGAATGGTGACTGAACCGGTAAAGGACTGTTTGTGATGACATTGTGGTGAAGAGATTGAGATTGCATGATCAGATGACCTTGATTAGTTATTTTTGTTGTCATTTATGGCAGCTAATGTTTACTATGTTGTATTTTGTCATCTAAGTCTTTTTGGTCTATAGGAAATGCCTTACCGGTATTACAGACAGTGAACTAGGAATTAGGACCTTAACCGGTAAACGAGGAATGTTTTGATTTTATTTGGCGATTGGTGATGATTGAAGTGTTATGGTTTGGAATGTGAGATTATATCATTGTAATATGTATCTAACCGGAACCACATCATGTTTTGGTTATCAAAAATCATGTTTATGATTTCTGTTGTATTTTTGCTAGGGTTTAAGAAGGGTTTAAGGACCGGTATAGAATTCTCTTAACCGGTAATGATTTTTGCACAGGATTTTAGTAGCATATGTATGATTTTTAAAATTAGATATTGAATATAGCTAGATGCAAGCACGTACTATTATTCCCTTAAAGCAGAAACAAACATAGATAATTTCCCACCATTAACCCTTAGAAGAAAAATTTAACTTTTATATCTAAGTAAATTATAGTAGTATAAAAGCATGTAAATTAAACACTTTAAGAACATGGAAGATGAAGAAAATAGATAAAAGAGAAGAGACATTAATATTTGTGGAAAAATTTCTTCTAGGTAAAAGAAATTCAATCTAAAAAATTAAATATATTAATCTATGACAACAAACATGTTACAATACATTTGTAGGATGAAATACTTAACATGAAAATTTTCATCTTCTTCATCTAGAGGAAATTCAATAGCATAATCTTGCATAAAAACATCTTCAAAGCGTCCATGTCAAGCCCTCAATTTATAAACTTATAGAAGGCCAAAATAACACCAAAAGATGTTATTATAGATCTAGACAAATTCCAAAAATAATATTGTAATAATTATCACGAGCCACGCCTAAATAGAATTCATTATTTCTATTTACTTCCTTTAAAATATACTTTATGATGTGTCAACATGTGTTGCAAGCGGATCAAGATTCTTGATCCATATTGTAACTTCCTATAATCATATTCTTACACGACATATAAAAATTTATAGGATCCTCACATAATAAGACACTCCATAGCTTCTATAAATAAACTCCTTAATGTGTTCTTACAACATACTACAAAATGTTTACATGTGGTAGAGAGTATCACCTCAAAAATGCATTGCCCCTTTATAGTAGAGCACAAATATAAAATAAAATAATATTTAAATATCTCTTCGGAAATGCTAAATAATTTAAATAGATGGTTCTAAAAGATTTCAAAGATTGAGACGTCTTAATTTCTAATATAAGATATTCTTTGAATGATGCATCATAATAAATGGTATCTACTAGAGGAGTAAGTTGTATTAAAAATATATATGTGAGCCTAAAAATGTAGGAGTGAGAAATAATTGTACGATACATACGAAAAGTAAATAATGATATTTTATATTATAATTATTTTTATACCTTTAAAAATGTTTGGAGTTAAATATCTAATACCTCAATTTATATCAACATGTTAATTATATTGGTTCTAAAATACCATCTTAATGAGAATTGATGTCTTTTTGTTTATATCTACACTTTTACAACATTATAAAGAGTTATTATCATCAAAGTCACTAACCTCCAAACACCTATCACATATACTAGATTCTTTAAGTGTTTATTCATTGTTGTTAACAGATTTGATCTTCAATTATTGGTCATATTTGTGTGGGCCCATAAGTTAGGGATGTCAAAATCACTAGCATCTACTCTATGCTCTATCATAAAAGATTGTGTAAAATCTAGGGTTCCCAATCATCTTCACAATTGGTATTTAGCGGAGTTACCATCTTGATACACAACTATAGATAATGCCTTGTAATATTATATTTCAATTAAAAAAATCCATAATTATTAATGGTATAGGTATTTTTCTTAAATATAAGATCTTAGGTACTAATTCAAATTATTCTAGAACATCAGCTAATGAGTAATGACTAAATTATGGGACTGTTGGTCTTGGGAGTAGTAAAAGTAGAATTTGAAAATATGGGATAGCACTATAAGATAAAAATCTATTTATCAGACACATCTCTATATGTATTTATTCCAATCTAGAAAAAGATATGAGAATTTAGACCAATCCAATCATACGGCTGTAATAATAATATTCAAAGTGATTAGTATAAGATTATGATTAACTTTTAAGCATTAATCAAATATTAAGACAATATATTTACAATATAGAATAAAACAAATATAAAGCGAATGAATAAAAGAACAAAATATGTACTTTTCTCCTCCATGAAATAAACAAATATAAATATAAATCAAACATATAATATGATTCCAATTAATGTATACTATATTTTAAGTTTAAAGTCATACAAATATGCCTATCAATATAGATTAAATCATAGACTCTATAATTCTTTGTTTCAAAGTACTAAGATTCATCAATTGAGTAAATTGCTTACATTTTTCTTGCATTAAGAACTTTAATTTATTTATAGTTTGACACTTTTTCTATGCTATGTTTGTAAAGAACAAAGAAGTTAAAATAATGTTCAATCCATCCATCTTGTTTGTCTCTCCAAGTCAACAATATGAGACTTCACATTTCTGATGCTTTGTCTTGTATAAGTTTAGTGCTAAGATGTCTTAATCATCTATATGGTAACATGTATTTTACTATTTTACTCTTTTAATTGCGGCAATTTCATAGTTTATTTTTTATTTGATTTAAATTACTTTTAAAGGATAAATTTAGAAGTAGGTTATGCATGTTTTATCTAGTTAGATTTATTTATTTATTTGTATTTTACTTGGTTCTAAGGCTTGTATGTATTATCTTAATCTTTTATCATTATAATATTTACTTCATAAAAAATAAAGACTTTAAAATAAGTTGTTCAATTTAATGTTACAAAATTGAATAATATAAGACATGGGATGAGTGGGAGTGTAATAATAAAATATTACATCTCAATAAAGTAGGAGATGTATGAGGAATATTTAAAATAAGAATTAAGATGAATGAAAAAATATGTTTATAATTATAAATTAAAATAATTAATGATTAGTAACTTAATTTGTGCAATTGTTGGATGCAAGTTGAATGAATAAATAATAAATAGTCGTGTCGAATACATAGAGAAAGTAAATATAGAAATTAATTGAAGGATATGAAAACAAAATATTAAAATTAATATGTTGAAGAAAAAAAATATAACTAGGACCATAAGAAATGGTGAAATATAACACTCTTATCAGTTAATTTGATGAGAAAACACAAAATGATGGACTCTTTGTGCTATAACTTACCAAATTCTATAATTGGTTATGTCTTTTCCTTTTTCAACCTTTCTCTATGCCTCTCTTGTGATCTTTTCAAACCTATTGAACTACATGAATATATATAAATAAACATCCAATATAGAAGAAAAATTTATCTTGCAAGGATCCCGAGGCTAACATGTTTGACATAATTAATATCACTATTATTTATGTCCTCAAAATCTAAATCTAATTTAAGAACATTGTACTCTAAAATTTAGTTAATCAGACTAACTTTGATCATGCCTCATAAACTAATATTTTGATTTGTAAACCACTTAATTGATACTTTTCAAATATTCCATCATAAGAGGTTGTTAATCAATCAATATGCATAGTCAATCATTAGTATGACTAGTTAGAACATATATGCTTTGAGTTCATACTTCATCATAGCCACTAACTTGAGATGTGGGAGCATCTAAGTGGTCATGAAACCTTGGATCATCCAAAATGTATGCTTGGCGTGCAAGAATTATGGTGTACATGTCTTTTTGTTGTAGCTTTTATAGAGATTTTATCTTTCTCATTTACATATAAGTTGTGGGAATAAGTTTTTGGCTCACATAGAAAATTCATTTGCCCATATTTTCCCCAAATGACATAGTTTGATATTCAATAATGTGTACTTGATTATATCTAGACAATTTTTGCTCTTGCAAAAAACTTAGTGATGCTTTGGCAAAATATAGTAGACTACTATGTAATATATCATGACGCCAATATCTATGATTTATTTTATTTAAATAGTTCATTGGAAGTTTGATTGGTTGCGTAAAGAAGTGATCTATCTTGGGTGTAATAATATGTTTTCTCTTGGAGACCATATTGATTGAAAAGGTTTGTCCTTCTAGATTTTGTGTGTATTAGTGTTAAGTGGAAAATTGGACCCTAGTGACTCCCCACCTAGGAGAGAGAAAGGAAGCAACTATGATGATTTTCACTTGGAGGAAACTTTGCATTCAAAAGAGGGGCTTGAATCTACTAGATCCAAATCCAAGAGAGACAAGGATGTGGATTCCAAGTGGATTGCAAGGGTTGAGAACTGGAGACTAGAGACAGATTGGAGTGATACATTCATGCCTACAAGCAAGCAGAGATCAGAACTCGATACCCTCTTGTTGTAGAGACACTCGTAGTTTCCCTACATATGAAAAGCAGGCCCTATCTATTCTCGGTCCTTTTCTACTAATTCATACATAAACACTACCCCTATTATTCTAATCCAAGAGAGACAAGGATGTGAATTCCAAGTGGATTGCAAGGGTTGAAGTGTGATTTACCCTCTTTTGTAAATGAGAAAGTTGACTTGTTGACTATGTGGAAAAGAGAGAGAAAATGAGTGAAATGAAGAGCTACCAGTTCGAGATTGTGTTGTAACTTTGAATCTAAGCTTATTAGACTGAAATGGATCTGCCCTGTAAATTTGGAGAGAAGTCATCGAGACCACGGTGGGAATGTACATGGTCCTCCATAAAATCTGTGAAGCGAAAAGGGTTCTTCCATCTCTGCAAATGAAGCCCAAACCTACAATTACTATTGCACACCTGTAACCTACACATAGAAAAGAGAGGAAAAGGGGGTTGTGGATAGGGGTTCTCCTCAGTCAAACCCCGGTTGAGGAATCAACCTTGAAAGAAAGTAATTGCAAATGCTTGAATGTAAACAATGGAAATGTATACCTTGTAGATTTGTAATTTGTTGATGATTATTTCTTTTCTTCTTGAATGTAATCACAAGTGTTTCATGGAATGGCATGTAACATGACAAAACCCTAACACACACACATACTTGCAAATCAATGTTGAAATATTGCTCCAATGGATGAATGAAGAAGACTCGAATGCTTGAATGCTTGATGATGTATATCTTCGCCTATGCTTGCTTATCATCCCTTCACTTGAAGTTCACCTCCTATTCCTTCTTATGCAAATGAGAAAACCAACTCCCTTTTATACATGCCTCTTGAAGATTAATTCATCTCATAAAAGGCCGACATCTGGGAGATTTAGGATCCCAAAGTGTAGATAGGGTTGGGGGGACCTATCTTGGGGCCACCTTAAGAGGGTGGGACAGGGGTGCCATGCCCCTGTCCTACCCTATCTTGGGGCTCGGATAGGGTCCTGAGGCTACCTCGGGGCTCAAACAAGAAGGGGGCAAGGGGTGAAAATGCAAAAAGAGGTCTCAGTTTGGAAGGAGGATGTCATCACCAAGGTGAGGACCTCAAATGTGGTTAAAATTTGAGGAGGTGCAATTTTATGACACTACATTTAGCCCCCACTTTAGTGGGAGTATGGCTTACGCCCTTACTGTCATTAAAGTAGAAGAAAGAGAGAGATGAAGATGAGAGATCTGGAGCAAGATCACAAGGAGTATAAGATGTCACTAATCTTGAGGAACCAAGCCCCCAATATTAGGATCTTAACTCACTTAAACATATGCAAGAGCACACAAAACAAAAAGAAAGCACAAAAGATACACAACAAAAATAAGACACAAGATGACAAACCAACTAGCCAAAGATACCTCGATTCTCAAATATCTCAACAACTAATCAGGGCACAAAGACCAATTCCATCACATAAACACAAGAGATCACATAAAAGAGAAAAGATAACATCATCCATGAACCATAAATAGTAAAACTATGAGTTCATGAGAGGAAGAAGAGAGAGAACATGAATACACACTTTGGTGATCCATGAGAAGAAAGGAAAACAAGAGAGAAATCATCGACATCTCGCCCCTAAAACTAGGTGATCCATGGAGAGAAGGACATGTAAATATAGCCCCCAGAGCCTGTCTAGGTGGTCCATGTAAGGGAGAAGAGTGAGAACACTATCAATTCTACTCAACCTCAAGTGTGTGTGTGCAAGTGAGGTTTGAAGTGCCTCATAGGAGTCTATGCCTGAGTATGCTACAACCTGTATAGAATGTATAGTACATGTGTCAAGAAAGGTGTTATATCTCGCTCTAAGAGTCTATGCTTTGGTTCTGAGAATAATCACCCTGCAAAAACTAGCATCATCTCGCTCTAAGAGTATGTTCTTTGGTTCTGAGAATGAACCACTGCACAAGAGAAAAGTGATGACATCTTTCTCTAAGAGGCTTCCCTATAGTTCCAAGAATGTTTCATTGTACAAGAAAAGTGACAACATCTTTCTTTAAGAGGCTCCCCTCTAGTTCCAAGAATGTCCCACTGTACAATGCATGAGAGAAGTATAGTACAAAGGAGAAGTTTGGGTGCCCCCCCTTAAGATGTCGGCATAGACTAATGTTGATATCTTAACAAAATAAGAAGCATAGACTAATGTTGATATCTTAAGAAAATAAGAACAAGGATACCTACCTTCACCACAAAGAAGATATCCGTTATGCAACAATGTCATAAATCCAAGCAAGTGAGGGAATACTCTTCAAGAAAGGATAAGATAGTTGAAAAGAGATATCTTGTTGTAAGTGTAAAGGTGATCCTTGAAGGAGAAGAGATCTTTGTTCAAAAGACATCTACCCCCAAGAGGAGTTGTCTTAGACAAATATAACATCTTCTAGAGCAAAGCGCATAAGAGAACAAGAATGCAACCCTTCCTCCTATTGCTAGGTGAAAGGGATTCTTGATGAAGGATGACTCACATTTAACCCCAAGAGGGATGGGTGAATTTATCATATATGTACATTAACAAGTGGAAAAGAGGTTGTAATCAAGGATTTACACCTCTTGTATAAGAGAGAACCCTTGAGAAAACAACCAACCATTTCACACAAGGAATGACATCAAGTAATAGAGCTCACACCATCCACACAATAGGGAAAAGTGGATCCTTAGAGAATGAGAGAGAGAGAGAGATCATTTCCCCCCAAGTGTATGACAATGAGAAGAATTACACAAATTCTAGAAACATATTGCTCATAAAATATGTACCATTTCAAGCAAGGAATACATCCTAACCAAGGAACGAACATGCACTCGCATGAAGGATAACTTCATTCAAGAAAGGACATCAAGTTATGAATAAAACAATAGAAGAGGTAATTTTCAAAGAGAGAGAAATAAGAAGGTTCAGAAAGGTTCTCTAAATAGATATTATTCATAATAGATGTATCATTTCAAGAAAGGAGAAGATCCCACTCACGGAACAAACATGCGCTCACATGAAGGAATACTCCATGCCAGAAAGGACATCAAGTTTATGAATAATGTAATCCATAAAGAAAATAGTAAAACCTTAGAAAGAGGAAAAGGAATATTCTTTCCCCCCAAGCATAGAGGCAAAAATAAATAGACTATTATGTTTCTCACTAAGTATGATTGCACCTAAAATTGTACCACCATGAATGACAAGGAGCCCCCAATAAGTAGGCTAACTATGTCACATAGTGAGGAGCAACATAATAGGAACTTGAATGTTATTTTAAATTATCATGATGAATATTCCATTCATTATCAGATGTTATTTGTAACATGCCTAAATCAATGTAATATTGTATTTGTGTTTTCAAAGCTTGACACTCATTAGTAGAATGGCCATGGGTTTGATGATATATACAAAAAGAAGAATTTTGAGAATGTTTTTTATACTTTCTTCGTTGTTTAGGACAAAGAGGAGATATTAATTTAGAATTTATAAGATTGGTCAACACATGTTCTTGTTGTAATTCAAAATTAGAATGAAAAGGTGTGGATTTACAAGACAATGGAGAAGAAGATGTGGACAAAGGAAAGTGTGATTTCGTATGACTTTGTCGCTCACATTCAAGCATTTGTCCATTTCATCCATGTGCATATTCAAAAGAAGGTTCACTCTTAGGGGGAATTGGATTGAAGTTTAAAGAGGCCCAATCAATTTTAATATTTGGATTAAGATAAAAATTTGGAATATGAAATTCAAACATCTTAGACTTTCTAGAAAAAGTAGGAGTGAAATATAAGGACCCCCAAACATCCTCTAAGAGTTTTTCTTTAGGAACTTCTTTGGAAGGAGATGGTGTATTTGTGTGAATTGAAGAGAGGATTGTGGGAACTAAGAAATCATATGATGCTTCACTTATGTTCTCATCAACTACCTCATTAGTATTTGTGTAAAGCACAACATGATAATTAGGAAGAATTTTTTGTTTCGTAGGAACATGAATGGAATTGATTTGATTTTTGTCAAGCTCTTGATTTTTGGGAAAGAGGGAATTATGATGAGAAATAATATCATCCTCTTATTCGAAGGTATCTTTATGTTCAAGACACTAATTAAATAAAGGACTATAATATGTAATTAATGCTTCATCTTTAGAGGGAAGATCATGAAAAGAAGGTATGGTATCACTAGGATAAGTAGCCATAATATCATCCTCTTGCACCAAATAATCCTTATGAGGGAGATAATTTTTAGGAGAAGAAGGAACACAAATCTCCAAAGATTCATCTTTAGGAGGGAGATATTTGAAAGAAGTGTCCATATTCCCTTTTTGCACCAATGTGCCCTCATTAATGAGATCAATTTTGGGAGAAGGTAAATCATAGCTATGAATGAAAGGGAGAACTAAACTATCATCATATGCATGAAAGGAAACATTATGAACATCTTTAATGTAACTCAAAATCAATTTAGCAAAATAAGATAACAAATCCATATTCACTTATGATCAAACAAGAAACTCATATGTCATTTAAACATAATAATGTTCACCCCATACATGCATAGAAAATTTAATAGAGGGAAAATGGAATTTGAACTACAAATTTGAAATTTGAATTTGAATTTGTGTTCGACCTTAGAGGGTGTTAAAATTGATAAAGTGTGCCAATTTTCTGGATTTAAGCAGAAAAACATAGTCAATTCTATCTCCTAAAATTTCGGGAAAAAAGCCGAGGACCATGGCGAAAGTGCACACAGTCAGACCAACTTTTTTTGAAATTTTTCAGGGATGATAGGTATTATGATATTATTGTAGAATCCAAAAAAATGGCTGATTTGGAGATGTTTAGATCGGTCAAATTTGCAGTCAAAGGTCAAAAATAGAAAGATCTTAAAAATTAGGGTTTTATGATTTAACCACTGAATTTTCAAAATAAAGAGACAGATTTGAATCACAATTTTGAAATAGAAATCAGATCTGAAACAAGTAATTAAAATTTTACACTTCACAAGCTTAATTTTCTCAAAATGAAAAATTAGGGTTTTTATGCAATTAACCTCTAAAATTTGCAAACAAATCAAACTTGGAAATGAAATTTTGAAATTAAAATTGCAATTAATAAGGTTTAATAATGAGAAATAAGAATTAATATGTTTCACGTCGGGTTCACCAAAATGTAAAGTGGAAAGTTGGACCCTAGTGACTCCCCACCTAAGAGAGAGAAAGGAAGCCACTAGGATGATTTTCACATGGAGGAAACTTTACATTTAAAAGAGGGGCTAGAATCCACTAGATCCAAATCCAAGAGAGACAAGGATGTGAATTCCAAGTGGATTGCAAGGTTTGAAGTGTGATTTACCCTCTTTTGTAAACGAGAAAGTTGACTTGTTGACTATGTGGAAAAGAGAGATAAAATGAGTGAAATGAAGAGCTACCGGTTTGAGATCATGTTGTAACTTTAGATCTGAGCTAATTAGACTAATACAAATCTTCCCTGCAAATTCAGAGAAAATTCATCGGGACCTTGGCGGGAATGTACATGGTCCTCCACAAAATCTGCGAAACGAAAAGGGTTCTTCCATCTCTGCAAATGAAGCCCAAACCTGCAATTGTAGTTGTGCACCTGCAACCTACACATAGAAAAAGAGAGGAAAAGGGGGTTGTGGATAGGGGTTTGCCTCAAGAAAACCCCAGTTGAGGAATAAACTTTGAAAGAAAGTAATTTCAAATGCTTGAATGTAAACAATGGAAATTTATACCTTGTAGATCTGCAATTTGTTGATGATGATTGCTTTGCTTCTTGAATGTAATCACAAGTGTTGCATGAAATGGCATGTAACATGACAAAACCCTAACACACATACATACTTGCAAATGAATGTTGAAATATTTCTCCAATGGATCAATGAAGAAGACTTGAATGCATGAATGCTTGATGATGTATATCTTTGCGTATGCTTGCTTATCATCCCTTCGCTTGAAGTTCGCCTCCCATTCCTTCTTATGCAAATGAGAAAACCAACTCCCTTTTATACATGAATCTTGAATATTAATTCATCTCATAAAAGGTTGACATCAGGGAGATTTAGGATCCTGAAGTGCAGATAAGGTCGGGGGGACCTATCTTGGGGCCACCCTAAGAGGGTGGGATAGGGGTGCCATGCCCTTGTCCTAGGGGGGATAGGGGTGAAATGCCCCTATCCTGCCCTATCTTGGGGCCCAGATAGGGTCCTAAGGCTACCTCAGGGCTCAAATAGGAAGGGGGCAAGGGGTGAAAATGCAGAAAGAGGTCTCCGTTTGGAAGGAGGATGTTGTCGCCAATGTGAGGACCTAAAATATGGTTAAAATTGTAGGAGGCACAATTTTATGACACTACAATTAGATCAAAAGAAAAATAATTTATCACTAGATTAAAATTGGAGTTTCATATTAATAGTATATATCAAATATGGGTTACTTGTACATATGTTGGCTATGAAGAGATCACCACTTGCAAAACGATAGGTTTGTTTTTATGGTCATAAATTTATTGGATTGAACTATTGCAAGGATTATCAATTACATCTCTATTGTCATCTATTATAATTAAATAGAATGATTTTATAACCATATTTTATGATAATCATTGCATTAATTCTCAAAATTATCCTGTGTATTTTTCTTATTGTATACTTTATGTGTTTGTTAACTAGTTATTTTCCTAACTTGTTATTAACATTCCATTGATTTATATAAGGAAACATTTTTGGAGTCCCAAAAGATGTTAGTTTTTCTCCATAATTAGAATTGATTTGTTCATGTGTCACATTCCAAGTGGTCCCAAAGTAAAAATAACCCATACATGTGGTAGGGAAAATGACATAAATGTTAAAACATGATAATTATCTGTTGGAATTTGACTGAACCGGTATATGATTAGTTAGTGATTGTGATGAAGAGATTGAGATTCATGTTTGATGACTAAGTTTTGTGTTGTCATTGATGGCAACAATGTTTTTATAGTGATCTAAGTCTTAGAAGCCAACTGGTAAGGTTTAACCAGTACAAAAGATAGTTCTACAGTGAACCGATAATTAGGATCTCAACCGATAAACTGAGACAGAGTTGCATTCTGACAATCGATACAGGCGATTCATGAAGAGTTGGATGATGTGGTTTTACAGTGACGATGGTGACAGGTATTTGAAGATATGTTCACAACCACATTGATAGATTCAACTGGATGAGTGACATTTGATTTACAGAACAAAAAAATTGATAGAACACTTAACCGGTAGTGATTTAGTTGCTTAAATCAGTAGCATGACACAAGTTTTAATTTGTTATGTCGGTGGCCAACATATGTAAAGCGTACGATGTAAGTTTGTCTTGATTCATTGAGATTGTTGGCAAATGCACACTCCAATGAGAAATTGTAGGTGATTGAAGGTATTGTCATTGATGGTAACCTTACAATCATGTGATATCGGCAGACAAGCACAAGCACTGGCATTGGCAGACTCTACATCGGCATACAGATCACCGGCACCATGGCCGACAGGAATTTTGTATAAATATATTTTATAATTAATTGTAAAATCTTTTGTAAGCCGACATGGCGGATTGTAATATGACTCATATATGTATGAGATCATTGTAGATCATTTACAGAGAGAAGTATGAAAAAGAATATAGCAGACCTAATGTGCAAATTATTAGGATAAGGGTTTATGTATATTGCAAAGCTTAAACCGGTACTGAATCTGGCATAGAAGATGTTGATCTGAAGCAGTACAAGACATTGGATTTGTATAATCCAATTTTGTAAGTCTGTGTGACTTCTTTTGTAACTGAGTAGTGAGCTCTAGGCACTTGGCCTTCCTACATGTGCAGGCCCCTGTTGTAAACAGTAATATTCCCTTATTGGCCAGTAAGTGAATATTGTGGGTCACAAATCCCACCAAGGTTTTTCCCACACCGGGTTTCCTCATTAAAGTATTGTGTTATGGTGTGTCTCTTATGTTGCGGTTGCTATTCTTATTTACTGCATTATTTCTGGTTTACCGGTACACAGTTTTAATATGTTTTTCATGTTATGAGTTAATAAAATTATTATACCGGTCAGATATTGATTCACCCCCCCACCCTCTCAGTATCTTTGGGAATCCTCACAATTGGTATCAGAGCCTGGTCCTCTATTTTCAAAAGCCTAACAACTTGAGGAAGATCTTGTCACTAGTAGAGATGGAAAACTTGAGAAAGCAATTGGAAATAGCTCTTTCAGACTATGATGCAAAAAAGGTGAAGAATATCAAACTTGAAGATGGTCTGAATGCTGCTTAGGATATCATTCAAGGACTTCAAGAGAATTTCACTATTGCAAGGAACAAGAGAAGAGAACGTTATGAAAAGATGCAAAATGATGAAGATGAAAAGGAAAGTCTTAATGATCTGGTGAACCAACTGAGACAAGATAATTGTACAATGAAGAATGAGATGCAGGATATGACTATGAGGTTTTGTAAAGAAATTAAAGATAGAAAGAAGAATGAAGATGACCTGACTAGAAGAATCAATGCTGCTACAAATGAAAATCTAAGACTCAGTCATGAGAATGATATTCTAAAGACAGATCTAATTCACTTAGAACATGATAAAACTGAACTCATGAGATAGAAGGACTTCTTGGAAAATGAATTGGCTACTACAAATCAACACAAGGAGAAATTCAAGAAAAGTTCAGAGGAACTTGATGACATGCTGAAGAATCAAAAACCTAATGGTGATACAAATGGCCTTGGCTTTGAAGTTGGTGAAAGCTTTGGTACTGCAAACAAACATGATCATAGCAAATCGGTAAGACAACCTAATGCTTACAAATTTAATGGGAAATGCTTTAACTGTAACAAGTATGGTCATAGAGAAAATCAGTGTAGATCTAGAAATTATCAGAACACTAATACACCCACCGGTCAATATTCTAAATGTAACAAAGTTGGTCATAATTCAGAAAATTGCAGAATGAATGTAAGATGTTATGTTTGTGGAAGATTTGGACACCTATCTAATCAATGCAGAACACATACCGGCATAGGATATGGGAAAGCTATTCAGAAAAACAATGTGACTTGTTATGCTTGTAACAAGATTGGACATATTGCTAAATTTTGTAGAAGTAAGGCATCACCGATAAATAACAAAGGTCCCAGCTTAAAAGGGAAAGAAAAGATTGATGAAGTAAAGCAAGAATTCTCAAAACAATGGATCAGAAAGTCAGATCAGAATGTTGATGGGAATACTTCTCCACCGACATAACAGAGTAACACTCCACCGACAGGAGACTCTTCATCTAACTGAAGGAAAATCCTTTGGGGGATTAGCAACAAACTGAAAAACATGCTATTATACCCTCAGTTGATGGTGAGAAGTTGAATTACTTCTTTACCGCCAGATGAGTTAAGTTGTGACTTAATCGGCAAGCATTAAATGTGGTAGTTGGTGAAAATGACATTATAAAGCAAGTGTTTTGGCTCCTTTTTCATTCACCAAGCATTCAAATCTTCGAGAGCGCGAAAATTATCGAGCGAAGGCATCCTTAGCGAAGAAGTGAAGCAGTTCATCCAAGCACTCATCCTAAAGGCAGATTGAGGTATTTATAACTATGGTTCCCTCACCCACACCTAGGAGAACCAGACAAAAGCAACAGACAGTGAGGCCTCCAGCAAGGAAGTTAACACCTAAGAAGAAGAAGGTAAAACAAGATATTGCTCCACTGGATAAACTCTTAAGTGAAATAACAGAGGATGGAAAGTTGAAAAACATTAGCAAACTGTACAACACACTTTCCGCTAATGACAAAGAAAGCATAGAAAATAGTGTAATTTTACACTTGGATATTTACAAGAAATTTTTGATGGAAATTGTTGATGAAATACCCAATGATTTGTATAGAACACTAGAAGCTAGAAGGGTAGCCATTGTTGAGCTGGACAAGAAGATAAAAATTGAAAAATTACTTGCAATACATCTAATAAACTCACCTGATGAGATAGACAAATTAATCAGTGAGGCAAACTAGACAGTATTTTCAACTGATCACCGACATGTTGCACTGATGGTAGGAAGAGTGAATGAGATAACAGAAGAAACTGTAGACCAATGGGACATATTATTTGTTGAAAAAGAGAAACAAGAAGAGCTACTAAGACCTAAGACCATCAGGGTATACCAAAAGGACAAGGATAAGGGGAAAGGTAAGGTAGGTGGACCTCCAAGCCTAAAGATAACTGATAACTTACCCCCACCTCCTTCGGATACTCCACCGGTAGAAACTATAGACAATAAACTGGCTACAGTGAGTACAGAGACTCCTCAAGAGGATACAAATCTTGAGTCTGAAATCTTGTACACTATGAATATAGACACACAAGAAGTAAATGTTGTGGTTGACAAAGAAACCACTGAGGATAAAAAGAAAGATGTGACTACTGAGTCACCAACTGTAGATGTTGAGGTTGAGGTTAATGATACTTTAAACATAAGCACAAAAAGACCTACTCAGATAGAGCAACCGGCAGAAGACACCACTAGTAAAACATTAGAAGAACCGGTAGATAAAACTGAAAAGCCTAAACCTTTGCTAATAGAAATGCAAACACAAACTGAGATTAACAATATTGCTGACAATCTAATAGGCACATCAGATTCATTTTTGGAAATAGAAAAGAAAATTGCAGATCTTGAAGAGAAAATTGAGAAGTTAGAAAAGGATAAAGAGAAAATAAAGGATAAGGCAAAGAGCTTAAAATGTAAACTTGGTCCCAAACTAGATTACCTCATTTCTTTGAGAAAAGAAATATCTGAGGCTCTGGTTCCCAGACTCAAAACACTGGAAGAGAAAATGCACATACTCACCGGTATAGTTCAGAGAACACGAGAGGCATTACAGGATAGCAAAAGATTCAGTAGTAGTTTAAATTTGGTTTTGGTAGATATTTTCCAGATTGTAACCCACCGGTTACAAAAATCTAGGTAGGAATCTCACTCCACTGACAACGAATGACAACCTTTGTCATTGATGTCAAAGGGGGAGTAGTGAGATGAGAAAAATGATCAGAACAAGACATCATTAGCTCAGGGGGAGCATAATTTTTGGGCACATAGTTTTGGTAAGACAATTTTGGCAGATTCCTTTTTGGACATCATTTTGGACACTTTTTGATTTTTCTCATGAGTGTTGCCATCAATGCCAAAGGGGGATATTGTTGGCAAACACACACTCCAATGAGAAATTGTAGGTGATTGAAGGTATTGTCATTGATGGCAACCTTACAATCATGTGATACCGGCAGGCAAGCACAGGTACCGACACCGACAGACTCTACATTGGCATATAGATCATCGACACCAAAAAAGAAGATTATCGGCACCATGGCCGACAAGAATTTTGTATAAATATATTTTGTAATAATTATAAAATATTTTGTAAGCCGACATGGTGGATTGTAATATGACTCATATATGTATGAGATCATTTATAGAGCAAAGTATGAAAAAGAATATAGCAGACCTAATGTGTGAATTATTAGGATAAGGGTTTATGTATATTGCAGAGCTTAAACCTATACTAAATCTGGCATAGAAGATGTTGATCTGAAGTAGTACAAGACATTGGATTTGTATAATCCAATTTTGTAAGTCAGTGTGACTTCTTTTGTAATTGAGCAGTGAGCTCTAGGAACTTGGCCTTCCTGCATGTGCAGGCCCCTGTTGTAGATAGTAATATTCCCTTATTGGCCAGTATGTGAATATTGTGGGTCACAAATCCCACCAAGGTTTTTCCCACACCGAGTTTCCTCATTAAAATATTGTGTTATGGTGTATCTCTTATGTTGTGGTTGCTATTCTTATTTACTGCATTATTTTGGTTTATCGGTACATAATTTTAATATGCTTTTCATGTTATAAGTTAAGAAAATTATTATATGGTCAAATACTGATTCACCCCCCCCCCCTCTCAGTATCTTTGGGAATCCTAACACATTGAACCTAGGAAATTGTTCCAAGGTTGTAGCTGACTTAATGTAAAATGTTTATAAAAAGTGTGATGAGGTATAAAGTCGGTATGCATGTGAAGAGAGATTTCATGAGCGAATATTGTGAATGTGATCGTGTGGTGATTAGGGAAGTTCTGTAATGAAGTGTTGTTGACGTTTTAAGGATCAAAAGTGGATCTTATCAGACACATAAGGTGTTAATTGAATATCTTCTCATTGTTGTTTTCATAATAGTTTGCAGCAGCAAAATCCCCTAACTGGGTAGTACCTAATAGGACTTAATCTGTAAATCCCCTAATAGGGTAGCTTTGAATCAGAGTCTTAAATCCTCTTGTGAGGTTGATCCTAACATGTCATTGCTCCTAATATGGATTATCATTCAAATCCCCTAACCGGGTGAATCGTAATTAGGTCTGTTCCTAACAGGCATAGTTGTAAGACCTTAACCAGTCAAGATTTCTATTCTGCAAATAGTGAATCTTGTGAGTACTAACTCCCACCGTGGTTTTTCCCTTTTGGGTTTTCCATGTATAATCTCTTGTGTTATGTGGAATTTGTTTTATTGGGTATTTGCTTATGTGGTGCTATTTCTCATATGCTTGATAAGTTTTAAGTTGTTAAATTTGGTGATCAAATTTATATTGTTTTTTGCTTGCATTGATTCCCCCCCCCCCCCCTCTCAGTGCCTTTTAAGTCCATCATTATCTAGATGACATATAAAGATATACTCAAGACAATCTCAAATACATTCAAACTATGTAGAGATAAGGGATAATTATGGTTTTATATTTCAATGACATTAAGAGAGAAGATCATAAAGTTTATGATAATGGTACATTGAGTTCAAAAGAAGAGATATATTTCTTATTTGAAATTCCAACTTCTTCTTAAACTCACATGGAAATCACATGCTTTTCTTTATAATCTTGATTACATAAAACTCCTGGACATTTATGTGTCTGATTAATTTACTGTGCACATTTGAAGAATGTCTCTTTGGTCTTGGAATAACACCAGTAGACCCTATTTTCTCTTTACACGCATAATTTTTCCCTTCAACACTTGATATTATTTTTACATGCTTCACTTTACTTTACAAACTCTAGTACTATCCTATCTTCGCTTTGAGTGCTAAATAATAGAATTATATAAAATTCAAATATATAGAAAATAATTTTTTCTTGAATGGGAAGATGAAGAATATTCACACAAATACCTTATCTATTAACCTATGCATGACTATCCTAAATTTCAAGTATGTAGGAATCCTCTATCTATTGCTTCACAATAATCTACATCAGGAACAATTTTTGTATCTTCTTAAACAAGTCCAATGTATATTTAGTGATCATAAATTTTCCTTTAAGTTTGGTGACTATGAAGATCTTTCACTTGTTCATCTAAGTGTGGTTGTTATAGACAAAGTCCCACCACAAGGAAATGCACCCTTTCAACTTCAAGGCGGTGTCCTTCACTCTCCTAAATTCCTTGATTGATTCTGTCATATCATTTTTTACTCTTAGTTGTCCAACTTAATGAGAAGTACACAACACAATTGAGAATTTGCATTATACTATAATCAAAATAAACCTAATTTTGCCTTTCTCCATCTTCCTCTAGACCTCTCTCACTCATAATATCGCTATCAATGATCTCCAATTAGAGCTAAATAAATAGCTAACCAAGAAGGAAAATCGATTCTACAAGTATCTCATGGTTGACATGTTTTGAAAAACCCTACCACCATTAACTATGTGCTATACTAGTAAATTTGATTAAGGATGAACACGATACCATTAAATTCAACTAATCAATCTAGAATGTTGATCATGCCTCAAAAAAATGAATTCAATTAAAAAAACCTTATAAAGATTGATATGTCTTCCATCATTATGACACTGTTAGCCAATAAATTCACATGTTGAGTCACTAGTATGATCCTTTGGCTCAATAGAACATGCCCACATGGAGCCAATTTTTGGTAGTAGTTGTCACATTCTTTATCAAATTAGTTTAGCTTGATATATGATTTGGATCTATATCATTGAACCTTTCACACGTGTTGACCCTCTTTGGAATTTATAAGATTCATATCAAAACATATTTCATAGTGCCAATAACTTTGCATAAGGTTGCAAAACATCACAATGATGTGTAAAGACTTGGGTGACATATAGGAGTATACAAAAAGGCTTGCACAACCAACATAATTAATTGTCAACATATGTGGGTACATGGTTGCACAAAACCATTATAATTATGTAGATTGAAATGCACTCAATAAAGTCTACATAAAATCAAATAGAGGCTTGCACAAGAAAACATTTTACACAAAAAGTAAGAGTTGTATAGATCTATAAATACTTCCCAAACAAACATAATAAAATACTAAAATGCTACCATTAATTTCAATGATTAATTTGATGTTGACCATACCTCAAAACATCAAATTCTATTACAAAAACCATTAGGTATTATTAGCCAATAAATTCACATGTTGAGCCATTAGTATGATACTTTGACTTGATAGAACATGCCCACATAGAGCTATTTTTTGTTAGTTGTCATCACATACTTTGTCAGATTAATTTAGCTTGGTATATGATTTGGATCTATGTCATTCAAATAACCCTTTTCTCTTATTGACCCTCTTTGGAATGTATAAGATTCATATCAAAACATATTTCATTGTGCTAAGAACTTTGCAAAAGGCTGCACAAGATCACAAGGATGTGCAAAGGTTTGAGGTGACATGTAGGAGTATACAAAAATCCTTGCACAACCAACAATAATTTATTGCCAACATATGTGTGTATATAGAGGATTGGAGAGGTTGTACAAAACCATGTGTGAGAACGTGGATCGAAATGCACTCAATAAAGTCTCCATAAGATCAAATAAAGACTTGCATAAAAAACAATTTACACAAAAATTAATAGGTATATAGGTCAACAAAAACCACCCAAACACACTTAAATAATAAAAAACAAAAGTGTAACAAAAAAACTCAATATTTGTTAATGATTGTCTAACCCTTTAAAATATCCTTTATTCATTCACCCTTCCTCATATAAAATAAAGCATAACTACTATAACCTATTATGTCATAACTCTAAATCAACAATATTATTCGTCTAATAACAAACACCATGTCACATGTCCAATCTTGGAAAACAAAAGATATTAAAATATCTATTTTATCAAACGATGACAAAATCACAATAAAAAATAATAACCAAAAAACCATAAAAAAACAAAAAAATACAAAATTAAAATACAGTAAACATCAACATACATCACATCTCTACAAGAATAATAAAACCTAACATCACAATTATTAGAAAAAGGAATATTAGAATATTACATAAAACATCAAAATCATATTGCTTTATGGTAAAACAAAATGGTAAAGAAATATATTATAATAATAATTAATAAAACATTTGCTTGCTAAGTAGTAAAAGAAACATAAGGGGGTTAACGTATATGTTACGGTTTGAAAAGGGGCCAAGGGAATATGAAAGATGGTGGATAGCATATCAATTTGTTAGGTCTTCGTCATCTTATACTTTTATTCCTTGCAACAATAAATTGTCCTTCCCCCTTATACTTTTGGGGCATGACCCACAACATTTATTACACATTTTTCTATATTCCCCACCTTCCTTTTCAAAATATATCATCTTTCCATATGAAAGCATTTGTTTAGTTAAACTTAGGCATTACACTTACACATGCGTATAGCTTGGGTTATACTTCATGTCAAAACTTATACCATATAATTGTGGTGAAAAAATTAATTAGTTGTACCTTGAAATTTTTTGGGATGTGTAATATATTCTACATTAGAAGTTATTTGTATATGATTAGACAAGTGAAAGAATGTTTAAACAAAAGACATGGTTTGATATTTGCTTTCTAAGATTCGTGCGATCTTTGTTTTCATAAAAGTTTATGTGATGAAATTATGTTCAGATGAACAAGATAATTTGATATTTACTTTTTGAAAATTTTAGACTATAATTTTGCATATCTTAGTCCTAATTACAAATGTATTCTTTTTATTTTATTTTTTGATATCATGAGATAACACAGCGACTCAATCCAACGAGTAACGACCTAACCACACCTTGCTTTGGTCTTACTTTTTGTTGGGTTTTGGGGTATAGAAGGGGCGAGTTGAGGCGAGAATATATGTGGCCTTGTTTTTCATGTATGGTTTATATCTAAATGTTATTGTTGATCTTGTTTTCATACAATTTTATGTGATGGAATAATATGTAATCTATTCTACATTGGAATTTATTTATGACTAGACAACTGAAAGAACGTTTACTCAAAAGAGATAATTTGATACTTGCTTTTTAAGATTTGTAGATTATTATTGTGTGATCTTGTTTTCATATGATCTTTTATGATGAAACAATGTTTAAATGAAAAAGTTAATCTAGTATTTACTTTTTAAGATTTGTAGACTATTATACTGCATAGCTTAGTCTTAGTCACTAAGTTATTATGTGACCTTCTTCATGTATGGTTATATCTAAATGTTATCGTTGATTTGTAGGATTTGCTCATTTATGTGCCTATACATATGTTTGAAATTGTTGTCATGGTAAGACTTACTTGAAGGAAAAACATTGAGGACCTCTGTTAAGATCTCACCTATTAAATATATTTGGCATAGCTTATCCTAATCACCAATGTATTATTATATGACTTTGTTTTCCGTGTATGGTTCTATCTAAATAATATTGTTAATTTGTAGGATTTGCTCTTTCGCTTGTTTATACATATGTTTGGAACCTTTGTAATGCTAAGAAGCATGGTGGGACATACTTGAAGGAAAAAGATTAAGGATTAGGATTTGACATATAAAATATATCATTGAAAACAATAACATGCAAAAAAAAAATATAACACTCAAAATTAGCTACAAAGAGACTTATATTGATAATTGGAGAGCAAGTACTACATGCCTCTTTGATGAGGCAACCTCCTTGAGAGTAAATATCTATTACAAAATATGATTATGAGATTATCAAATCTTTATTACAACATCAATATAAATTCCCCACATGGAATGACTTGCAAGGTGCAACTATTGTGGGATAAATCTTCCCACTTAATATGAAACCATTAGATTGTTACAACTTCTTGTGATGCATGTGGGATAAATCAAAACAATACAATATAATTGTAAAGTGGAAAATTGGACCCTAGTGGTTCCCCACCTAGGAGAGAGAAAGGAAACCACTAGGATGATTTTCACTTGATGCAAAAATGCACTTTACATTCAAAAGAGGGATTGAATCCACTAGATCCAAATCCAAGAGAAATGAGGATGTGAATGCTAAGTGGATTGCAAGTTGTACTATGCCAAAAAGGAAGACAAAATGGATGAAATGAGGAGCTACCAATTCGGGATCGTGCTGCAACTTCAGATATGAGATATTTAGACTAATACAGATCTGCCCTACAAATTTGGAGAAAAGTAGTCGGGATCGTGTGTAAGTTATGCACGGTCCTCCAAAAAATCCGCGAGTCAAAAAGGGTTTTTCTGTCTCTGCAAATGAAGCCTAAATATGCAATTACAGTCACGCACTTACAACCTACACACAGAAAAGAAGGGAAGACAGGTTGTGGATAGGGGTTTGCCTTAGTCAAACCCCGGTTGAGGACTCAACTTTGAAAGAAAGTAATTGCAAATACTTGAATGTGAATAATAGAAATGTATACCTTATAGATCTGCAATTTGTTGATGATGGTTGCTTTGCTTCTTGAATGTAATCACAAGTGTTGCATGAAATGGTAGTTAACATGACAAAAGCCTAACACACACACACATGCTTGCAAATGAATATCGTAATGTTGCTCCAATTGATGAGTGAAGAAGACACATGAAGAAGAAGAAGACTTGATGAAGGCTTGAATGCTTGAACGCTTGAACGCTTAATAATGATAATGAAGGCATCCTCATGAATTTCGCTTATTCTTGCTCCCTTTTCCTTTTCTCCTTTTTCTTTTGGCCAAATGAGGGAATTAAGTCTCCTTTTATACTTTCCTGGGAGGGTTAATTTTCATCTCGCCAAAGCTTGACATAGGAGAAATTAAATCCCAAAAAGAAAATGAGGTCCAAGGGTCGAATGGACCCATTTTGGGTCCAAGCAAAGAGGGAGGACAAGGGCGCCACACCCCTGTCCTAAGGGGATAGGGGCGCCATGTCCCTATCCTGCTCTATTTTGGGGCTTGGACAGGGTCATGAGGTGACACAAGGGCTGAAACAGGAGGAGATTTGGAAGAATAATGTAGAGAGGGGTCCCAATTGAGTAGGGAGATGCAGTCGCTAAGGTGAGGACCTAAAACACAATCAAAATTGCAAGGGTCACAATTTTACGACGCTACAATAATATAAACAGTTTTATGCTATTATTATTAAATTCTTAGAATAGTAAAGTATTACTATCTAAGGGTTCTAATATGTCATTCCCCTTTGAAAATCCTTCTTATCAAGGATTATATTGTGAAAACTATTGTTGAAGCTACTAGAAAGGTTACCAAGTGACATATTTCAACTATAGTACTCATCACTAAACCCAAACTTATGTGATGGTGTAGTTATGAGTAAGTATAGTCATATGACATAAGATTTTGATCTATTTTGAGATGGTTTGTTAGGGAAAGATCAATTGTTGGCTCAAAATAACCTCCAACTCAAGGATGCTAGATCCCTCATTATCCAATTCAAAAAGTGTTGATAGAATGTGAACATGTTTGCCAAGACCTTCTTTAGAACACAAGACATAGAAAATATTTATTTTTAAGAAAAAAAGTAATGTAACTTGTATGCCAATTTTTTACCCATTATAGTATAAGGTCCCATAGAATTTGAGCACCAAATTTTGTCTAATTGTAAACTTGGGGGATGTTAACTTATATAGTTAAAGACACAAAAGACCATATCCCTACAAAATGAGTCAAAAAGGTGTTAATCATCATCCTATTTATATATTTTTTATCCAAGGTTAAGTTTTCCTTGAGATTTTAAAGGATATATACTCTCAATTGTTGGGAGTGTAATTAACATATACCTTGAAACTTCCTAGCAAGTAAGAAGTAAGGGATGGTATAGGTTAGTGATGCTAAACAAATGGAGATGTTAGAAATCAACATGAAATCATTCCAATAATGAGCCCAACCATAAGCAACATGAATTCAAACCATTTCAATAACATATCAAAAAAGGAAAATGTCAAACATGAGAATTAAAGTAAGTAAACTTATAAATACAATGATGCTTTTCCCATGATCGAGTGTGCAACTCTTCCTTTTCCTCCTCCTCTCCAAGATCCTATTGCTATGAATGTTTCTATTAGTTTGAGCACCAATACAAGGATGAAAAATGAAGATTGGGAGATGGTTTATTATGTGAAATTTGTGGGTGAGTATGCAAGGGCTTGTTGAATGTCCATAGTAACACCAAAGATAGTGGTACTACTATGGCAATGGAATGCAAAATTCTTTGAGATATGCAAAACCAACCTCAATATACTTGCTAGTCAAACTCCTCATATACTTGCTAGCCAACCTTCTCTTACAATGGAAATGAGAGCTCCCTTTTATAGGAAAAAAGGGCTAATGGATGATCAAGATTAAATGTCTTAAGAAGGGATATGATTCCTTGAGGATTCCATGATCCTCAATCCATGTGCTCTCAAGCAACCACATGTTGAAAAGTGTCAACAAGGGAATACTTGAGAGGAAAATGGACAAATCCTTAAAGGCTTGAGAAGACATGAAGGAAGCCATTAATGGTTGAGTTGATGGGTTTGGGCTTAACCCAAGGTTGGAGGAAAGTGCAAGAGTTAAATAGGGGTTAGAATAGTCAAAACCCATGTGGGTTTTCTTGTAAAAGGGAAAGGGCTTTGAAGGCTTTGTAAGAGCCTTAATGGCTGAGAAGTGACCCTTCCCCAATCCCATGTGTTTAGGAATGTGCAAACAATCAAGGGATGATTAGGCTAATGAAAGGGGGTTTAGAAATGATTAATGGGAGGGTTAGTGTTCAACTTGCTTTTTCTAGAAAATGCAAGTGGGTGAGGGGATTTAAATTAAATAGGATAATTATTTAATTAAATTCTATGTGTGAAAGTGATGCAGCCATAACTGGTAAAACCCTCAAAGAGAATCAACCAGCTTATGCATCAAGAGCAACACAACGAAAGCAGCAAGAAAACATAACAAGATTACATAAAAAAATCATATTATTGCTTTAGAACTTCCGACAACCATCCAGTTATCATCATATAATCATCAAAGAACATCTAGTAGTTAACAAGTTACATGTAGGCTATCAGCCAGATACAATCCAACTGGGACTCTAAGAATCAACCAGATCACAAAATGCGATTCTCAATTCTACTTCCTCTACCCCTACAAATGACTACATAACATCATATTTATACCCACCGGAACATATCTGGGTCAGCATCATAAGATTACATTTACCAATACAAGAAAATGAAATGTATAACAAGTCGGCCCTAAGAAGTAAAGAAATCTTTGGGGAAAATAACAATCACGAAGTGCGGTTCAGCAGGAAGGTCGACCACATGCCAAAAAATATCGGACAAGACCCAAAATAGATCCACACACCAAGAATTGCAACAGTAATGAAGGAAAGCCAACTGGTAAGCACAATAACTATCCCAGAACCCAGAAACAGTCAACCAGAAGCAATAACTGACTAGAAAAAAATCCAAATGAACTAAAAATCAATCGAAGAATCAAGCAGCTAGACTGAGCGTAGAAGATAGATCTTAAGATTCAAGGTCCTGGTTGTGACCTATTCTGTATTTGAGCATGTTCTAGCAGGCCTGTGAGACGGTTATGTTGTAACCTGGTTGTTTTGATTAAGTAAAAATAGGTATTTGAAAGGTACCCGAACCTTTTACAAGCCAGGAAAACAGAAATGCTAAAAAAAGTGCCTGATCACTTCAAAAAGTCAAAATGAACCCACCGGAAGGGCACAACTTAATACATCATTACATAAAACTCGGAACAAACAACAAAAGGAAAGCAAAAGATAGTAAAGAGACAGAACCAAGGATAGCAACTGGAACTAAATACTATTCAGAATCTCCTCAGTGTGAACAACCATTTGTTTCATGTTGTTTGCTGAGGTCTTCATATCCTCCAGCTCACGACCATCGATGTTGACCTTATTCTTTGTGTTGGCTCTGGTCCTCCTTTCATGACCCTTCTTGTTCACCTACTCTTTATCACCATCCTTCTCTGCATTATTCTCGAACCTGTTGATAAAGATGTTCATGTTGTCCACCGAATATTTAAGGATTTGGAAATTTTGATCAACAAGCTGCTTGACATTGTGCTCCAGCTTGTCAATTCTACTGCCAAAATATTTCAGTTTGTTGTCCATTTCCTTTCTATCTCCCATCTCATTGACCTTTTTCTTCATGGCTAATATTTTTCCAACCATACATTCAATAGCTTGTGCATTATGCAGAATGACCACTAACTCTTTAACATGCTCCGCCAAGGGCTTGTCATCAACTGTAATTCTTGCCATGGCCTATGTATCAGTTTTCAAACTATTAATATCCTTCACCAAAGTAGTAATGGTCTCACAGAAAGCCTTAATGGTATCTTTGTCACCACTATCACTTTGACCCCCTTTTTCCTCGTTATGCAGACTAGTGGTATTCATGGTCTCCACGGTTTCCAAATTATCCTTAACCGGGTTACCCTCCCCTTCTTTGTCTTGACTATCAATCCTCTTATTATCATCATCCTCCTCCTCAAACTCAACCAGAACATAATTGAGATCAGAATTGCTACCCTTTTTAGTCTTCTTTTTCTGAGCCTTCTTTCCAAAGGCTTTCCCTTTCCTCTTTTTAACAGGTTTTTCCTCAAGGGAATCAGTTTCAGAGTCCGACATTTCAGATTCCACAATAATCCTCCTCTTCTTGGCCCTAATCCTCCCTTTTTTTCTAGTTTCTTCTGACTCTCCCTCAGTCTCAGAATCAAAGTTGAAACCACTATCCTTACTTTTTGTAGTCTCATCTCTGGCATGTTTGCCTTTAATAGGCTTTTCAATGCACTTCCCCTTTAGCATTTTATAAACCAAGACCACAAGCCCCTAGTGGAGGGCATGATCGCCTTTAGGGTCCTTCTGGATCTCCTTTATAGTATGATCCATTGAACAGGCCAAGTAATAGGGAAGGCTAACCTTTTCACCATGAGGGAAATGGTTAAGAATGACGAAGTGATGCCCATAAGCCCTGGTAAACCTACCGTCTAAGGTAATCTACTCAATAGAAGCAAATAAGACAAACCTCCATGGCTTGGAAATTCTCTCCGGGGAGTGGTAGGAGTTGTCAATTTTGATCATCTTTCTTCTCTCACCATTTGTAATAGGAAACTTATCTGCAGCTTTATCTGATATCCCTTTGTCCCTGTAAAATTTCATACCCTCGGTAGTCATCCCCGTGGCCTCAGCGATAACCTCTTCGTCTACATTCATCATATGTGATCCAATTAGAACTTTTCCATTTTTCCAGTTCTTGATGAAGTAGCTGGTAATTGTGGGGTCCTTCCCATTCAGTCGTTCCATGAAAACATTGAGACCCCCCTGCTGAAGAACACTCTAGACTTCTTCATTCTTTCTCCATTCAGAGCAGGAAGCAAGTTCAAATCTCTTCTTCTATCCTCCCATTTTTCCAGCACCTTCCTTGAAATGCCTTCTCTCATTTTGATAACTTTTCCTCTGGTTTTTGTGGTTATTCTGTAAGAGCACCCATAATCCATGCCAAATAATGATGATATGACACCTATTTAATAGCTCATTATCTTCAAGCAAGCCTTGCATCGAAAAAGGCAGAAAGGTCATTAGAAATAATGATTAAAAGTACCATGTTTCCTTGTATAGCTTCGGTCCTGATTGAGCAAGGATTTCATTTCACTTGCAATCTCCATTTCACCATAACTAGTGATGATGTCTCCCGATTGGCAAGCCAAGTTGGCTGCCCAATCAGCGCAAGAGTTGGCCTCCCTATAAACATGTGTAAAAACACACATTTCAAACTCTTCATTGATTTTCCTAGTTGCTTTAATAGCATTACTAATCGACCATGACGACGGAAATTTCATATTTAAAAAATTGATAATGTTTAAGGAGTCTCCTTCACACCAAACTTTAGTGCATTTGGCTTCTTTGGCAAGGATAATCCCATGATAAGCCGCCATGGCTTCGGCAACATGGTTGGTCTGTTTTCCTACAGGAATACATTTTATGATTTTACATATTCCCCATTCATCCCTTAGAACCACTCCACATCCTGCAACCCCTAGGTTTCCCTTAGAGGCCCCATCAAAATTGATTTTCATCCATCCCCTAGGCGGACTGGTCCATATCACTCCCTCTCTAGGGTTACTTTGGATACTCTCGAGCTTTTAATCTCCATTTTTTATAGACAAATTGATCCTCCTTAATATTAGGATTATCAATACCACCTATAATATTCATATTTTCCACTATGCTTCTTCTTATTTTTTCAAACACAATGTTAGCTTTAGTATTCTTTTCTCTAAAAATTCTATCATTTCTCTCTTTCCATATACCCTAGCACATGTGTGGTAAAGCAATTCTCCATAGTAAGGTAGTGGTTCTATTTTTTGAAGGATGATGCCATGACTTGAAAATATCCTAAATCAAGTTGGGGAAGCTCCAACTGATATTGAATTGATCTAGACAACTTCCCCAAACATCAGCTGAGAAGGGGCAATGAAAGAGCATATGATTTATTGTCTCCTCATTCTGCTTACAGAGTGTACAGAAACTTGGTATGCTGACACCTCTTTTTCTTATATTCTCTGTAGTAAGAATTTTGTCTTGGAGGGCTATCCAAAAGAAAATGTTGATCTTAGGGGTAAGGCCTTTCACCCATGCTTTAGCCCAACAAGGACTTTTCATGTTATTGTACTGTTGTTGATAAAGAGATGCCACAATAAAAGTACCACTAGCTGTGAGTTTCCAAATTAACTGGTCTTCTTCTTCAATTCTCACCATTGAGTTCATGACTTTGTTCAAACTACCCAAAGACTGATCCACTTGAGATAAGTCTTTCCACTGTCCATCTTTCCAATAATCCTCCACCTTGGTTCCAAATATTTCCTTGCATTGGTTCTGATATCTGTTCCACTCAAGGTTTTCATTTAAAGGGATCTCCAAAAGCCAAGGGTCCTCCCAGAACTGAATAAGATTCCCTTTCCCCAACTTCCATTTTGTACCTTTGATAATTAAGTCTCTAGTCCTAGAGATATTTTTCCAAATATTGGATCCAATTGGGATAATCTCCGCTTTGAGGAAACTTTGAAGGTTTGGACATTGGCTTTTATATTTGTTGTCCCATATTTTTTTCCACTCTCCTTGTTTTCTATATCCTCTCCAAATCTGCTTGGCCATAAGGTATTCATTTATGTCTCTTATTCTTCTAAGGCCCAGACCGCCTTTATTCATAGGCTTACATACCTTCTCCCAAGCAATTAAGTTCATTCTCTTCTTCTCCTCAGCCCCTATCCATAAAAAGGATCTCTATATTTTTTCAATGGCCTCAACATACTTAGTAGGAATCCTAAACAGATTGATGGCATAGAGAGGGATACTTTGAAGAGTGGTTTTTAGCATTTGAACCTTACCTGATTGACTAAGTAGAGCTCCCTTCCATCCAGACAACTTTTTATGGAATTTATCCACCAAGGCTCCCCAAAAGGTATCCAGAGGATCTTGACCTAAAGGGAGCCCCAAATAGGAGGCAGGCAAGCTACCAATTTGGCCACCCAGAATGTTACTAATTTTAATCCTCCTTCTCTTCGGGGTATTGATAAAATAAACAAAGCTTTTAGACCAGTTTATAAGCTGACCAGTAGCCTCTACATAGTTATCCAAAGCCTTTTTTAGTCTTCTAGCGTCCTTCACAGTGGCTTTTCCCATTATTATAGAATCATCAACAAACTGCTGATGAGAGAATATTTGATCTGCCAAAGAAGGATTCAAACCACAAAACTCCCATTTCTCAACTAGTTTTCCAATACATCTCCCCAAACATTCCGCCATGATGATAAAGATCACTAGAGATAGGGGGTCCCCCTACCTGAGACCTCTTGAGGCTTTAAAGAAAGGAGAGGGGAGCCATTCATTAACACAGAGAAAGTAGTTGAAGAAACAAGTTGCCTGATAAGGCCAACACTCCTAGGATTAAAACCAAAAGCAGAAAGAACATCCATCATAAAATCCCAATCCACTCTATCATAGGCTTTAGAAAGGTCAAGTTTCAGAAAAAAACCTTCTTTTTTAGAAAAGGCTAGAGAATGGATGTTTTCATGAACAAAGATGATAGAGTCCAAAATTTGCCTTCTTGGGACAAAACCACTTTGCTAAGGCGATATAATGGAAGGAAGCAATTTGAGAATTCTAGAGGTAAGGACCTTAGAGATAATCTTGTTGAGAGAGTTGCATAAGCTTATAGGTCTGAAAAGATCCATTGAATCTGCCCCCATCTTTTTGGGTATAAGAGCTATAAAAGTACCATTAACTTCTTTCAAAAAATTTCTAGCACCAAAAAACTCTTTCACAGCTCTGGTAACATCATCTCCAATAATATTCCAGTACATTCGGAAGAAGAACATGGGAAAGCCGTCCAAACCTGGGGCTTTGCTGCCCTCAAAGGACTTAACAACTGTCATAATTTCATTATGGGAGGGAATGGCAGTTAAACGATCATTGTGATCTTCCCCCAGAATGGTAGGTATACTGTCCAAAAGTTCCCTTTGGGCCTGTATATTCAAATTCTGATCCTCAACAAGTAAATTAGAGAAAAATTCCATAGCAGCCTTGCTCATGGAATCATCATCTTCAACACATCTGCCATTCACTTTAATCTGTACAATTCTATTTATGGCCTTATGTCTAAGGGTGGACATATCGAAGTATTTAGTGTTCCTATCCCCCTCCTTTAACCAGACATTTCTTGATCTTTGTTTCCAGTAGGTTTCCTCTTTAGCTATTATTTCATGATATCTCATCAGAATAGCATCTTTAGTGTTTCTAGACATATAGGTATAACCATTGTGTTGTATCTCATCTTGGATTTCCTTGAGTTCTAAGAGGGTTGTTTCTTTTGAGGTAAAGATGTTCCCAAAGCAACCTTATTCTACTTCTTGACATTATCTTTAACATTCTTCAGCTTTTTGACCACTTTATACATGGCGTTGCCTTCAATACTGACCTGCCACCAGTCCTTAATCTTACTTTCCAGATCTGGGTGTCTAGTCCACATTTTTTCAAATCTATAAGGGAAATGTCTCCTTCTATTCTTTACTTCAGCCGTTAAGGTTATAGGGTAATGATCTGATCCTACCCTTATGTGAGAAGATAAAGAACATTCATAAAGATTAAACCAATCAAAGGAAAGAAGAGCTCTATCCAGTCTAACCTGAATCAAATCCTCACCACTTCTTCAATTAGTCCAGGTGTATTTGACTCCTTGCAACTCCAGATCATGAATGGCATTATTGTTTATAAAGTCCATTAGGTCCATTCTGCTATCCAGATTAGCATGACTCCCTCCCCTTTTCTCATTTTCCTTCAAGGGAGTGTTGAAATCTCCCATAATTATCCAGTTGTCCTCAACAAACCTTCTTCTCAGCTCAGTAAGATATCTCCACATCTCGCTTCGTCCAGTATTAGTGTTAGGAGTATAAACATTAGTTAGGACCCACGTAGTGCAATTCTTAATGTGCTTAAATCTAATACAGGCCAAATTGTTGTCCTGAATTAACACCTCTCCTTCTATATTGTTTTTGTTCCAGAATGTAATAATTCCTCCTGAGGCTCCTTCTAAACTACCTCCATTGTCTCCTCCGTTTTGGTTGTAATCAATTTTAATGAAATAAAACAATTTGTTTTGCATTGCCTCCATCATATCTTTGTGTTTTCATTGTGTTACTCTTGTTGACCGGAGTTGAGGTCCCTCCTAACCAGTGACTCCTTCAAGGAGGATAAAGAGATTTAAATAAATATTTTAATTTATTTAAATGTGAGAGGGGGGTTTTAGGATAAGATGAATTAATTAAGCAAATATGTTTTGTTTATTTAATTAATAGAAGAATAAAGCTAGGATGAATTAATTAAATATTAATTTAACTAATAGTCAAAAAAGGAAATGAATTATTTAAATGTGAATTTAATTAATAGTTGAATGATTAGTAATTAAAAAAATATTAAATTCATTTAATTAGGTAGGACAAATTTAGATGCCTACATTTGCCCCTCTTTGAGATAGTGTGGTTTGTCGCATCATTTCAAAGAAAAAATAATAATCATGGTACATGTCCCCATGTGCATTAGGTTGGTGGTTAGGTATGCCTCCTCGACAGATTGGGCAAAAAAAATTTGGAAAAATTTGGGCGATCTCTCAAAAATTTCCAAGGAAATTAGGCATGGTAGAATAGAGGATTTGGGATTGAATGGCGAAGGAACATGCAAAAAAGGATGAGCTAGGCATGAATCTTGAGTGACAAAGGAGAAGGGTAAGATGGTAAGTACCCTTACCCTAGGTCATGTAGGGGATACTATGCAAATGCAGTGTTTTGTTGTGCATCTAATTGGTGTTGCACAATCAATTAATATAGTTTTGGCACAATTATTTTGACAATCTGGTGTAATTGTTTGAATATCTCCTATTTAAGTCAAAGTGTGACAATTGATGTCAGTGTTCACTTGAATAGGATAAAGTCTAAGTAATTAGGTCAAATTGACTTGTTGAGATTTAGACAATTGATGTAATTTCTCGATGAAGTCAAGGCATCTAAGCCAAATTACTCATTGAGACTTAGACAATTGATGTAATTATCCATTTTGAATGTGTTTGATTGTTAGACCAATTGATAGTTGAGTTTAAATGGATAACACAATAAATTGTTTTACTTACAAGATGATCTAGATGGCACAGGTTATACAACCCCTCATTTAATAGATGGACTATGATGTACTTGGCTCAACTAGTTTGTGGCACACAATATAGGGTATTTGGTGATGATGACTTGTATGGGGAGGGTGAGCAGGGGGGGAAGTTTTAGATAGAAGGTTGGAGGACCTAGTACCTAGTCGTTTAGCTCGAGGCTACCTTTAGAAGAGGATTGAATATAGTATCAATTGGCATAACTATGATTTATGAATGATATGCAGGGATATGGATTTTTGGATGGATTAAATGTAACAAAATACAACAGTAGGATATGTTCATATGAAATGAAATGGATGGATATTGTGCCTTTCATAGTACTTATTTCATCATTGAGCTTATTTGGTATTGATCTTGACCAAGGTATCAGAAACCAAGGTTGAGTGTTACACCTGTAAACAAACATATTGTAGACAAGGAATATTCTCCTCCATTTTTGGTCATATGTTTATGGTCGAGGTATAAACTATAGTCAATAAGCCATAGTGATCAATGGCTCGGTATTTTTGCATAAGATCTCATAGCTTTATGAACTTGCCATGTAGACACCATAAGTATTTGCCCCGAAACTTCATTAGAACAATCCATAGACAAAAACAAAGAAAAGATATCTTGAACCATCATGGCCACTCTAAATCACGTGTGGACATCCTCAAGTAGCATCAAAACATGATATAACACATAAATTGATAATAGCCAATCAACCAAATAGAATCTTCTTGCCAAAAGATGTGTCTTCATGTCTTGTTTTCAAAATGTTTCCTAGTTAAGATGTTTGTTTCATGTTTGGTCTAGGATTTTTTATTTCTCTTCTTGTTTGGCTATTTGATGTGTATGCTAATTTTTGTTTCATGTCTGGCCTAGTATTTGACATACTATTTGTGTGAACAAGAATCAGTTTATTGTAGTGTTTTCAATTGGTTTTTGTGATGTTTTTGAATTTTATAGTTTTTCTAATTTTTTTTGGTTACTCTGTAGGATATTTTCAAGTGCTTGATAGTTGGTGTAAAGTAGCTTCAGGAGCCATTTGATATTCAACATCCACTCCCATCATTATGCAAATAAAATTTTCCTTGAGTTAGGTGTAGGTGTTAAATGTGATGGCAAGACTATAGAACAAAGATAAATGATAGATCAATATCAAGCCATGGTAAGTATGGAATGTTGTGGATGAAAGAATTTGATTGATGAATCTGAAAGATGTGTTATGCCCTGCATACCTAACCCCATCAGTTTCCTTGTCTTGAAAATATGGGCCCCCTTTCCTTTTCTTTTTGTAGTTTTGCTTTTTCTTAGTCTTTGCCTTTTCCACCTTGGAATCCCAGAACCTCAGAGTTCTGAGGTGCTCCTTGCTTTGTTTTGAGTTCTACCTCAGACAAACCTTGGAACCCTAGAACCCCAGAGTTCTGAAGTTAGTTATCTTTAAAGGGGTTTTCCCACCTTGAAACCCCAGAGTCCTGAAGTGGGTGATAAAATTGATGTTTTGACTATATGATAAGCTAATTCTTGGTTCTTTCTTACAAATTAGAGTAATTGAATAGACCAGACATCCAGCAAGAAGGTTAAAGATCTAGATAAGCTACCTATAACAATGAAGTACCACTACCAAGGCCAGACTTATGCTTCTAAATTGGAAGATCAGATCAAATGGGTAACTGATATTGAAGTAGGTCATATAGAGTTGGAAGATATTAGAACACAGCTGGACAAACCAAGGTTGGATGCTCCTTATAGGAGGATCAAGAGGTCAGGGCTAGTGGAGGCAACCATTTTTCCATAATCTTTACAAGCCCCAGAGTTCATTATGACTATTTCACAATTGTATGATGCAGACACCAGGAAATGTATAGATGACAAAGGTCAGACAGTGATAGATTTATCAACAGACATGCTAGGTTTGGTATTTGGTATTCCTTCTAGTGATGAAATGTTGTTGACTACTAAGGAGGAGGCAACAAAGGTTTGGGATAAGGATACAACTTCCTGTAAGAGACATATGAATGAACATTGGCTAGAAGAAGAGAGAAAGACGGGTTTAAAGGCAAGTGATATTATAAGAGCTGATTTCAAAGAGCCACAACGAGACTTGATAATCATGTTGAGCAAGGTCTTCAGTAAACCAAATTGTCGATATTTTTACCCATGGATGTTCTAGTTTATGACCACCATTTTGATTGGGAAACAATATTATGACTGGGCCCAAATATTATCAGGTAACATACATAAGAAATTGATCGATGTGCATAAAACGAAGAAGTTCTTCTTTACTTATGTTATCTGGGTAGTTGTTCAAACAAGTAAGTTTCGAGGACTACAAACAAAAGGTCAACTTGGGGATGAAGAACGACAGAAGAAGGTATGGGAGTATTACACTCAACTCTCTCTAAGAAAGGAAAAAGCACATTTTAAGAGGATAAATGATGCTTTCCTCTTTCCCATTATCACAAAGATCACAGGCAATGAAGGTTATAGAATAAGCCTAGAGGCAATGGCAGTAATAAAGGAATGGGGATGTTGGTTCCTCTAGAATCAATGTTCTACATATATCAAAGTTAGTGGCTTTACAGGAAATCCCATGTTGTTGCTCAGGTATTGTAATAACAGGTGATACTTCTGGAGTATGTCAGGAAGATGGTCGGATTGAAATCATTACTATCTTCAAAGCACAAAATAGGTGTTGATTTCTATATGACAATTGGTTATTTTTCTTGTTCAAAAATTCAAGTGGCTAAGGTAGCTGAGAAAGAGTTACAGGACTTACATTTTAAAGAATTTAATTATGCTCAAGAATACTATGATCCATATCATAAATTGAAGAAAATGATGCCAAAAGCATATGAGGGACATAAACCTAAGTTGGAAGACTTCTGGGCTAACCTTCAAGATAGCTTTAAAGTTAGGGAGAAGAGTTATTCTCAGCTCACAGTACCACAAATAAGAGATTTTGAAATAGAGACAAATCTTTCTAAAGAATTGAGGGATGATGGTGAGATATTAGACCTAACATACAAAGAGAAAAGAATTGATAAGAATCCCCTTTCCCCAATAAGATGGTCGGGACAGGAAGAAGTAGATATAGATTTAATAACACAAAATGTTGTAAAGAGAACTAAACAATGATTGAGTTTGAGGATTAGGCCGAGTGTTTCAAAGGGAAAACATAAAGAATCAACCACTGATAATCCTTAGTCAAAGGTACACAAGGAATACGCTTGAAGAACAAGTTCTAGTTCTAGAAAGAGCACATCTACAAAACTTGATGAAGTTGGTGGAGCATTGCCATCCACAAAGGAGCTTATGAAACAGGTAAAGAAACAAATGCAAAAAATTGAGTTGTTAAAGAAAGCAACAAATTTTGCAATAAGGGAGGGATTAGGAGATGTGCCACTTGTAGAAATACATCCCATTAGGGTTTCTATTGGGAAAATGCCAGGATAAGGCACCGTGGAGAAAGATGAGAAAGGAAAGATTCATGAAGGAATGCTTACATCAACTCAACCTCCACCTACTGCAACAACACAAGCTCCTATTTCTACATCGTCAACTACTACAATTCATGTAATAGTGTCGGTGTCTACACCAACTAATATATTTTCTACAACATCAATAATGTCACCCCCATTAATACAAAATATTGCACCTATAATGACTCCTACTACTGAAAGGGTGACCATTCATAATATTGAGTCCAATTCTGATCAGGAGGATCAACAACCTATTATACAATTGACATGAAGGAAGGTTGAGAAAAAGAAAAGAAAGAAAATAGTTCGACTTGAGAAACACTCACAGGTGATTGAACAAGAATAGGTGGATCCTATGGATGTAGATGAGTGAAATCTACAATAGAAGCAACTGGCTAAAGGGGAGAATGAACAAGATGAGATTGATGATGAACATGATGAAATATTTGTTTTAACTCCCGAGGACCAAGAAAATTTGTTTAAGGAAATAGCAGCTGAAGGAGGATTGAAACAGATAGATAAATCCAATAAAGGGTTTGAAGAAGAAGTGAGCAAAAGGTTAGGAAAGATGCATAAACAACAACAATTGATTATTAATATTGCTCTCCAAACAAACCAAGCTCAGCAGATTGCTTCAACCAAAGATGTTCAAATTCCTGAGCGAGAAGAGGATAAAGGTAAGAATCAAGAGAAAGAGAAAGATGAAAGAGAAGAGAAATTATGAAAGGTACACAAGGTGACTATGAAGATCGTAGAACAAGAAGGTGATAAGGATGAAAACACACCATAGTAGTTAAGTTTCACCTTTGAGAAGAAGAAGAAAGTAGTATTGCCAAATATCACCTTGTAGAAAGCAATCACTCAAGAGCCATGGAAAACAAAGAAGGCGAAGATAATACATTATTTATCTAGAACCAGTTCTGGTGAGGTGATTGTTGATATTGCAGCTCCTATACAAGTTGAAGGGGAAATCTCCTCAAAATACTAAGTTTCACAGGTTAGATTGGGTAAACAGACTAAGTGGGGAGAGTTAGATACTTTGGAACTTGCTACTAGTGTGGTAAGGAGAAGAATGGAGAAAGAACACATTTCTTAGTGAGACGTTAAGGCACAATTGGAACAATATAAGTAGCTACTTGTAGAAATGGGCAAACCACTGGATGTGTAGATGATAGTTTACCTTCAACTTCATCACTTCCAGAAGGTGATGTGAGAACAATCATTGAAGTGACAAAGGTGGCCGCAACAAAAAAATATGGGCACAAAATAATGCTTCTAAAATTAGAATGTTTTTTCACAGAATACTATGGTGATATATAAGAAAGCCTCATAGATAGAAGGAACTTTGGCTTCATGTTCTCAAACAGTGAGAGCGAAAGCTCAACATTTTTACTAAACAATATGAGATATTGAATAAGATTTGGAATCTCAGAGAAAATATCATAATGGAGGAAGATCTCTTGGGAGGAGATAATATTGGGAACTTGGAGTCTTATATATACATTTTAGAATTAAAGATTGAGATGCTTTAGCAGTATGGAAAGAGCCTAACAGATATCCATCTTCCTCTCCTTGGTTCGATAAAGAAATATGAAAAGTTTGTAGAAAAGTTGTTAGGTATTTTTGGACTTGGTATTCTTAGTACTGGACGTTTGGTGGAGGAAAATATACTCCGTGAGTGGGACTCACATGTAGCACGTTATTTTATAATTTCTGTTGAGTTTAGTGTTGAGTCAATGGATGGATATACATACTTGGTGACTCAATGTCAACAGGCTACAGGGATAATAGAGAAGTTAGAGGATAAAAGTAAGAATGCAAAGGAGATTTTGAAGAAGTTCAAGTTTAGAATCAAATAAGTTGTTGTTCCTCCTACTGAGCTAGTGGCATGTTTCATTAGTAACTACAAGAGCTATAAAAAGAAGTAAAAGATAAACATATAGTTGCTAATGATAGCATGATATTTTTGAGAATTCTGCATGTCACTAGTACTGGGACTTTAGCTACTTCTCCAACACATAAATTAATTATTGAGAAAGTTTTGCATGATTACAAAGTGTTGGTTCATGGAGCACCATTTTCGTAATGGTCACCCAGTCACAATTTTGTAGTAGTTAACTAGAGTTAGAGGCAGAGACTTGCATGTCAACTATGACTCCTTTATTTTATAGTGCTTAATTTAGATAGATTTATTTCCTAGAAAGTAGGACAATAAACTCTATAAATTGGAATTTCATTATAGGGTCCGCGAATTGATGATTTGAGGTCCAATTAGAAATTCTTTTAGATATTTTATGAGTTTGAGTAGCTGTTATGATACATTCTTTGGAGTTAATACAAGAAGAAGCTTATAGATTGCCTAAGCTATGGGTATGTGCTATGAATTTGTTCTTTGCAATCTAGTAATGTCTATTATTTGAAATCAACAACTTGTTTTGATCTTTGTTTTATTGATTTATGAATCATATTGTGCACGTAAGTGGTGCATGAGAGTTGATGTGATAGAACAATATTGTGGTGGTATTTGTTTCCATGAATTTGTGACATTGCATGACTTTGCATGTTTATTGGAGGTATGTTACTGAATGCTAGTTTGAATGATATTGATGATATTTAGACTGTAGGGTGCTAATTGCATAGTTCATTAAATTGTTATTGTATTGGTTTCATTGTTATTTTATTATACCCCTAATCTATCTTTTTCTATTTATTTTGAGAGAGAATCTAAATCAGAAAAATAAAAAAAAATAAAAAAAGTTATGCTATTGGAAGTTGTTTCAACCAGCAGGTCCCTTGACAGGTACAACTGCATCAACGATTGAGTTGCTCATCACCACTGAGAACCGACTATGTAGACCTTGGAGTGGTTAGTTTCCTAAAACTTATTGCTTTTCAGGAGAGGTGGAAAGTGTTCACATAAAATACCTGACTGTTGGTGAATGTGTCAAAAACCTGTCAATAGAAACTGACGCTAGAATGAGGGCAAAACAATTTATCCTAACTTCCAATTGCATGGTCATAGTATGACTTAACCTTGTGCTCCCAGGAGATGGACTTTTACCTTTCACACAAACCTAACCTCAATTATGAGAAAGAAAAAATCATTTCCCAACTATACCCTCTTTCTTGCAATAGTAGAAGGAATCATAGTGATTGGTTGCGAGTAGGATGTCCTTGACAACAAAAGGCAGAAGGGTATATGCATAGAAGTGGAGGAACAAAGGAAACTCCTCACTCAAAGAAACCCTCAACCACCTCCTCCATAGCCAAGGAATTGAGATACTAACCTGGAGCATTTATCATCTTTCTCTCTGGAGAGGTTTCATAAAGTTCTTAGGAGTAACTCTTCTCCATCAGACTTAGTAGAGTTAGGACCTGCAACTAGGAAGAAGACAAATAAAGCTAAGGGACAACCTTCAATAGACTCACCAGTACAATCATCCAAACCCAACGTAGGAGACCAACTAATCCCTAGTCCTCACACCAACACTGTACCTTTCATAACTCAACATCCACCAACACCACCTACAATGGCCTACTTCAACCAAGATCATACACCATCGGGAAATATACTTGGAGGGATACATGACCTACCTAGGAATCTAGACAAATTATGTAGTAAGTTCTACTTTGGGGGACCTAGGATCGCAGATGAGCATATTGAAGCATTCAAGGATGTAGTGGTTCGTAATAACATTGAACATCAAGACGTGGTATGTAGACTTTCCCATATTCACTTGGGGAAAATGAGTATAATTGGTATTTGACTCTACCAGCAAATTCCATTAATGGTTGGGATGTTTTAGAGAAATCTTGTATCAATCAAATTTTGAGTGTATGTAGATCCTAGAACATTGTATCATCAATTTGCTTCCCTTAAGAAGTTACCTAATGAACCTTTGACAACTTTCAATACCAACTTCCAAAGGGCATACAAGAGGTTATAGGCTCCTTATCAAGTAGCACCGAATGTAGCAATTGATTCGTATTTGAGAGCCATTGACCCATGGAGTGCGATGTTTATCAAGAAGAGTGTGCCTGAAGATCAAATGGATACCTTGGAAAAGTTTATGCATTGGTGATCAACATGAATCAAGAATTGAATCATACACCTAGGGGGATTGGATACAACTTGCCCATAGGAGTGAACCAAGGAAATTACAACCAACTCCCCAGAGTACCATCACCCTTGCCAATAGGAGCCCTGACAATGAACCCAGTACCCCTTTATGCACCTCAACCTCAAGCTAGTCAACAATTTGCTACACAAGCTTTAAAATGGTAGAATAATGCCAATGTCAACCCTATCCAAACATAGTACGTTGATCAAATACATGGGACAAAGCAATAGTATGGTAACTTACACACAACAAACCAAGCCCTAACTTTGATGCCTGAGAGTCAAGGGTCACATATATCCGCTGAAGTAGAAGCTTTAAAGAAGATGATTTTGCAAGTTACTTAAGATCTTAGTCAACTAAAGATGAATCCTCCAGGAGGGTACAACAAACCCCAATCATATAATAATCAGTGAGGTTATAATAATCTGAATCAAAATAAAAGATATAACTCCAAGCCACACAATAGATAATGGAACACGGTTCCAAACAATGGTGGGATAGACCATGACCATCCTGACACAAGGGACATCCATAAAAACACCCAAAGTGTTACCCTAGTGGATATGAATTTTCTAACTAATTGGTGCAAGTTGCACGATACGACATCACATTTGGAAGTCAATTGCACCCAGTTTGAGAAAATGATTAGGATTTCTCAAGCTGACTCTCAATCGAAAGGGTGTTCTAATGAGGAACCAGAAAAGGTTAATACAACAATGTTGGTCGACACATTCCTCTACAAAGAGTTTCAAGAAGAGGCTGAAGGTGAAACATGTGTTTATGATGCACAAGCCTTCCAAACTAGAAATAATTACAATCTCAAAAGTCAAGGCAAGGCACCATTGATAGAGCCACCTCCTCCAAAAGGCGGATTTATACCTTCTGATGCAAACGCAAGCAACAATCCTCCCCCTCCTCAGGATTTTCAAGGAATACGTCCTAGACAAGGACAAAGCAAAAAAATAGTACAGTTAGAATCTCAGAGCAGTGAGGTCAAGATGGCTGACTTGAATGAGGTCAATGCTAATATTAGTAATGATTCCATAAAAAACCCTCCATTCCTACTCAGCCTAAAGATATACAGAAATAATCTACATAACTATTTGGTAGATTTCGATGCTTTTGGATACGTAATTCCTCATTCCATATGTCAAAAGATTGGTCTTATCCCAGTGCGTGCAAACAACAAGGTGGTACAATTAGACAAGACCAAGGTTAATGTGATTGGGGAGTTGAAAGATTTGTATATTCAGTTGGGTGTTGACCCGCTCATATCCCGTTACATTGACATCCAAGTAGTTGATATTCCAGAAGTATATGGGATGCCTCTCAGTATAGATTCGTTGAAGACTTTGGGAGGTTACTTTTCAACTTGTTTTATGTACTTATGGCTTCCATGGAAGGGTGTAAGTAACTAGATCTAGTTTGACAATGAACCCAAGTTTAAGAAATTGGTTATGGATTATGGGGCTCCCAATGAGGTGGTATATGCTTAAGTGAGTCTAGGAGTTTATAGATTGAATGAAATTCTCACCTTCTCTAAACCTACAATTCCCCAATCCCACCAAGTTGATGTGGAAGAGCATATGGGGATGATTAAGGATTTCATTGCAGCAATGAAACAAAGGATGTGATTGCTAGGAGACGACATGAAAGTGCAATATTTATTACTCCCACAATGGTGTAGGATACATCAGCAAGAACATTCAGAGATATCATATATCCCTTGCCAAAATGAAGTTACAAAGTTGATGAGTCCAGTCCCTTGTGAAGATACTAACTACGACATTCCAGCTAAAGCAATTAAAAGCCCGAATCATGATAAACTAATTCTTCAAAGGGAGAAAATTACAATAGAAGAACCCCAACCAAAGCAGTGCAAGAAGGAGGTCCTTCTAATAGAGATAGGAAAGTAGGAGGATGAGGAGACTCAACCTCTTATGGAGCTTCAAGTAGAGCAATCCACTTCCACAATGGTCTAAGTACTCTCAAAGCATGTAAATGAGCAACCTCAAATACTGGAAGATGTCGATCTCAGGGAGCAGCAATTGTCTTCCGAAAGTAATCTTTAGCCAATGATAACTGAACCCAAGCTGAAAAATACAAAGAAGTTGAAGGATGAAATCTAGTTTCTAAAGTTTGATGGATCTAGATCCAAACAAGGTAGTGGAGTAGGAGTTGAATTAACCAGTCCCAAAGGGAAGACCTTTCTATCCTCCTATCGACTCTAATTCCCTTGCACTAACAATATGATTGAATATGAAGCCTTAGTTAGAGGACTCCTCTTCACCCATAAAAAAGGGGGCTAAATGCTTAAGAGTGCAAGGAGATTCCAAATTGGTGGCTAAGCAAATAATAAGTCAGTGTGCATGTCATGAAAAAAGGCTAGCAACATATAGAAACTGAGTATGGGGATTGATTGAAGACTTTGGCACTTTTGACATCCAATCAGTGCCCAGGAAAGTAAATGGAATATCAGATGCATTTGCTATTGCAGCAAGTACATTAAAACTAGTAATTCAGTCTCCTCTGAAAATATTTTTTGTAGAGTTAGTCTCCACACCAGTTGTACCTGATAATATCAAGCATTTTCAAGTTTTGGAAGATGATAGACACATCCTATCTTTCCTAGCTAATTCTGGTGCGTTTGAGGAGGAGATTATTGAAGAAGATGATAGATCAAACACTGTTGATGAAGATGGTAATGAAGAAATTGTCAATCTACCTACAAATGTAATTCCCATAGGTATGGTCACTTTAGAATGGATTTTTGACCTGACCATAGGGTAAAAGAAAGTCTGACCACATATTCAAATGATGGAAAATATGAACCGCACAATATTGGTCAAGAGGGTCAAGAGAAGATAGTTTATATTGGGAAAATTTGTACTCCCACTGAGAGAAAATTATACAAATCTTAAAAGAGTACATTGATATTATAGAATGGGGATATGAAGACCTGAAAATATTCGATACATTTATTATCACACATGTTATACCTTTGAAACCAATACGAAGCCATTCAGATAGAAGTGGCGATCGGTCAATTCATTGATAGAGCCCTTGATTTTTTAAAGAAGTCCAAAAGTTGCTTGTTGCTAGGATTATTTTCCCCGTACACCACTCCACTTGGGTAGCTAATCTCATGCCACTAAGGAAAAATAATGGAGAGATTAGACTTTGTGTTGATTTTTGTAACCTTAATAAAGCATCGAAGAAAGATAATTATCCACTCCCTTCCCTAGATGAGGTATTGCAAATTGTTAATGGTTCACAGATGATGTCATTCCTGGATGGTTATTCTAGATATAACCAAGTGTTGGTGAACCATGAAGACCACATGAAAACAACATTTACTACAAAGTGGGGGACTTATGCATACCACAAGATGTCATTTGGGTTGATTAATGCCAAAGTAACATTTCAAAGAGCGATGGATACAACCTTCAAATACTTGATTGGTAAATGCATTATCATATATATGGATAACCTTACCATATTCTCCAAAGTCAGGAGAGATCACTTGAACCACCTTCGCAAAGTTCTAGAAAGATGCCAAAAGTATGGGATATCTCTTAATCCTAAAAAGTGTGTATTCGAGGTTGTTGAAGGGAAGCTCCTTGGTCATGTAATCTCTGTAAGAGGAATATCCATCGACCTAGATCGAGTGGAAGCACTGTTGAAATTGCAGATGCCTAGGAGTGAAAAAGAAATGAGATCTTTCTTCGGGAAGATCAATTTTGTGAGGAAATTCATCACTCGATTTGCAGAGATAGTCAATCCACTGAACAAAATGATGAAGAAGGATGCTAAGATTGAATGGACTATTCAAGCAAGACAGGCCTTTTCCCAGATCAAGATGTCCATTGTTGAAGCTCCTGTACTGACTAGTCCTTATTATACTCTATCATTTTACATATACTCTTTTACCTCATTGCATTCTAGCGCCACTATTATAACACATAGGCAAGTATGGGATGAAAAACCAATAATATTCATGAGATCCCCTTTTAAGATTGTTGAGGTGCGATATTCTTCTCTTGAGAAATAGGCCTTTTCTTTGGTAATAGAAGTTAAGAAATTTAGACATTATATCTTGAGGAGCAAGATATACACGATTGTACTTGATCAAGCAGTTAAGTCATTGCTTATGCAATTAGAGCTAGGAGAACACCGAGGGAAATGGATGGCCATTCTACAAGAATTTGATCTAGAAATGCATCCAATGAGGTTAATTAGAGGCTAGGGTTTGTCTCAAGCTATGGCGACTGATACCCCTCAAATCCAATGCTAGCAATATACATTGCAGTTATTCACTCAAGACCCATAGTAAACTAGTTTTGTTTTTATCTTGTTGAATAACAAGTGTCCTAAGGGGTTGACTGCCACACAAAGATGGGCTTTAAGGCTCAAAAGTGCTAATTACATGATCAAAGATTCCACACTATACAAAAAGAATTACGAAGGCATCTATCTTAGATGTGTAGATCAACAAGAGGCTTGTAAGATGATTGAAGAATTTCATGGGAAGTATGGTACAAGCCATGGGTCGGCAGATGCTACAACACATCAGATATTGAAAGTAGGCTAGTATTTGCCTAACATTTTTAAAGATACCCATGAACATGTTAGACACTGCCATACCTATCAAACTGTAGCTTCCAGAGAAAGGAATCCCGCCATGCCTCTCCAACCAATGTTTGAGGTAAGACCATTTGCCCAATGGGCATTAGATTTTGTGGGTGTTATTAATCCTAATTAGTCCTCGGGACACAAGTTCATTCTCACAACAATGGATTATTGTACCCGATGGACGGAGGCCATAACATGTAGGAATGCTATTGCAGAAGTTATTCTTAAACTCATTGATGAGTATATCATCACCAGGTTTGGTATGCCATTTGATTTGGTATGTGATAATGACCCCACTTTTTGTTTAGCACAATTCATGCAATGGTCATATTAGTACAAGGTAATCTTGAAATTTTCATCTAATTACTATCCACAAGGTAATATAGTAGTTAAATCCATGAATAAGAATATTTTAGATGTTATTAAGAAGCTACTAGAGAAGAACCCTAGGGATTGGCACAATCAATTGAGGTACACCCTATGGGTTGATCGCACTAGAGTTAAATCTGCCCTAGGGACTTCTTCCTACTATCTTGTTTATGGCCAAATCCATGTTTTCCTGGTAAATTTATAGATACATGTCCTCCAGCTAATGAAATAAATTTAAATTGAGGACCAGGTGGAAGTGCCCCTCCTAAATTTGTTAAAACTTGATGAGAAAAGGATAAATACCCTGCAACACTTTGCTAAGAATCAAGCAATTGTTAAGTGATGGTTTTATAAAAGAGCCAAGGTGAAAGCCTTTCAGATCTCTAATAGTTATTTTATGGGACAAGGCCAAAGAAAAGAAGGGCGATCATAATAAGTTTGAGAGATTGTGGTTAGGTACTTATAAGAATCTTCTACAACTCTTCTATGTCGGTTCTTTCACTATTGGTTCTCTCCTCTGTCAGACTCAATGGCTGACTGTCGGTTGCCTCACTGATGCCGGTTGAATACTTCAACCCTATTCTTCCTCACACTTAGTCTCTTCTTCTTCATCTTCTTGGTGAGCACTTGAATGATTTCTTCTCATATGCAGCAACATTCTCTCATTTAGCAGCAACCTTCATCGATTTTGGCTTGCATATTTATAACCTTGTTTTCCTGCCAAAATCCAATTCAAATTTTAGGCAGTTAGGGTTTCCTCATCAACCTTGAGGCAAACTAAATCCAATCAAATCTCATCTAATCTAATCAACTTGATTGATGAACTGTAGCTCATCAATAAATCTTGCCATTGTCGTGCCTTCCTGATCACACCTTTTATTTTTAGCAACCTTCATTTAACATGTCGGTGGATCTCTTAGTCGATCACCAAGAATGGTTTTGCATTCTCCTTCACCTACCTCGATCTGGTCAAACAGTCTATGCTAGATCTCTATTGTCCACCTGACCTCGAGTCCCAAACCCCTTCTGCACATCTTGTGAATCATGCAGTTGACATAAATGTCAACCTGTCACCATCTACCTCGCCGCCTGATACTTCACCGACTCAACATGTCAACCTATGCATGCATGCCACTTTACCTCCACGTGGCCCCTATGGCAGCATCCACCTTTGCTGGATCATCTGTGTTGGTATGGATGGGATCACTGACCAACCCCATTATCGTGTTCTTTTGTCATTCCTTTAACCCTACCGATTATACCCTAACCGGTCTGCCATCACCTTGAACTCTACTTCTCTTCCGATGGATCTCTTAACCAGTCAGCGCTCTTGCTAATCTATCTTATGCACATCTTCATCAGATGGGAGTCTTTTGCATTTGCATCTTGTCTACCTTATCAGTGGACATACATACCATTAAACCCCTTGATGACACCATGTCATCAACCTTCAACTATTTCCATCTGAGGCATCTACATACCGGTTGCACTTTCTATCTGCAACTTCTCAACCTTTCCTTCTTCATCATCGGCCCATACATCATCTCAACCAGTTTGCCAAAGTGACAAAGCCATCACTTCTTTACTCTCCCTTATTTGTCTCAGTGGCACAACATGCCAACCCTATTTGATCCAATGTAGATCTCTGATATTATGCACCTGAGGCATCTTTGTGATTCACCGATAGATCCAATGTGAGCCTTCAATCACCTACCTTCTACTCTTCTCTCTTATCTCAGAGGACTATGATGCATTCTATGCATAATAGGAGATAAGCTCCACTTACTGGAGGGAGTGGATCCTTGTATCTACATCCTACAATGCACTCATGTGGCTTCTTTGTCTATGCAACATATCTTCAAAGACACACATGTGATCCAATTGAGGCACATTCACTGTCAGTCATCTCTTCAATGGTGACTGCATCATTATTCGGTGGGAGTCCTATTGTTTGACATCCACACAACATACCGGTGACCTGTATACACCCTTCTCCTCCAGTGTTGATGTGATTCTTGATAACATTTCACCTCTTAATCATAATCAACAACCCAACATCTTTCTCACTCATAGATGTCATCATTTACCAGTTGTTATATCATACCCATCTCCTATTTATATCTTCCACACAAGTCAAGCACTAACTTGTGTATTGGTGACTCCAATGGTCATTCTTCTAAATGACATTCTCTCTCTTTCCAGTGGCCTGCTAAGGTAGGTGACATCAAAGACATCACATCAACTATATTCCCATATTGGTTGTCCTTCTATACCAGTTAACATCAATGACAACACAATGCCAACAACAGGGAGTGACAAGTGACACTATGAGAGAGCTCCTTGATCAGAACTCTTGAGTTGAGTACTACAAGAATCTCTACTTCTTGGTTGTTCCTCAAGAGAGATTGGCACTGACATATGGGTAGAGTCGGGGGATCTCAAAGACAAGAGGGCAGCGAGGGAGTGGTGGGTCCTAGGAGAGACCCTCTAGGTGGTGATGATGGCGCAGGTGTTGCAGGTCGTAAACCCACAGGTTCGAGAGACAATCATGCATGATTCATCTTTTAAGACTTGATTCCATCTTTGATTTTTACCATGGGACATTGTACATTATTGACTATTATTTTTGTGATTTCATTGTATACTTGGAAAATTTATTTTTATGATGATATGAAGACATGGACTCTATATGATGTTGATTCGATTTATCATGCATGTTATTTGATGATGCTCTATTGATGACCTATATGATGATTACTCTCATGATATTTACACATGATCTATCTGATGCTGATGATTTTATTGATGATCTATGTTACATGGTGATTCATTTGATGACCTGTCTGCATTTGATTTTATGGATGATGTTACAATGATCTTATCTATGATATATGCATTGATTATTGATGACATGCTTATATTTGATGTAATGATCTATATCTACATGTGATACCTATGATGATGATTTTTATGATGCAATGCTTAAATGATGCTACATGATGATCTATATGGTGCACTTGTAATGATTATGATATTATGAAATAATTAATGATAATTATGTGATGCTTGTTTACATGATGTTCATGCATATGTTGATTAGATGATATTGTGATACTTATGTGATGTTATGATATGGTTAATGAATCTAATTGATAAATGGCTCTAAATGGTTAATGATGAAAATAAACTAATTAACTAAATACAAAAATGGTAATGATAAATGAATCTTAATAAATGTAGGTAAAATAATGAAATGATCCTAAATGATTTTTATATGCAACTAAATGCAAGTTAACCATGATGAATTAATTTCAAATGTAATGCACCTAATGCAAACTAATGCAAATGCAAAATATGTTTGTTTGTCCAATTATACTTAATCATTATTTATGAACTATTGATCTTGAATGATATGGATGAAATGCTTATAATGCAACTGACAATGAATGCTTATAGTGAAAATGAAAATGCAATGACCTAGTTACATGAAATTGCCATCTTTTCAACCTTTTTAGAATAGTGCTTGATTTCATCATTGAGCTTTTAAAATGTATTAAGAAAATACAAGCAACTTGGCATAATGATCCAAGTTGACCTGAGTAATTCTTACATGGATTTTGATATAGCAAGTTAATACACGCATTTTGATATAAGGGACCAAGATGACCTAAGTACTTCTTGCATAATAAACAAGGATTATCCCCTTTCATATATGACTCAGATCGTCCTCAATGATCTTTTGTCGATCATGTCCTTAGACAAGTACATACATTACTAAGAGACAAACCACAAATAGAAGACAAGGAAAATAATCATGCCCCATCATAGCTCCTCTAGTCTTGAACATCATCGAGTTGCATAAGGTACATGATTAGCGAAAATCAAGATACAAACATTGAATCATGCATGTCACATGTTTGTTCTCAAAAGAAGATCTAATCATCCTGATTAATGATTGTTGATATGTTTTGTCACTTGTTTTGTCTATTCTCCACATTCTGAGTTTCACGATTCAATTTGTTGGATATCCTAATTTTTTTTAAGCCTTGTTTCCTTACCACTTGTCATCTATTTCAAAATCCTTTTTTTTTGTTTTTCTAAGTTTTCCAATATTTTTGGATTTTCAAGATTTCAATGTTGCATTTTTCCATATATTTGATTTTTTTCCACTGTTGTCGTTGTTTTCCCCATTTTTGTATTTTATTCTTTTCTACTTTTTAGGCATTTTCTCTTTTGTACTATTTTTTTTGGATTTTGTTGCTTTTATACTTTTTATGGTATTTTTATGATATTTCAAGCATAGAACTTCTTGAGATGAATGGTATTGATAGGTTCATCGAACCATTCACCCTTTGGTGTAGACAATCTATATGCTCCTAATCCATATGCTACTACCACGACAAAAGGACCCAACCAATTTGGCTCAAATTTTCCCTTTTTCTCTCTTTCCTGTTGGTTGTGTGGATTTTCTCTCTGAACGAGATCTCCTATCTGAAATACTCTTGGCTTCACTTTGTGTATGTATCTTCTCGCCATTCTCCATTGATATGCCTTCAAGTGGTCTAAAGAATTTTGGCAACGTTCTTGTATCAGTTCTAATTCTTGTAGCCTAGAGACTCTTTGTTCTTCTTCTGGTATAAGTCCTTTCAATGACACACATAGAGAAGGTATCTCTACTTCAACTGGTAAGATCACTTCTGATCCATACACAAGGAAATGTGGAGTTTCCCCCATTGGTGTACGAATGCTACTACGATATGCCCATAGAGTAGGGTTCAACTGAATGTGCCAGTCTCTACCAGCCTCATTGACTGTCTTCTTCAGAATCTTGAGGATTGTTTTATTTGATGCATCGGCTTGATCATTTCCTTGTGGATAATATGGTGTTGAGAACCTATGTTGGATCTAGAATCACTCACATAGTTCTCTCACATTAATTTTTAAAAGGTCATCCATTATAAGTGATAATGTTTATAGGAACACCATAGCGATAGATTATGTAGTTTAGGATAAATGATGAGATCCATTTTCCTATCACTATTGTCACTGGCACCGCTTCATTCCATTTGGTAAAATACTCAATTGCAATTGGAATGAATTTGTGTCCATTAGAAGATGAAGGATTTATCTTTCCCACTAGATCTAACCCCCATTGAGAGAATGGCCATGATTCTGCTAGAGGATGCAGTTCTTGCGTTGGTGCATGAATGAGATTCTCATCAATCTGACATTGTTTACACTTTTTAGCATATGTGAAGGAATTTATTTCCATAGTGGGCCAATAGTACCTCAATCGAATGAGTTTCTTAGCTAGTGTAAGACCACTTGAGTGTGTGCCACAAATACCTTCATGGACTTCATTGGTGTTGAGAACCTATGTTGGATCTGCATTTGCTCACATAGTTCTCTCACATTAATTTTTAAAAGGTCGTCCATTATAAGTGATAATGTTTATAGGAACACCATAGCAATAGATTATGTAGTTTAGGATAAATGATGAGATCCATTTTCCTGTCATTATTGTCAAGGGCACCGCTTCATTCCATTTGGTAAAATACATAGTTGCAATCAGAATGAATTTGTGTCCATTGGAAGATGAAGGATTTATCTTTCCCACTAGATCTAGCCTCCATTGAGAGAATGGCCATGATCCTACTAGAGGGTGTAGTTCTTGTGCTGGTGCATGAATGAGATTCTCATCAATCTGACATTGTTTACACTTTTTAGCATATGTGAAGGAATCTCTTTCCATAGTGGGCCAATAGTACACCAATCGAATGAGTTTCTTAGCCAATGTAAGACCACTTGAGTGTGTGCCACAAATACCTTCATGGACTTCATTTAGAACCTTCGTAGATTCTTCATGTTTGAGACACCTTAAGAGAGTTCTATCCAAACCTTGCCTATATAGGGTATCAACAAAAATAGTGTAATGAGTTGATTGTCAGATAAAGTTTCTCTTCCAGTTGCAGGATAGGTTTTGGGGAAGGATATTCTCTCTTAGGTATAGATAGGTTTGGCCATATAGAGAGGCATCGGTTCTGTTGGAACCCTAAATTTTGGCAAAATTTAGGGTCTCCTAAATGAGATAATTTAGTGAACACCCCAAAAAATGCACCCATGAATCCTAATCCCGATGGGCAATTTGACCTTGCAATTATTTTTACCACCCATAAATAAGTATGATCATCCATATTGAACTTGCCAAAATCAAATTTGATACCTCTGTCAAATAGCGAAATTTAGGTGCATACTAGTCCGAGTCACAAAACTATTCCAAGTAGCCACTTTTGAGAGTTAATAGCTTGGTCCCTATAAGTACTCATTCTAATCCAATTGTTCCACTCAATTTTCTATATGAAAATGAACTCCCACATCAATTTTTAGAGACCTATGACCTCATTTACTATTTTTCCCAGGTCAATTCCATTTGTGATTTATTCAGTTTATTACTTACACATTGTGAAATCTACCAAAGTGGCTTTCTATTGAAATTATTATTTCACACTTGGATTACAATTAGAATGAACCAATTAATCTACATAATTTTTTGTATCACAATAGACCACAGTGCAAGGTTCTGGAACCCTACCAATCCATTTGATAATTTTCTTGAGCTTAAACCAAATACAATTTATGCATATCTGGAACTTGCATAAGGGTAAAATCGATTGTGGAGCCTACTTTGGAAATTAATATCTTTCACCTCAGAAAGAATTTATCAGAGTTGTCACTTGCATTGTGATCTCTGGTTAAATGTCTACATGATTACCAACTTTTGTGACCTCATGGTATAATTTGGATAGTTTTCAACATTGATTCTGGATGCAAAAATCATGATTGGACACTTTTTACAAAATATCAGAGTGTGCAATTTGATAATGTTTAATCAGTTCATGACCACAAATTTACTCTAAATTGTTCCTATCACCTATTCAAATGAATTATTTGGAAAAATAAGTTAGTCAGTTAGTATTGTTACAAGTTCATTAATGAAAGACATATTCTTTATGAAAGTTGATAATTCAATATATTTGATATTATTGAAACCAAATGTTTACTATATGTGGGGATAAATGTGGCTCCCATAAGGGTAGAGCCCAGCATATGGTTTTAAAATGAGATCGACTTTCATATGTGAAAACCCATAATAGCTTGTTATTCGAACTCCTATAATAATATTTGAAATGGCCACATTATATGTTTGAAGAGGAATAACACTCGAGAAATCAAAATTTAAATCAATCAAAAATGATTTAAATTAATCATTATGGAGCATTATAAGAAATGATCTTATGTATAAACTATATATGTGATGGTAAATAAAAAACCATTAAGTTGGTTAATATGAGCCAAAGTGGTGGACCCCGCAAAGAGAAGAGTTTGCTCAATTGTGTCAAAACAAGGCTAATCTACATAACAAAAAATAGCTTCTCCGAAATGGTATGTTACAACGAAATAGTGTTGCAGATTTTGATTAACATAATCAAAAATATTGGTGGGCCACCAAGGGAATACAATTAGCAGGTGTAAGACCAATTAGTGAAAAATGAATATACTTTCATAAAGAGATTTTGATAAGTGAAAAAAAACATAGCAGCCAAGTAAAAGTGTGAAGATTAAGTGGGTGTGAAGTTACAAATAAAATTATATGAGAGAACAATCAACCAAGGGTAATTAATGAAAACCTTTCAGAAAACGTTTTCACATTTAAAAGGTAATTGTTTATCCATTTGCATATTGAAGAGGAATTAATATATGCTAGGTTGAACTATTATCATACCAATAGAGTAATTATTTTTACAAAGGCAAAAATGCAGTTAGAGGTATGATAGGATATAACCTCATAGTATGCTACAACTCCACAGTATGCACAAAATAAATGTGTTGGAATGGTTTTAAAGGTTTTAAATTTTTTTAAAACATAACATAGGAACCCGTCATATTGTGATCAAATCTGATCATTAATGAAGATGAGTTTGTCAAAATGGTTTTCTCGATTAGTTGCTCCTTGGCACCAGCTTTCCAGAACATTTTGTAATTCTTAATTTCGTTAAGAAATGAAAAAGTTATGGACATCCTATCAAAACTAGTTTTCAGCAAAAATAAATTATCAAATAATAATTTGATAAAACCTCGCAATTGAAGTTGGACAAAAATATTAAAGATGGAAGAGGTAATAGTTTTCAAAGATTTGAGAAGGATAGAATTATTCTACCCAAAGTATTTACTTCAACATTTTACAAGACTTGAAGGGAAATGATACGATAAATTACCCTAACAAAAGAATGAATGGAGTGGGAATAATAACTTAATTGGTGAAAAGATGGGTGAAGTATTTTCACTTGATTATGAAAGGGAAGAATTATTTTGAGAAAAATAAAATCATTTCAAAGAGTTTTACATGGTGAATGTTATAAAGTGTATTATGATACTTTGTTAGCATCCACATAAAATCAAGTCAGAAAAGATTATTTCACTGTGAGGTGAAAAATAAGTTAAACATTTTTACTTGATTGATGAGAAGTGGGTAAAGTGTTCAATCAAGGAAATATTTTATCAATGACCAAGAAGAGTATGATAATTCACAGTGGACACTATTAAATATTTTTTTTCTATACAAAATGCATTATGGTATTTTCTCATTTTTAATGCCCACAGTTTGTGTAAGAAAAGATTATTTTTCAAGTAAAAATTATTACGAGAAGTTGCCACTGAAGGAGAGTTATCATAACTATCTTCAATAAATACAAAGGGACTAAAATTAAAATATTTTTAACCTATTGAAGATGGTTAATCAAATGAAAGATTTCATCACTCAAAGTGAAGGGTCATAACCCTTAAATTGTAGTGTAAATTAACAAAGGTGGCAATTAATATATTTTAGGGCAACATGACTTTGTTATTAAGCATTGTAACATTTTGAAAAAACTCCTTGAATATTATAAAAGGAGAAATCAAAACCGAATATTTTTGGGAAAAAATAGATTATAGCCTCAGGCTCACCATTGTACCATTTTGACAAATATACAATACAATCAGTTGTTTTGTTTTGCGTATATGTTGTGGATTACTGCATTTTCTGCAGGTAGTTGCTTATGATATTATCTAAAGGAGATAGGGTTATTTATGTTCTTCTAGTGAAGTTTTGTGTTCTATATTGTAGATTTGGATCAAAAGGATTTACTTGTGAATTGTAATTGTTCCCTATAACTCTTCCTTGGATGGTCTCTTAAAGTTGGGGTTAAATTCATTCAAGCGGTTTACAATATAAACACTAAATAGAGCTCATAAGAAACAGTAACTGACAGACTTTCCAAAAGGGGTGGGTTTAAAAATTGTATCATAAGTTTACACAATAAGCCCTAAAGATATATAAAGACTCTGTAGCCCAAACAACGAAGAAGACACTGGTCATCTATAAAATACAATTTATCATCATATCAATTCACATTTTATTATAAAGCAATAGGAGTAGCTGAGTAGGAAATATAGAATAGATTAGCAATAGTGTATACGTATAAATTTCAAGCACAAATATCGAATAGCTTCCACAACAACAATCTTGAACTCATTTTCTATATCTCCATCCTAGGAACTTTTGCCATTCTGAGATAGGAGGAAGTTAGATCAAAATACTCAATTTGCTATAAAAGGCACTAGTCATCGGAAGCTACTAGTGAATAGGTATACCCACCTAGGTCTTGCAGAGCCTGAAGTGAGAGAGTTAGTAACCAAATAGGTTCACTCTATAAATTGGCCAAGTCAATTGGAGGGTTTGATCATAGGAGTTGGCATTTCCTTAGAACCTACCCAATCTATTGATTTGAGACCCAACAAGTTCCAGATATGTTGCAAATGATTTGGGTATTTGGGGAATCAATGGTAGGGTAAAAGATTTCTTCCACCAAGAACGCATAACACTCTTGATTTTCTTGAGTTTACAAGAGAGATGCTATTGTTTCCATAGCATCAACAACTTTATTTTCACTCCTTGGGATCTGAGAAAATGTGATTTCAGAAAAGTGCTCTTTGAAATCTTCAACCATCTTCTTGTATGGCATCAGTTCATCATCTTTGGTTTGATATTCATCACTGATCTGATTGATTATTAGCTGTGAATCACAATAGACATGTAACTCCTTGATGTTCCATTCAACAATCATTTTGATCCCAATGAATAATGCCTCATACTTTGCAGTATTTTTTGCACATGGCAAGCGCAGTCTATATGATTTAGGAATGGTGTGACCTTGAGGCATTATAAACAAAATTCCTACACCTGATCCATGTTGTGTGTAGGATCCATCAAAATACAACTCCCAAAAATTTGTGCTAATTGTAAGAATATCTACATTAGGAAACCCAATGTGTAAAGGTGCATCATCACATAGGGGTGCTTCAACTAGCTGATCTACAATTACTTGTCCTTTTATAGCTTTGTGATCAACATACTCAATGTCAAACTCACTTAATACCATGACCCATTTAGCCAATTGACCAGTTAATGTTGCTTTGCTAAATAAGTACTTCAATGTATCAATCTTTGCAATTAGCTTAACAGAGTGGGTAAGAATATAATGTCACAATTTCTAAGCTGAGAATACCATTGTTGTATAGTTCAACTCATATCCAACCAAGGTCCTGTTGATATAATAAATTGATCTTTCCTTTCCTTCAGTGTCATGTTCTACCAGAAGTGCTCCTAATGAAACATCCGTTGTCAAGATGTATAGCAACAATGGTTTTCCTTTGATTGGTGTTGCTAGCACTGGTGGGTTTACCAGATATTGTTTGATTTGCATGAATGCTTCTTCACATCTATCATCCCATCTGAATGGAATATTCTTATGTAGCAAGTGATTAAATGGATCACATCAATTAGCTAACTGAGATATGAACCTTCTGATTGATTACAATCTCCCTTGTAAAGAACACAATTGGCTAATATTCTTTATGGACTCCATCTCCATGATTGATTTTAATTTCTCTGGATCCACTTCTATTCCATGAACTTAGATTTTCCTGATGTAACTTCAAAAGAATATTTCTTTGGATTCAGCCTCATTTTGTATTGTTCTAGTCTATCAAAGATCTTGTTTAAAATTTCCAAGTGCTCTCCTCTTGTATGTGATTTTTCCAATATGTCATCCACATAATCCTCCATGAAAGTATGCATCATATCATGAAAAATTATTGTCATAGCTCTCTAATATGCAGATCTAACATTCTTGAGCCCAAATAGCATAACTTTCCAATTGAAAGTACCCTAAGGGCACGTGAAAGTTGTTTTTGCTTGAACTTCGGGAGCTATCTTGATTTGGTTATACCCCAAGAAACCATCCATTAAGGAGAACATTTCATGTCCTTCTAATAAATCTATAATGATATCAATGTTGGGTAATGGAAAGTCATCCTTTGGGCATGCTTTATTCAAGTCCCTGAAATTTGTACACACTCTGATACTTTTGTCTGCCTTTGATATAGGCACAATAGTTGATACCCATTCTCGATATGCAACTAGTCTTATGAACCCTACATCCAATAATTTCTTCAATTCTTCTTTGACAAGAAGAGCAATATGGGGATGCATCTTTCTAAGTTTCTATTTAACTAGTTTGGCTCATGGAGCGACATTGAGATGATGCATAATAAGATCTGGATCAAGTCCTAGCATATCAGCGTATAACTAGGCAAAGTTGATTTGCCTCTTTTTGAAGAACTTAGTAAAGTCCTTTCTTTCTTGTTCTGATAAATATGTCGCAAGATGAAGAATCTTAGGGCTCTCTGGAGATCCAATATTAACTACCTCTGTGGGTTCTATTAAAATAGCCGATCTCTCTTGAAAATATTCTCGTAAAGTGTCAAATCTTCCATATTATAGCACCTCAAGGAGGTTTTCACCATCAGATACATCCTTTATTTTATCTTTTGATTGATTTAATGTTGCCATAAAATGGTTTTCAGCATTAGACCTTCCTTTTTGTGACTCGAAGATTTGGCACCCTCATGACTACAAGAAGCGATATTTGATTCACTAGTGGAAGCTTTCTTGGGCATAACAGGTTCAACATCATTAAAGTATATAGATATGGCATGGTCATCAAGGAAGTTTTCAAGTTCAGGGGTTTCATCATTTTCACAATCAATCAGTTCTGGGTGGATTAAGGGTAGGTCATAATCTTGATCAATTTCTATGTTTTTAATTGTCATAACATAACTGTCAAGATTTGCGGGTATATTAGTCGAATTAAGGATTTCACTCTCTTCAGGATATACTCTCCCGATCGCTCTCCAATTAGCTCTAGAAAAGTTAGAATGAGTAAATTGTGATTCATTCTCAAGTGGTCTTTTTGCTGACGTTTGTCCCTCAAAAGAATGTATCATATCAACTTGTATATCTTTTGGATAACACTCCTTTTTAGACAATGTTTCAACATTTGAATCAGTTTCATCGCTTGCTTGTATTCAACATATTTGAGGAGATTTTGTTGCTTTTCTTGCCATTTCTTGTCTTCTTTCATATTATGCTTCTTCTGGACTGATTGTCTCTCCTACTTGGCTTGCTATCAATTCTTCTATGGTTCTACCAAGTTTCGGTTCTTGATGACTAGAGATTGATGGAGATATCATGTCCTTTTGTTCTTCTGACTGTTGAGTAGTGACCATTGTTGTCTTCTGGATTAAGACTTCTTGTTTTCTCTTATTTTCCTCCTCATGTTTTCTAGCATATGCTTCTTTTCTTTTAATTTTGATTTCTTCTTGTCTTCTTTCAAGTTCTTCTTTCTGATTCTTGGAAGATGTATTATTATTTGGAGTAGCATTCTTGTCTTCAATCTCTTCACTTGATAAATCACATGATGGATCTGGACCCCATTCATATTCATGTGAGTCTATTTCAAAATCACTTTCTAAGACTACACCAATGTATATGACAATAATATTGTATGGTGAGAAGAGTTCACTGATAATGGATACTAGTTTTGTTGTCTGTTTTGATTCAGGTTGTGCACTTTCTTGTACTCTTTGGATTTGTTCATAAATAGATTCCTCCCTTTGAATGACAAGTTCTTCTTCTTGTTAATTATGTTCCTCTTCTCTTTTTTCTTTGCTTGCTTTTGTTGCTGATTCTGTACTGACTTGATCAGGTTATGTACTTTATTGCACTTGATGCATCTATTTATAGGAAGCCTCCTCTCTTTAAAAAGTGAGTTCCTCTTATTGTTTATCATATTCTTCATCTTTTTGTTCTTTGTTTGTCTTTTCAGCTACTTAATGTATCACTTCTTGCCATGATTCTTCTTTAGGTGTTACTTTCCTTCTACATTGAGGATTTTGATGATGATCTTGCTTTTGTATAGGTTGAGTATGTTGGTCATATCCAAGTCCAGATTTATCTTTAACATGTTGAGAGTGAGGTGTGATTGGTTTTAAGATGCCTTCTTAATGCTTGCCAATAGAGCATTTTCCTTGGTATCCCATTCTCTGCATGATTCTGAATCCATTACCATACTGTTCTGCGGAGACAGTGATATCTAAAGTTGTTGCTCTGATTTTCTCTTCATCTTTATATAACCAATCAAGAATATATTATTCTTCAATTTCCTCAGATAATGTTCCATCTCTAACAATTTTCCATCAAATATTTCAATAGGCTTTTGTTGGATCTGCATTTTTTTATTTGTTGGTTTTCTATATGACTTTGGAGAAAGTGGTAAAGATTGCAAAGAATACTTTCGCATTCCTACATCATTCAATTTTAACTTTTTCTGAAAACTTTCCAAAGTGGATGTGTATGATGTCTCTTGAGATGCTTGGTAGGAGATAATGCTTCTCTATTATGAGGAACCCTTGCATCTTGAGTTGGTTTCAAATTGTTGCAATATTGACTAGAATCTGTTGATATGGTTATTTCTTGTCTATTATGAGGAAATTTGACACATTAATAATATGTTGATAGAACTTCTTGCATGTCATGAATCCATGGTCTTCCCAGAAGAATGTTGTAAGATAAATTCAAGTCTAAGACTTGACAAACTGTATCTCTCTCAACTAGTCCTATTTTGAGTGGTAAAATCATTGTTCTTCTAGAAGAACGTTCTTCTTCATCATAGGCCTTGATTATTATTATTTTCTTAGGATCTACTGTATTTCTAAACATCCCAAAGATTTTATCAAACTTAATGCACAAATGTTTAAGCCAACTCCTCCATCTATAAGAACATGTTTAACGCGGGTTGTATGAATAGTGACTTCAATATGTAAAGGGGCGTTATGAGGATGTTGCAATGATACGTCATCATTTTCTATGAATGATAAGCAATGAGGGGCTATGAGATGTCCCACAATGTTTTGAAATTGATCAACATCCAAGTCCTTGGAGACTGTTGTTTCCACTAGAGCTTTCTCCAATATTTCCTTATGAATGGGTGAGATCTTGAGAAGCTCTAAGATTGATATTTGCGTGACTATCTTTTGTAATTGATCCACTAAGTTGTATTATTTTGAAGTGGATGTTGTAATGTTTATTACACCCAGAAATGTCACCTTTGCCTTACTTTGAGTGATTGCATTCACTGGTTTTGCAGGTTCTTTGTCTTTAACGATGATGACATTCACTACAGTGTCAAATGTGTAAGTATATTTTACCTTTTCTTTGCCCTTGTCATCTGATGGATTGGATGGTCAACCTTTTTCATAATTGGGGAGTGGAGTCCCAAATTCCAAATGTGACTCATTCATTTATGACCATCCACTGTGATAACCTCATTATCAATCAAGTCTTGAATGAGATGTTTCAGTCTTTGACAATCATTTGTTTGGTGTCCTTTGTTTCTATGAAAATCACAAAAATGATTATCATTCCACCAACTTGGTTTGACCTTAGGCTCAAAATCTCTTGCTTCTGGTAATTTGATTAACTTGTTTGCAAGAAGCATTTTTAAAGCCGATTCCAATGGTTCCCCAATGTTTGTAATTTTTCTATAGGGGTTGGAATAAAAGGACTTTGGTTTGGTATTCTCTTGATTGTTTACTGGTTCTCGACTTGAGAGATTGAAAATGGGTTGTTGTTGTTTGGTATCATTATTATGAGATACTCCCTCATTAGTAATGTTTATATTCTTTGTCGAGAATTTTGGTTTATCATTGTTGCTATTATTTCCATTGTTGTTGTTGTAGTTAGAGGAATTGTAAATTTTTAATTCTCCCTTCTTGACCATATCGTCCTCTATTTTCAAACCTGTTGGTAAACGGATTTGTTGCTTTAAGAAACTTTCTTGAAAAACTCTATTTTGCCCTGTAATTAGCAACAAAGCATTCACAACAGTTGAAGAATCACAAAGAAATGGTAATTCTTCTCTGCGTTTGAGAGGGGCAGCTCCCTCGTATATGGGGGTATTTGGATTTTTCAAAAATTTAAAGAATGAACAATAAAGAAATATTGAATGCCATATAAGGTATGAATCTAGATTAAAATAAATTCCATATAATCAAGTTTGAGATACCACAACTTGAAATAAACTTCTTCACATTCAATGTTAAAGGGAAAGCATTAGGTAATCATCAACTAAACATAAGAACATTGATAATAACCCATGAGAATAAGTTGAACACACATCCAAATTGATCTCTATTGCTTCATTGCTTGAATAACACTATCCAAGTCTCTTATACAAAGCTTGTGAAAAATTCGAATCCCTACATTGAATAATAATGAGGTATATATAGGTGAAGTGGTAACCACCTGAGGCAACTACCCTAACCACCTTTATAACTACTTTATAACTTCCTCAACTACTTGAAATAGCTTCCTCAACTTTGGGAAAAATAACTACTTAGAATAACTACCCAAAATGAGAACTTAGGATAACTACCTCATATGAAAAGAGCCAAGATTATCTTTTATTACAATACAGAAATAGAGATGAGAGAAAGGAAACTCGATCATGAGAGTTATTTACAAAGAAAGACAAAAACATGATGTGAGTAACACAACAAAAATGAAGACTATACAAAATGCAACTCTGCACTTATTCTAAGCTAACTCCTTGCACTGCTGATGAGGCTATTGCTTCTGTAGGCACATTATGTTGTCCAGGTCCTTTGTCTCTGAAGATTCTGAAAAGTCGGATGGCTAAAGTGACAGATTTTCCTTTGGGAATTAGGATGTTGGCTATCCTCATTTTCCATGTCTTCAAGTTTCTATGAATGCCACTTAGTTCTGTCACCATGCTGAGTATCTGAGACATAGAAATTATCAAGGAAGAGTAAATATCAATCAATTTTTCCATGGTATTTTCATTAAAGTTTGTCCTATTAAAAAGCTGCTGATCTACCATGTTCTGGAAGCTATTCTGTAACACCTGCAAATCTTCCATCAATGTCACATCTGGGAAAAGAGCAGTGAGTTGTCCTTGGAGTTTGGTACACACTTGATCACATGAAAGCATGAGATTTTCTAACTCTGATGAAACTTGATCTATGATCACTAGTTTCCAGTTAATGCTTTCTATCCATATTTCTAGATAATCTTTTTCACTACTGGGCAGGATTTTCTCAGTTGCAAGGGTGTCCATTCCAATTTCTATCATTTGTTTGAAATCATTCACAATTTCCTTCCAAGTTGTTTCCTCTTTCTTGACATTCTTCAAGTCTTTCTCAATAGTATCTTTCTTTATTAAGGCCTCATCATGGATAGATTTTGCTTGGACTAGGAAATCACATGCAAGAGTTTTGACCTTTTCTACCCAACCTTCAATTACCTTTCCATAGGCTTGGTATTTTTGAAGATTATCCATAACATTCCTTTCAATTACTCCTTCTGGTGTCAATATAATTGGCTAGTGATCTACACTTAGTGGCATAGTGGAGGTATCAACTACGGATCTCAAGTAAGAAGACAAAGTGTGCACTTGTTGTTTCAATTGATCCTTGGATTGCTTATCCTTTTCACTTCTCTCCACCATTCTGGCTGCCATCACATTAAAGTTCTGAATATTAGACTCATGAGAAGAAGGTCCCATATCAATCTTTGTCACAACAAAGTCCACAGAGGTGGCCTCATTTGTATCTTTCTCAGATATGGGTTGAGCAATCTCTAAGCACATATTCCTTGAATTTGGATCAGTCTTTATTCTTGAGGATACTTTGAGTTTCTTCGGTTTTTTAGCTCTTCCAAAGAGATCAGATATGCTACTAAATTCAGGTACCACTAGCTTTTCTACCTTCCTCTTCTTCAATAGACTCTGTTCTAACCATGGGAAAGAAGAATTTTCTATGGACTCTTGGGTGATTTCTTGTCTTGCTACCAGTGTTGTTGTCACCTCTCTGATTTCTTCAACTTGATGATTTGGATTACTTGGAAATGATGAATCCATGACTAAAGTATTTTGTTGTGCTTCTTGTCGTAGGGATTCAATAGGAACTGAGGGAGATATGGAATGCATTCCATCATCAAATCTTGTGTCATCCAGAATTTCCATTGGAACTTGATCCTTTACTTGACTTGCAATCAAATTTTCTTCTATGTCTTTTGCTCTGGATTTCTTCCTCTTTTGTCAGGGTTCATCACCACATGTGTTCTGAAGATTGTTCCTCCTTGGAGGGTCTTCATCTCCATCACTTCCTTGAGTATTATGGTAAGAAGGAGTATCCCTAGCTAGAGTATGGGAAGAATGCAGTGACATAGAGCTCTCAAGCTGATTTCCTTTCCTTCTTGGAGTTTCCTTTGTTGGTCTAGTAGCAGTCATTTGAGTAATCTTCTTCTTAATCCAGGCTTCAAAATTCTTGATTACAAAACTTGTTCTTTCTCTGACATCTCTCATTTCCGGATTTGCCCAATTCAAACTGGGGAGTGGCTGAGACTAGACTTGCTCAAAATAGATAGGATCAATCAAATCAGATCCATCATCTTCAATGCCTTCTATGGTCCAATCCATCTTGAAATAATTCATTTGCTTCAAAGTCAACCTTGTCCAATCTCTTTTTCTAACCTCGAACTCATCTTCACAATCCTCCCAAAAGTCTTCAAGATTAGGAAAATGAAAATAGCCAGGACCTAACTTTAAGCTGTTCTTGACATAATCCTTACTATCAAAAGGAAAGCTCATCTGATATGGATACAAGTTGACCTTGGATAAAGCTTTTTTTGTCTCATCTTCTCTTGAACTTGACTCACATCTATAGTGCCCGAGACAAATGGGAAAGGCTACCCCTTTATTCTTTCTATCTCTACATTTCTTTTGAACTGAAACCAATTGCCAACAAAGTTCAACTAAAATGAGCTTATCATCAACATATCTAGGTAGCTTGTGTGGATAACCTTTAAATCCTCCTACTAGAAGATAGGTAAATCTCAGAAACTGGATGAAGAAACTTCCATATTTCTTTATCAATTTAGCGGCTTCCTTTGATATTCTGGTGGCAATGTCTCCTTGTAATAACCTTACTGCCCACATTGTGAAAGCATCATTCACCCGCCTGAAATACACAAAGCTTTCCTCAAGTTGCAATTCCTTGTAATAATGGTAAACTTGAGTTTCTTGATTTAGGACACCATTAGTACTTAACCCTGGCCATGACCTCAAATTAGCAATAGCATATATCAAGTAAGAGATCATATGGAAGTGTTGACTTGTTTTGAAGTGCACTAACTGGTCATGTATGCAGTTGCTGATGAGATGGCCCCAGTCAATGAATTGCTTACCAACAGAGATGACTGTTATGAAGAGGTACATCCACATTTTGAACTCAGTGGAATCAGGACTTCCTGTCACTCTATGAAGTAAGATAATCAAGTAACAAATCTCTTTGATGAAAAGAGAATGATGGAGTGTTCTTGGAAGCTGAGACTGTCCTCCTCATGGTGCGACCATCCATTCTTTAGCCAGATTGTTGAGGCATTTGCTTCTATTATCGCTGAAGTATTTGTAAGCTTTTTGCTTATCGATGTGAGTGAACTTTTCCTTATATGGCAAATGAAGAATAATAGCTATTGAAATTCCATCAAGTTTGGCCATTAAGGATCCATCTATAGCTCTCATCTCTCTTGCATCTGGATTATATCTTTTTGAGCATTCTATCATCAAATTTGTACATTGAATTGCTATGGGAAAACATGTTGCTTCAATCAAGCTGCTTCCTGCCACTCTACAGGACAACTTTGATCTGTCGCCTTCCATGAAGAACTTTTTGATTTCCAGCAAATTAATATGCCCAATCTTGGTATCATGAACCTCTGGAATTATGGTGGTGATCATCAGGGCATACTCATACTCTTGAGCCTTGTATTTCATGATGATGTGTTTTGCAGATCCTTTATATTGAATTCCTCTATGTCAATGTTATTGAAACTTTGAGGCTTTGGTGATGTGTTCTGTAGACACCTAAAAATGGTCAATGCTTGCGGAGTCATACTTTAACATTTGCGCATTGCCTCATTTTAGGTTTTTGCGTCGCATTAACATTTCTCCTATGATTCGTACTTGGTTTTTATCATTTGCGAGCATCGAGTCATTCTTCTACATTCTTCATTCTGTCTCGCTTCCAAATTTGGTCTTGTCGACAACACTATCCAATCATGATTTTGATCGATTTTATCCTATCGCATCAATGTGCATGCTAATTTGTCATCATTTTGGACATCGCCAATCCTAATTAGGGTTTTGTCCTCTTATCGATCATTAATCTTTATCATTTTCAATCTTGTCGAATTGGCGCATTTATCAAATCATTTATCACATTGGTCATTTATCAATCCAAAATCAAATCATGATCGAATCAATTATCTTTCATCAAGACCTAATTCATCTTCTAGGGTTTCATGATTTAATCATTTAACCTGGTTTGTCATTTCCCTCTTTAGGATTAATAAATTATTTATTTATCCTAAGTCTTCTAATCACAATTAAATGTTCATTTAATTGGCTAATTATTCCTCTTTGTGAATGAATTAATTAATAAATGAAAAATTATTGATTAATTCACTAATTTCCTAATTTTCATCATTTTCTTAATTCTTAATTTCCTCATTCCTCTTTTTCCTATTTTTCTAATTTCTTAATTCCTAATTTCATTTCCTCCTATTTCTCTCCTACATTCATGGGAATGACATGTCAATTTGTCATAATTTGTCATAATTGACAATCAATCAATTCTTGCATAGCAATTTGTCATAATTTTGTCATAAATCATCAATCAATCAATTCTTGCATAGCAATTTGTCATAAATTGTCATAAATCCTTGCATAGCAATTTATCATAACATGTCATAATTTTGCTATTCTTGATTTGAATTTCCATTCGAATCATTATCATGCTAATTTGATCATTTCTCCAATTTATCTATAAATTGGATGATTTTCTTCACTCAAATCCCTTGATTCTTAATCCTTAATTTGGTAATTGGTAATTGATAATCAGGCTACCAAATCTACGCTTCTAGTACTCTTGATCAAGAATCTCGTCTACTTGCTTTCAATTGTGTGTGCACTTGTAGGTTTGATCCACAACTATTTGGAGAAGAAAGAAGAACAATGGAGCCACATGGAAGGAGCATTCAAATCATCATCTGGTTTGCATAATATTTAGTTTTGTATGCTTTGTTTTCATGTCTCTATTGAATGTGTCTTAGGATAGATCATTAAAATGAATGCATTTGTGATTGAGCTATTGATTATTACGTTTATCTTGTTTGTGATGATTTCCTATTTCCTAACGTACATTAATTGGTGAACCCGACGTGAACACTAACCATCTAACCTCTTTATTGTGTCTTTGAGTGCTTTTGAGTTTATTTGCAGGCCCAAAAAAACCAAAAACAGGGCAGTGCAGGGCTTTCTGGAGACTTTTGCGCCTGTGTCAGACAACTTGCGCCTGTGTTATGCATTCTGCGCTTGTGTTAGAGACATTCTGCGCTTGTGTCATGGGTTCTGCGCTTGTGTCATGACTTCTGCGCCTGTGTAAAGTCCAGAACAAAGGTAAAAAATGCAGTGTTTTACTTGAAAATTGTCTTGTTTTTGCATTCTGTTTTCTATGTTTTGGTTTTTGGTACTAATTATCTGTGCAGCATCTTGGCATATGCATGGAAAAGACAACAAATCAAACTACTAACATGTGTTATGCAGAATCGATAGTCAAAGACAACAAATCAAACTTCTAACATGGGTTTTGCAGGTTGCCTTGGAGAAACAACTAAACTTGGTGTTTGTCTTTAAATGTTTTAGGCACCTAGTGATTTTTTTAAATAGGATGGAATGAATCTATGCTTGATTTGATTGTTGAGTGTGACATTGGAGTAGGAGAGTATGCTCTCATCCTTTTAGGGTGATCAGAAATCCAGATCTTCGATACCATGCTTTTGTCTTTGATTGTGTGTCTCCTTTAGAGGGCCTGCCTTCCCGACCACTTTGCTTTTGCAAGCAAGTGATAATCATGAGAAGGGAATGACCCAAAGTGAGTATGGATAGATTTCCTTGGCATTCTAACTCACTATAAAAAAATACCCGATGAGCGAAAGCTTTGAAGGAAGTGTTACATGGGAATTGCAGTTACTTGGGAAGTGATGACCCTTGAACTCTTTCTCATATCAACATCTAATTAGGGCCTCTTGGTCTAAATCATGCTTACGCGACTACATTTGTTTGGTATCTTGATGAGCTTAATGTCTCAATCACGCTTGTGTGACATCAAGGAGTAACGCTTAACAGAAATCCTTACTACACACCTTGTTTTTAGAGGCCAAAAACCCTTCTAGTTGCTTGAGAAGGACAAGTTTGGATACTTGGAAGAGATACTAAGTTTGCCATGGGGAGATTTCCATGGGGATAGATGCTTGGCTGCCCTGAGAAGTGAGTGCTGTGGAGGGGAGCCCGTGGGGTCAAGCATCTATGTATTCTCCTTGAATCCCATAATGAGTCTACCTCTCATGTACCTAATGTCCTTGCCTACCATAAGAAATGTGGGAATGAGCATGATTGTCTTGAGTCTATGTTAAAATATCTTGTCTTCTTTTCTTGTCAAAAGTTGAATTGCATCTCATTTCAAGAACAAGGCAAATTGATTCAAAACAAGGTTAAACATAAGAGAATTTCATTCAACAAGATTCAAAACTCATCTTCAAACATGGTTGTCAAATATTGTTCAAAATCTTGTCTCAACATTCATGTCACTTACATTTAAGTTCATCATAGGTTGCATTTTGCAAAAGTCATTGTCAAGTACCAAGGTTAGGTTTCACCTAAGTCATATTCCTTTGCATATCAATAAGAGTCATCCATTTACATGTGTTCTCTTGCATTAAAGTCATACCATTGTCATACATTCAAAACTAGGTTTTGTCATACTTGAGTAATCCAAATCTTTGATAAACCTTAAGTCATTGTTAAGAAGTCTAGACCTTATCAAACCTTTTCTATTTTTTTGTCATTATTATCATTTGGTCAAACCTAGCTTAGTATCCAAGCATATAGGGGAGACTTTGTCATTTTGTCCTTTTGTCACTTGGTCCTTTTGTCCTTTGAGGTCTAGACATCATTTCAATTTCCTAAGGGTCTCTTTTTTAGATTTGCATTCCAAAAGTTTGTCAAAATCTTCGAAAACAACCAAAAACATAGGTTGCATTCTTGCCATAGATTGCATTCTCATTCATTTAGTTTGCATTTCGTTGCATATCATACATCATCCTTTTAAAATCAAAAATTCCAAAAATATTGCATTTGCATAGTGACATGTCTATTGAAACATGGTTCCAAGCACCAATGATGCAACAAAGTTTGACGTATCAACCGAAAATGCAATCAAATTTTAATCCAAGGCAATCATAATTATATCCAACCCAACAACAAAGCAACATTGGTCAAACTTATCATGATGATGTAAATGTCCAAATACAAAAACTAGAGGAGAAGCTAGCTCAAGAAGAGGAGATATTGGAACAAAGAGTGAAAAACATTGAGAAGAATAGATCACAAGTGTCCAAAATGTTTCAAAAATTTCCAGGTCGAAATCCAAATATCGAGCCAATTGATGTAAGATCTCTTCTTGAACGATCAGACATACCAGCTCTCCTCTCCCAAATAGAGATGATGAAACAATTTCAAGAAAAGAGACAACATCAATTTCAACATTATGTGCCTCCACAACAAGAACAAGAAGGTGTTTACTATCAATCAGATTTTCAACCAATACAACCAGTTGTTCAACATATGCAACCAACACAACCAATGGTCCAATTTCAACAATATGTCCAACCAACTATACAATGTCCACAAATGGTTCAACCAATGGTGGAATATCAATGTCAACAACCACAATCACCAAACATTCAAAAACAAAGGTTGCAGCAAACACCAACCCAAGTTTTAAACATGTCGGAACAATTGAAACAAGTCCAATATCAAAACATGACATCAAACCAAAAACAAGTTCAAATTCCAGATACAACTATGTCAAAACCTCGAAAGAAAGGTGGCTTTATTGCAATGCTCTTAAGGAAACTACCAAGTGAGTTCTTTGAGGAAGATCAAGATAATACACTTATGTCTAGCAATGCCTCATCCCCCCATAAACAAATTGACTCTCTAGTGGCATCTATCCCTACACCTTTAGAAGTTTCACAAGAACCTTCTATATTTTCTTCATCAAATAATACACCCAAGGACGCAATTACCCAAGGGCTATCCATAATTGATTGCCATGATAATCCAATTCATGATGCACATCCTTGTCATGTTTCAGAAATACAAGACCCAATGCCACCATGCACTTTATTGCCATTACCTGTTTTAGAGGACCCCATTCAAAGTCCTTCTTCCTCATGTTCAAGCATTGATTCCTTGCCAGAATCCATCACAAATGTTCAAAGTGCATTTCCGTCATGCCAAAACATTGATCCCTTGTCACAATCCCCCATGTATATCCAAAGTCCAACCTCATGTCAAGAGGATAATTTAGAGCATGAAGAAATATGTCTTGAAATAGATCAAGATCAAGATCCCAAAACCTTATCATCCCATCCAATTGTTGACCAGGACTCCATGTTCCCAGACACTCATGATGATTCCCCTATTCTTGTCCATCCTATCCAAAGTCCTATTAACACTCCATTCCCCGAGCAAGATCAAGATATCCCAGTCCATCCAATCCCAAACGATCCCCTTCCATTTCATGAACACAATGTCCTTTCAAATCCCATTGACATTCCACTTCCTGAGAAAGATCAAGATATCCTTTCCATCCTTTCCGATGATCCCATTGAAAGTCAAGAGCAAAGCACCTTTAAAGAGGATTCCAATGATCTTCCTCCTTGTCAAGATCAAATTATTCCTTTAGATCCTCCACAAGATCCACTTGTTCCTCCATCTCCTTGTCCTAATGCTCCATATACACTCCAAGATCTCATTTCTTGTGATGATCCCATTATTTCTCCCATTCCATCTCTTGAAGAGCCTATCATTGGACCATGTCCACAACACAATCCTAGTCCCCCTCATGATCCTAATCCCCCTCATGATTCTAACGTGTCAGTGCAAGATGTTCATGAACCCTCGACATTAACAATGGGTTCTTCCACTTTGGTGAAATCCGATCCACTTCAAGATCTCATTATTTTTCTCATATCATATCCACCTCATAATGGACTCGCGTCTTCTTCCCAAAGAAAAGAGTATCCTACAAGTCAAGATATTCATAAAGGCAAAGGAGTAGACCTTCATGAGCAAGAATCCCTCCATATCAAAGAATATACTAATGGTCATGGCTACAAAGCTCACACTCAAGGCATTGGTATCCCTTCAAAGTCAAAATCCAAATGTCCACCTTCCCCATCATCACTTCCATCCATTCTAGGTCCCTATATCCCTCCATCTCCTATGCAACATCAGCAAAGGCACACATCTTGGAGAACTTTCCATCCATCCCATAGGCCTCCATATCATTCCCATCCACACCAACATTCATTCTCTCTTCCAAGCAATTTGGATGCCAAGTATAAAAGTCATAAGTCTAAAAATCCACATGTATTCAAGGATCAACATGTCCAATATAATCGACATGTCAAAACAAAGAACAATTTGATCTATAAAGAAAAAAATATATCCAAAAGGTCACAAAGGCCCACTGAGAAAAATAAAGCAAAGTCAAAATATATATGGGTTCCTAAATCCCTTGTGCAAGCAATGCACTCCAAGGAACCACAAAAGCATGAAAAATCAAAAACCATGTGGATCCCTAAGAAGCTCCTTGAAGCACAAAAAGAAACATCGAACTTGGCATCCAAAATCGCTATTCCTCCATTCAAACCTTCCAAGTCTGTTCCTCCATCACCTTCTTCATCCGTTTTGGGCCCTTATGTCCCAAAATCCATAGCCTTTCCTCCATCTAAATCTCACAATCTGAGATCCATTTTTCCTCCATCTGTCCATCGCCCCTTAAGGTGTGTGCCAATGTTGATCTTTCCTTCATTTCCATCCACTCAAGAATAGTTCTTCCAATACCCTATCCATTATCCAATGCATATTTTCCATCCTTCGATCCCTTTGATTCAATCCTTTGCATAAATCTTCGCCTTAGTTTCATCTTATTTTCCATGTCCTTATCCTACCAACGTCTTTGAGCATACTTTTAAAGGTCATGGTCCATTTTTTTTCAAGGCTACTATCCAAAAAAAAAAAGACACTTGATTCCTCCTTCCATCCCCTATCATGTGTCCATCTTCTATTGAAAAAGCTCAAAAAAAAAAGCAAAAAAAAAAGGTGAGAAAAAAAAAAAAGTAAAAAAATAAAAAATAAAAAAAATTCATCCACTAGTGAAAACCTGGTAAACGGGCGCTTTGGGCAAGTACCATGATGAAAACTTGGCAAACAGGCATCATGCGTAATCTATGAACTTCTTGCACACCACACTTGGGGGCAGGTTTTATCCTATCATATCCTTTTGTCCTTCATTCTTCCATTATCTTATTGACCCCATGTCATACTCCTTCATGTCCTATTACCCTTCCTTGTCCTATCATCCCTCATGTTCATTTTCCCTTTCCACATTTGATCTTGACAAGGCTGACGATCTTCATGAGCATCATGCTTGCAGCTTTTAGTCCATCATAGCTTTTGGTCATTTATCCATTTGCTTATTATAACTTTTCATCCATATTCCCTGGCTTATTGCAACTTTCTGCCACTGTCCCTTAGCCAATCCCAACCTTCAATCCATGTCCCTTATCCATTCTTGGTCTTGCTTATCCTATCCATATCTTATCACTATCCATACACTCTTTTTCATTCCTTGATCTTGATCTGACATAAGGACGCAAAATTTAAACATGGTTTCAAAAACCTCTTGACATGTCCCTCATGCCATGTCACTGCTTTACATTATCATATCCAGTCTCTTGTCCCATCGTGCAATAGCCCTTGAAAATTGCATCCGCATTGTCTCCATAATAAAAGGCCTTTGTCTTCCCTCTATCCACCATCATTTCAGCAAGCCTATTTATTCACCTGTCATATTCCTTGCCTTGCTAAACATTGGGGGCAAAAATCATAAAAATTGAAAAATGTCATGCAAAATTCAAAAAAAAAAAATATTGAAAAATGTCCTTAAAAAATCCCAAAAAAATCGAATATGATCCTGAAAAAAATCTTCAAAAAAAAAAAAAAATTGAAAAAAGGGTCCTCAAAAAATCTCTAAAAATCAAATAAAGTCCTAAAAAAACACAAAAAAAATTGTAAAACTCCAAAAACAAAAAATAAACATTTTGCAAATAATTATTCCTTTTGTGCATTAGACAGCTCACTGAGTATACATCCAATGACACTCGCAATCATACACTGTGCTTTAATGAAATCACGCTTAAACAGATGAACTTTTTCAATCAAATCAAACATTCAAACTGATCCAAATTGTCATAACAATCGAACGTTACCATCAAAATCATTTGTCCTTGTTACTGCTATCATGGGTCTTATACAGGGTGTGGTATACTCGAAACCAGACTGTGTCCTATCTTAGACGGGGTACCGCATGTCCTGAAACCAGACAGCATGATCGTCCTATCAGCACTTTCAACTTTTGACAACGAAGATCTAGATGTTTCTTTGATTTGTTGGAATTTGTGCATCTTATCTTTTTATTGATTTATCTTTAGCTTCGGTCATGTTCCTATGTTGCTCGATGATGTCACTGAGTGATTTAGAGTGACCGGGATGGCTCATGGTCTTTTTCTTTTTTGATTGTGATTGTTGTTTATCTGTGATGTGTCTGTCTTTTGCAAAAAGGGTTGCATTTCAGCTCTGGCCTTCCATGCCATGATGCTACGCATCCATTTTGCTACATTAAAAAAAAGGGGTAAATTCATTATAATGGAATCTCTTTACAAGTGCAGTGAGCATCTCATTATTTACACGGATATCAGGCATGTCAAGAAGATGAGTAAACCTGCATAAATCGATATGTGCCCTGTCCACATTAGATAACTCACGAACGAATGTCATAGTTGGTGGATAGACATGTGTGTAAAGAACATGAGGTAGTTGAATTTGTAAGAATCAAACAACAGAGCATTAGAAAATATTTTAAATTATGCTATAAGAGAACTTAAACATCACGTAAATCCAAAACAATCCATTGCAAAATAAAACTTTCAAGTTTGCACCCTTAAAAATGCTCACTGTTTTTCAAATGACATAACACAGTAGAGGCAGAAACTCATACAAGTCAGGACTCGGTATAGGATGACAAAAGACTCTGAAGCATTTTATCCATTTCATACTATCAATGCATCAAAAGCGCATAAACAACTATACAATCATACATGTTCCACAATGGTGCATCAACAGTGCATAAGTCATCCATACATGCAAAATAACATATGTCATAACACATTGCATCCCATCATATCGATGCATATCATATCATCTGCCACAATAAATATCGAAGTACAAAATTGGACTGTCTGTCCTAAGTATGGTCCGCAGGCTGACTATATAATGTCAAACTACATAATGTCCACTGTCTGTCATAAGGAGCACGTGCCTCTGTCACTGGGTGCTCCCTCTATCCTCCTCATCCCTGCCATGTCTCAAGGATGATGTCCCTCCTATCCCAAGTCCTGCTATTGTATCTCTGTCCGTGCTTTTAAGTCTATGTCATAACATGAAGTAGTCAGGTCGGTTCTCCCGTGTGATCAATGGACATTGTCGACTCTGCATCACAATTGGGGCACATTTTCTCAGTTTTAGGGTTTGCTCCTACGGGTTGCATTTCCTCATTTTCATGTCCACCTCAGGGTGTTTTTCATCCATTCTGACCTATCCTACCCTTATCCCCCCTTTTCGGATCATTTGCATGTTGTTTTGGACTAAAATTGAGTTCCCAATGCACAACTGCGCTTGTGTCATGTAACCTGTGCTTGTGTCATGTAACCTGCGCTTGTGTACCCTTACACAAGTGTAGAAGACCTCACACAAGCGTAGAAGACCTTACACAAGCGCAGAAGACCCTACACAAGCACAGAAGTCAGTTTCTGCATCCCCTGTTGGCCCCGCAATGTCCCGCAAACAAGTCAAATTCATGAAATTGAAAACATGGGTTTTTGAGATCCATACCGCTGCTCCTGCATCGTCCGATCATCTGAATGTGCATACACGTTCTCCAAGGTGATCCACCATTGGAATGTTCGCCATCTCTCTGCAAGTGTCCTTGTCCAGAGCAACAAATTCTCCTCCTTGTCTAGTGCAAATGAGCAAATTTTCACTCTCTTGGTCTCATTTATAGCTCTTTGTCATTGCATAGATGGACGTGCGTCTTATCCATCTTATGTTGGTTGTGGTCTTGTGCACCTTACATTGCTTGTCCTTCATGCATCCTATCTCCGATTGTCAGTCCGTTCGATCCTATCATTTTTATCGATCAATTGGCCTCTTTTCTGTATGTTTCCGGCCAATTCCTCGAGGGGGCATGCATATGTCATTGTCATTGTCTGGGGCATTTTTATTATTGTTCTTTGAAACAATGCTTAAAATCGCATTGTCTCAAAGAGGGGCAAAATGTAGACACCTAAAAATGGTCAACGCTTGTGGAGTCATACTTTGTGGAGTCATACTTTAACATTTGCGCATTGCCTCATTTTAGGTTTTTGTGTCGCATTAACATTTCTCCTATGATTCGTACTTGGTTTTTATCATTTGCGAGCATCGAGTCATTCTTCTACATTCTTCATTCTGTCTCGCTTCCAAATTTGGTCTTGTCAACAACACTATCCAATCATGATTTTGATCGATTTTATCCTATCGCATCAATGTGCATGCTAATTTGTCATCATTTTGGACATCATCAATCCTAATTAGGGTTTTGTCCTCTTATCGACTTGTCATTAATCTTTATCATTTTCAATCTTGTTGAATTGGTGCATTTATCAAATCATTTATCACATTGGTCATTTATCAATCCAAAATCAAATCATGATCGAATCAATTATCTTTCATCAAGACCTAATTCATCTTCTAGGGTTTCGTGATTTAATCATTTAACCTGGTTTGTCATTTCCCTCTTTAGGATTAATAAATTATTTATTTATCCTAAGTCTTCTCATCACAATTAAATGTTCATTTAATTGGCTAATTATTCCTCTTTGTGAATGAATTAATTAATAAATGAAAAATTATTGATTAATTCACTAATTTCCTAATTTTCATCATTTTCCTAATTCTTAATTTCCTCATTCCTCTTTTTCCTATTTTTCTAATTTCTTAATTCCTAATTTCATTTCCTCCTATTTCTCTCCTACATTCATGGGAATGACATGTCAATTTGTCATAATTTGTCATAATTGACAATCAATCAATTCTTGCATAGCAATTTGTCATAATTTTGTCATAAATCATCAATCAATCAATTCTTGCATAGCAATTTGTCATAAATTGTCATAAATCCTTGCATAGCAATTTATCATAACATGTCATAATTTTGCTATTCTTGATTTGAATTTCCATTCGAATCATTATCATGCTAATTTGATCATTTCTCCAATTTATCTATAAATTGGATGATTTTCTTCACTCAAATCCCTTGATTCTTAATCCTTAATTTGGTAATTGGTAATTGATAATCAGGCTATCAAATCTAAGCTTCTAGTACTCTTGATCAAGAATCCCGTCTACTTGCTTTCAATTGTGTGTGCACTTGTAGGTGAGATCCACAACTATTTGGAGAAGAAAGAAGAACAATGGAGCCGCATGGAAGGAGCATTCAAATCGTCATCCGGTTTGCATAATATTTAGTTTTGTATGCTTCGTTTTCATGTCTCTATTGAATGTGTCTTAGGATAGATTCATTGCAATGAATGCACTTGTGATTGATGATTATGTTTATCTTGCTTGTGATGATTTCCTATTTCCTAACGTACATGTTCAATAAATTATCCCAACCCCATATATTGTCTGGTTTGTATACAGGCAAGCTGACATGACTATAATCAAAACTTTAATCTTTACGCTTTCATATAGCCACTTCCAAGACTTGAATTTTGCACTGGTGGAGAGAATATTGGCCTTTCATGCTCAGAACCTAGCTCAATAATGATCGTATTTCTCTGAAATATTTGAACAAATCCCTCAACGCACTGTTATAAAGCCTTCATATCTACATGCAGGAGTGAGGACACTAAGGAAGGTGGCGTATTGCTATTTACAGCTATCCATGAAATAGTATCCTTTCTGAGAAACTCTGGAACATCTGATGACTCCATTCATTGTTGCGTACTTCTTGTGCATCATCGATACATTCTGCAAGCCTTTCGTTTCTCCATATCCACGAGGAGGAATAGCAAACTTTAACTCTGGATTTTACGTCTTCCACCGAGCCAGAGGATTCATGCAATGCTCACGCAGTTATTTCAGCTGCAAATAATATGTAAATAGACATGCATGGCATACATTCTCCTATCTTGCATATCATCGATAATCTGTAGAATACACGTCTAAACACAATATTTCATCTTTAATATTTGCAAGTGCCAGTGGAGTTAGGGGGCACGATAGCATGCATATCTATCGGCATGCAAAGAAAATGGCGGAAGTAGTTAGAAACCAAACTCCGCCTTCCTTCATGGCCACGTGGTAAGTTCCTTCCACCAACTGGGGTTTCAGGCGAGCTTTATGGAGGTGCAATTTTCCAATTAGAAAGGTATCGACATGTTGATCAACTTTGCCAAGTTGCCGATAACAACCAAAACATGATTTAAATCTGTAAGTTGGTTGCTGAGATTTGTATTCGGCTTGTTTATCTTTTTGGTAAGTTGGAAAATAGTTTATGCACCTTAACTGTGCTTCTTCATTATGCATGTAATCACGATGTGCTATGAGGAGACATTTGATGAAGTTCTTTGCCAAACCATTCCTGTGGCATGTCTTTGATTCCATTTTTTTGGGTGCATGTATCAACTTGCATACTTTGTAACTATAATTTCCGATGATTTGATGGATGCCTATTACCTGCGAAATGAATATTGGGCTCTCCTTTACTCTTCATCGATGCCATACATGTCTCCATACATATTAATTTATCTTTTCCATTCATTGCAACTGGAGTTGTAAAAACACATAAGCTGATGGCATGCATGGTCTATCGACATTCTTAAAAAGAAAACATATTACTTTGAATGATCTTTAAGAGGTAGTTATAAAAACTAACTTTCTGTCACAATACTCCTATCATGGAGTGCATGTCGAGTAGCCTTTTCCAACTACAAGCTATCTTCACAACTTACGTGTGTCGGCTTGTTTATTCATTTCACCAACATGCTGATACATTTAACCAAGCGATGAGATGATTATATTTGCCAACTAGCATCTTTCATATCAAACCACCAAGAAAGTTACCAGTTAAAGTGGATAATGGGATAAATCGAGCTTGCATAGCATTCTTTATTTCATTGGTGGGTTCTTGAAAAACCATTAATGGCCGATAGATAGAACTCATCGAACCACTTACCTTATTCTTTGCGGCTTCCATCATTGGTTTGCATAAACATCTTCGGCAACTTAGAAGTTATTATCAAAATATCAAATTGTTTTGAAATGATACCGGTGACTTTTAAAAGTAGCACAAGCTACCGTTAAGTTTTCTTCAAATGTTTTTCGGTGCTTTTGGAAACTAGACAAAATTTGCTAATGGATAAATGAAACTTTGGAAACATGCCACATGCAAGTATATTGGCCTCTTTTGAAAGTAAACCAGCTTGTCGATGATGAATTTCTCACTCGAAAGTGTTTTAACAAACCTACAACTTTGCAAACTTAGGTGAACTATCGATGATGGTGCAAATAGAATGAAATTGCCAACCTACCGCAAATACATATTGGCCCCTTCATCCTTCACTCTAACTCGTCAGTGTATCCTTCTATTGTCGAAGTTTTCCACATAGGCAGTTTCATGTATGCTTGTTAGTTGATTGAATTGGCTTATTTTATTCTTTATTCAGCTCAGCAGTAGGCCGATTGGAGTTAACCTTCTCTTGCTATTGGCATTTGATGAACTTTCCACAAGTTGTGTTAGAAACTCAAGTCAATTTGGCAATAAAGACCAATCCAACATATCTTTGTCCACACTTGGAATTGATTCCACAAGTACTTGAAATGGAACGTTGTCTTGAACGAGATGAATACTCATTACCTTGATGTCAAACAAAATAAAAGTTTTTGTTTTGGAAACTCTTTATATCAACATGATTCCATTCTTGGATGATAGGAAACTTTCTAGGCCAACAATTATCACACGCAAGATTTCAAAGGCCAGAATTTCAAAATTTTCTAATTTTAAAATTGGGGCTGACAAAACAATTTTCAATCATTTTTGCAAAACTAGGAGGACATTGCATTTTGAGTCTATAACTCATTTCATTGGTAAGATTGTCAATGAAGATGTCAATTTTCTCTCGATCTAGTACATCTCTTGGATACCTATTAAATAATCATCTCCATCGCTGTAGAAAAAACATGAAAGGTTCACCATTCTTTTGTTTGATGTTGCATAGGTCTAGAATTGTTATTTCATTTCTTATGTTGTAAGAGTATTGTGAGATAAATTTGTTCACAAGTTCTTCAAAATATTTAATCCCAGATGGCAATTTTGAGAACCATTCCATTGATTGCCTGCTTAAACTTCTAGAAAATAAACTCATCAAATATGTTTCATTGTGTGCAAACTCCATACTCATAGTGCAAAATTCCCTGATATGATCTTGAGGATCAAATTTCCCATCATATTTATCATATTTTGGGATTTCACAATATTGTGGGAATGGTATCATGTTTAAACTCTTGTCAAAAGGATATGGATAGATGTCCTCCAAGAAATAAGAAAAATTCCTTGATATGATCTTGAGGACCAAATTTCCCATCATATTTATCATATTTTGGGATTTCACAATGTTGTGGGAATGGTTTCATATTTAAAATCTTGTCAAAAGGATATGGACAGATGTCCTCCAATAAATATTTCTTGGAACTCATTCCATTTTGCATTTGTTGAGTGAGAGTTAATAAAGGATCATCAACACGGGTTCTCCTTGCATCCTCATAAGTTCTTTTGTCACTATGTTCCCTTCTTGTTTCATCTTGGTTTCTTGTATCTTCATGGTCTCTTCTTGTTCTATCTCCTCTTGTTTCTTCTCTATCTCTTCTTGTTTCTTCATGGTTTACTCGGTTAACATCATCATCATTGGTGTCATCAGTGTTTTGATTATGACTTGTTTCTGCATCTTGTTTCAAATTTTCCATGTTAAAACATTATGGCAATTTTTCTCTTGAATTTGTCAACATTAGGATATACTTTTGTTTTTGTTTTTCCAATAGTTTGTCAAATCTGGAATCTTGTTCAAGGTCTCTAAAGGTATTATTGACTTCTTCTTCATCAACATCTATGTATCCAAATAGTTGAAACATTGAATTTTCTTCTTCCATTTATTTTTGTTGTCTTCTCAATTGCTTGTGTTGATCTCTACTCCAAACTGACATATGATTGATTTGAAACTTCCCAAGTTTTGATTTTCTAAATGTAACTCAATAGGTGATCACTTGCTTAGAAAGATAAGCTGAGTTGATTCTACCACCCCTATTGGTGTGTTGAGATAAGGTGTCTCTTTGTTGAAAAGCACATGCTTGTAAGGTTTCTTCGTCAAACTCTATTCCATAACCACATAAATAGTTATGAAAATGGTGTACGAATGCGATGCTTCAACAAAATTTTGTGGTTTATGTATAGAAACCATCTCTTCTTCAAGATTGCCTTATAACTAAGTTTCCTTTTCTTGAGACGACATGAAATGGTCATACAAGCATGTAATGGTTGACAAGTTTTTGATCCCAATGTGAGTGCAAGTTTTGTGTGTTGGCATATGCACACTCCAATTAGACATTGTAGGTGATTGAAGGTTTTGTCATTGATGGCAACCTTACAATCCTATGGCACTAGCAAGGCATTATACCGGCAAGGCATTACACCGGCAAGATAGTTCACCGGCATCAACGATCACACTCTACACCAACACTCAGAACACCGACACCGGCACAAAGAAAGGAAGTATACCGGCACAGAGGCCGACAAGATTTTGTTATATTATATTTTTTTTATTATTGTAAAAACTTTGTAAGCCGACTTGGCATGTTGTAAAATGACTCTTATATATAAAAGAGATCATTGTAGACATTTTGAAAGGAAGTCAAGAAAGTGATGTAAGCAAAATATTAAGGCAGACCTATTATGCAAAATATAGGTTAAAGGGTTTATGTAAGAAGCAGAGCAGCAACCGGTACTGGATTAGGCATTATAGATGCTATTGTAAAGAAGTACAAGATATTGGATTTTTATAATCCACATTGTAAGTCAGTGAGACTTACCATTGAGCAGTGAGCTCTAGGCAGTTGGCCTTCCTGCATGTGCAGGCCCCTCTTGTAAGTAATATTCTCTTATTGGCCAGTAAGTGGATATTGTGGGTCACAAATCCCATCGAGGTTTTTCCCACACCGGGTTTCCTCATTAAATAATTGTGTCATGGTGTGCTTTTCATGTGGATGTTTTTAATTCTATTTATTTCATTATTTCTTGCATACCGGTACACTGTTATAATATTTTTTTGCATGTTTTAAGATAAGAAATTCTATATACCGGTTAGATACTAATTTGCCCCCCTCTCAGTATCTGTGGGAATCCTAACAATTGGTATCAGAGCCTGTTCCTCTATTTTCAGAAGCCTAACAGCTTGAGGAAGATCTTGACATCGATAAAGATGGAAAATCTGACGAAGCAACTTGAAGGAGCTCTCTCAGACTATGATACAGAAAAATTAAAAAATATCAAACTAGAAGATGATTTAAAGGCAGCTCAGGATATCATTCAGGCACTTCAAGAGAATCTTACTATTGCAAGAAATAAGAGAAGAGAACTTTGTGAAAAGATGCAAAATGAGAATGATGAAAAGGAATCATTTAATGATCAGATAAGAAAGCTGAAACAAGAGAACATGACAACAAAGAATGAGATGCAGGATATGACTATGACATTTTGTAAAGAAATTGAGGATAGGAAGAAGAATGAAGAAGAATTGACCAGAAGACTAAGTGATGCAGCAAATGAGAACACAAGACTTAGCTATGAAAATGATTTATTGAAGATAGATCTTATGCACACTCAAAATGACTCCAATGAACTAATGAGACAGAAAGAGGTCTTAGAAAGAGAACTAGAAACTACAAATCAACATATAGAAAAATTCAAGAAAAGCTCAGAGGAACTTGGCACCTTGCTGAAGAATCAAAAACCTAAAGGTGACACTTCTGCAATTGGCTTTGAAGTTGGTGAAAGCTCCAGTACTGCAAATACACAGGATCACAGCAAACCGGTAAGACAACCTAATGCTTATAAATTCAATGAAAAATGCTTTAACTGTAATAAGTATGGTCATAGAGAAAATGAATGTAGATCTAGAAATTATCAGAATATCAACACACCCACTGGTCAATGTTCTAAATGCAACAAAGTTGGTCACAACTCTGAAAATTGAAGAATGAATGTGAAATGTTATGTTTGTGGAAGATTTGGACATTTATCTAATCAATGCAGAACACAAACCAACATAGGTTATGGGAAAGCTATTTAGAAGAATAATGTAACTTGTTATGCATGTAAAAAGATTGGGCATATTGCAAAATTCTGTAGAAGTAAAGGATCACCGGTAGACAACAAAAGTTCTAGCTTGAAAGGTAAAGAAAAAGTTGAAGAGGTTAAGCAAGAATTCTCAAAACAATGGATTAGAAAAGCTGATCTAAATATTGGGAATACTCCTCCACCGGTAGAACCAGTCAATGCTCCACCAGCAGGAAGTTCTTCATCGAACTGAAGAAAGTTTCCTTGAGGGTTTAGCAATCTAATGACACATGTGCTATTATTCCCTCGGTTAGAGATGAGAAGTTGGAAATTACTTATTACCGGCAGACAATGTTAAGTAACTACTTAACTGACATGCATTTAATGTGGTAGATGGGAAAAAGACACTATAAATTTGAGGTTTTGGCTCCATTTCATTTCACCAAGATTTCAAACCTACAAAGAGCGCGAAGATTCCGAGATAAGGCATTTCGAGCAAGAGGCAAGAACACTTCAAGCAATCATCCATCCTAAAGGCAGTAAATGGTATTTTATCATGGCATCCACCTCTGCACTTGAATATATAGAAAACCCTACTGTTGTCGAAGTTATAAAAAGACCTAGGCTCATATTTCAATTAGTTCCTAAGGTAGCAAAGAAAGATGATACCTTAGGTGCTTTTTCTCAAATTCCTAAGGGAGTTGTTTATGCTGAAGACCCTAGAATTTACATTCATTGCAACATTGAGGGACTAGGAGATGAAGAGATTAAAACCATGTTTAAAACTGTCATATGTGATGAATCTGGCAATGTAAAAGATGAACATAAGATCATTGAAACCCTAGGATTTACAGAGATCCTTAGCATTCCTGAATTCCCCAAGGATGTGATTAGGATAGTCTTAAGCAGGGTACATGGTGAATTTTTCTGGTTAGATGCAATTCACAAGATCACCAAGGAAGCTGTGAAAGCTGTCACAGGGTTACTGACCACCGGTAAAAGGCCAAACAAGACTAAAAAGGTCTCCAATGACCTAGTTATAAACCTAACTGGTGATACATCTGACAGAAGGTCCTTAAGAGTAAGTGATGTAACAGATATTAATGTGAGATTTATCAGCATGATATTAGGATATAAAGCTACTCATGCAAATAGACTCAATTTAGTTTCAAGTCTGTGCATTAAGAGTGCTTATGATATGGTCATGGATAATGCAAAGATTGATGTATGTGAGTGGTTGAAGGACAAATTAATTGACAACTTAGGCAAGATTAAGAAGGACAAGAAATGAACTTTTAAATTTGGAAATCTGCTAGTATGTCTGATGCTACATATAACCAAATAGGTTCCCAATATAGGCTACAAAGAACTTGGTTATGATATACTGGAAGGTAAAGAGTTAACAAAACTATTCAATAATATGGGAGAAGATAAGGAAAACAATATCCATGATTTCTTTCAAGCACTTAAAGCCAAAATGAAGAAAAGAATCAGATTATCACAAAAGATTGTTGACAAATATAAGGATGAAATATGCTTTGTAATCAAGAACAATGAGATTTGGATGGAAGCAGTCATCCCTAGGACAGTTTGGGTAACAGAGATGGGCTATGAAATAGATGATCATATAATTGAAACTTATGCTAAAGCACTTCTGGAAGCCCCTAAAGAACCTAAGGAAGAAATATTTGGTAGTGCAGAAACTATTGAAAGCCAAATACAATCTAAGAAAAGAGTGAAAAAGGTTGAGGTAGTTGTAAGAAAAGGTTCTAGGCAAGCAAAGGAAATCAAGGATAAAATAATGGAACAAACCGGTATAACAAAGGATGAGTTAGCAGCTCCACAACCTGAAACTCACCTCTTCAGAGAATGACATGCCTGCAACTTTCAAGAGAGTTGTAAGGAAAAGAGATCCCTCACCGGCAACCACACCCTCACCTAGGAGGACAAGACAAAAACAACAAGCAGTGAGATCTCCAGTAAGAAAGGCTACACCAAAGAAGAAGAAGAGGACAAATAAGGACTTGGCCCCTCTTGACATACTGTTGAATGAAATTACAGAGGAAGGGAAATTGAAGAATATAGAGAAACTATATGACACTCTGACAGCTGATGAAAAAGAACAAGTAGAAAACAATGTTATATTGCATATGGATATGCATAAGAAATTTTTGATGGAAGTAGTAGATGAAGTACCAGATGAACTATTTAAGAGACTGGAAGCAAGGAGACAAGCAGTAGTAGAACTTGACAAGAAAATAAAGATAGAAAAGCTACTTGTTGTATACCTGGTGAATTCACCCAAAGAAATTGATGACTTAATTGCTGAAGCCAACCGGTCAGTATTTTCTACTGTACACTGGCACATTGCTTTAATGGTTGAAAGAGTTAATGAGGTGACCGAGGAGACAGAAAATGCATGGGACATTTTCCTAGTGGAAAAAGAAAAACAAGAAGAATACATGAGCCACAAACCTATAAAGGTATATCAGAAAGAAAGAGACAAGGGTAAAGGTAAAATTGGTGGACCACCCAGTATCAAGGTTAAAGACAACTTACCCCCACCTCCTTTGATTACTCCACCCATAACAACAACAGCTACAAAAGATCAACCGGCAGTTGAAAGTATGGATGTAGAGGATGTCAATCCTAATTCTGAAGTCTTATATACAGTGGATGTTGATACTCAAAAGATCAACATTATGATAGATAAAGATACAGCTGATAAGACTGACATGGCTAGTAAGCCTCCGGTAGCAGAGCAAACTGCTAACACATAGGAGAAACCAACAGATGACAAAGAGAAATAGGTAGAAACTCAGACTCAGACTGAGACAATGCAACAAATAGAGAAACAAATAGAGAAAAAGGCTCCGGAACAGGTACATAAGGAAACAGTGCCACCGGCAACTGGAGAAATAGAAAAACCATTGCTTAAGGAAATGCAAATGCAAACACAAATAGACCTACCAGAGGTCAATACAAGCTTGGTTACTTCCACTGGTGGTACTCAGAATGTAGGTTCCTCATTAGGCTACAAATCAACTAATGTGACTGAAGTACTATTGGATTCAATTAAAAAAATAACAGATTGCAGCTCACAAGCTTATAAGGCAATAGATGACACAATACCAATTTTGAAGGTAATTGCTCCTAACTGTAATATACACAATAAAGATTCTTTAGGACAACTTGATACCTTGTGTAAATATATCATAGAGAACATTGAGAAAATAAAGGAAGAGACATTGAAGGACAAATTGGAAATTGAAAAGTAAAAATTCTTTGATGAGCAAATAAAGAAGTGTACCAGAGATTTTGACACACTTCTACCGAAACTGTGTAATTTATTGAAAGAGTACAAAACTCTGTACAAAGACACCTATAAGACAAACTTTTTGACTGTAGATATAGATAAGAAGATGAGAAAGGTACAGGATGAAATCAATAAACTTGTAGATAATTTTGTTAACTCACCTGATACATTATCAGTTTTTGAACAGAAGATAACAACTTTTGAGGAAGAATTACTTAAATTAGAAAGAGAAAAAGAGAGAATAGTGAATAAGGAAAAGCATCTAAGATTAAAACTGAGCCCAAGATTGGACTGTCTAGCATCATTACGGAAGGAAATTTCTGAGGCACTGATACAGGGACAGAAAACACCGACAAAGCATTTGTAGCATCTCACCAATACAGTTAAAAGAACAGAGACAACAATAAGAGACAGTAAAAAGTTTATGGAGAGTACAAACTTGATTTTGGCGGATCTATTTCAAATTGTAACTACTCAGTTAGAAGGTTGAAACTACAAACTCTACTGACATCTTGACAACCTTTGTCATTGATACCAAAGGGGGAGTAGTGGTATGAGAAAATTCAAATATCACAGGAATCATATGCTCAGGGGGAGCACACATTTTGGATACACTTTTTGAAATTTCTCATGAGTGTTGCCATCAATGCCAAACGGGGAGATTGTTGGCATATGCACACTCCAATGAGACATTGTAGGTGATTGAAGGTTTTGTCATTGATGGAAACCTTACAATCCTATGGCACCGGCAAGGCATTATACCGGAAGGGCATTACACCGGCAAGATAGTTCAATGGCATCAACGATCACACTCTACACCGGCACTCAGAACACCGACACCAACACAAAGAAAGGAAGTATACTGGCACAGAGGCCGATAGGATTTTGTTATATTATATTTCATTTATTATTGTAAAAACTTTGTAAGCCAACTTGGCATGTTGTAAAATGACTCTTATATATAAAAGAGATCATTGTAGACATTTTGAAAGGAAGTCAAGAAAGTGATGTAAGCAAAATATTAAGGCAGACCTATTATGTGAAATATAGGTTAAAGGGTTTATGTAAGAAGCAGAGCAGCAACCGGTACTGGATCAGGCATTATAGATGCTATTGTAAAGAAGTACAAGATATTGGATTTGTATAATCCACATTGTAAGTCAGTGAGACTTACCATTGAGAAATGAGCTCTAGGTAGTTGGCCTTCCTGCATGTGTAGGCCCCTCTTGTAAGTAATATTCTCTTATTGGCCAGTAAGTGGATATTGTGGGTCACAAATCCCACCGAGGTTTTTCCCACACCAGGTTTCCTCGTTAAATCCTTGTGTCATGGTGTGATTTTCATGTGGATGTTTTTAATTCTGTTTATTTCATTATTTCTTGCATACCAGTACACTGTTATAATATGTTCTGTATGTTTTAAGATAAGAAATTATATATACCAATTAGATACTGATTCACCCCCCTCTCAGTATTTGTGGGAATCCTAACATTATGAAGTTTGATAATACTAGGTTCAAGGTGAAATGATATATCCAAGATAATGAACAAGGTTAATCTGATCTTTAAAGTTTCATGATGAAGGATGATGTATCCTATTTGAGAAACTATGTTTGAAAGATAAAATTTATCAAGAAAAATGTGTTTTGTGCACTTAAGATATTGGATCTAAGACTTGTTAAAGGTGAATACTTGTGATAACCTTAGGTGTGATCTATTGTTTTGGGTATTTTGTTTAAGAAACTTATCTATTGGACCAGTTGCTAAATCTATGAAATTAAAATGAATTCTTCTCGATAATGGGTATTCAGAATTGTTTTCAAAATTTTGAGTTGATGGTGGGAAGTACCCTCTGTTATGAATGTGCAAAAACAAATGCACGACCTAATTGTGTAAATGTGTTGTCCAATGTAACACATGTGCTGCACTGTTGTGCAAATGCACAACTTTGTGTCACAAAAGCAAGACTCTGTGTTGCAAATGCATTTTTTTGTGATAAATGTGCTATCAAATTTTGTGTATGCGTGATCTAAAGTTGTAAATGCACTGCTCTAATAGTTAAATGCACTATCAAATTTTCCCAAAAGTGCGACTTTGTGTTGAGAATGCGTATTTTAGTTTATTTTCCAACAAGTTTTGAGATTTTCATTAGGATGATTATTTTTCTGCTTTTAATTTTGAAAGTGTGATGCAAGAACAATAGACACAATGTTTCAAAAGAAAAATGCACATGCAAGTACAATTTCCTATGGTAGGCCAAGACAATAATTGTTGAATCTCACGTGGGTTTCCCTGAGGCTACGCTATTCAAAGCGGATACTTAGATGCTTGACCCCATTGGCTCCACCCTCGACACTCACTTCTCTGGGGCAGTCGAGCAACAGTTCCCATGAAAACTCCTCATGCTGAACTTTGTATCTCTACTAAGAACCATAGGTATGTGATCTGCTTTAGAGGTTCAACCTCCTACGCTAACAACTAGAAGGATTTGGGATTTTTACACAAAGAGTTTTTAGTCAAGGCATCCAATCGAGTGGACATACATGCAGCACCTTACACTCCCTTAAGGAAGGCTCCCAACCTATAGAGGTTGCCCTCTATAGGTTTTATGGGGAGACATGGTGTCGATATGAACTAATCAACACTCATTACTTGTAACTTTCATTACAAACGCAATTTATTTATAGTAGATCGGAAGAGCTTGGTGTTAGCCCACTTGTGTCATCCCCTCTCACTGAGACTTAAGGGCTACTCAAGAGGCAAGCTATATAGAGGTTAAACATTCTAGAAAGTGGGTCTGGTTTTTTGATCACCTGGTTGAGGTGAGAGCATAATATCCTACCACTTTGACAAGCACAGTGAACAAAAGATTGATTTTCCTCCTAAATCAATCTAAGTGCAACTAATCTAAAGAAGACACTCAATGCAAGTTTGCATGTTGTTCTTTCACCCCTAGTTAAACTAGATGAACAAGTATGATCTTTTACTTTGAAAAATGCTTAATTTAGATAAGTGAGGAAATGCATGAAAAACAGTTTAAAAATAAACCCTGCAACACCCAGTTAGTGGTTTTTCAAAATTCTTGTCTTAGACAGTTGAACCTGCAAAAAGAGTTAGTTGACAAACTGTAAAATTCCAATTTTGCAGATTAATAGAGTAAATGTGCTAAACAAGTATATGCATGAGCAAAAAATATAAAAGCGTTAACCTGCGTCACAAAAGAGTTAACCCGTGTCACTAAAGCATTGACCCACATCACTGAATCGTTAACCCACATCACAAATGTGTTATTTTATCAGTAAAAGCACTAGCCAATGCAATAAATGCGTTAACAGAAGTAGTAAATAAACTATCCTGCAGAGTAAAAGTGCTGCCAAATAACACACAGGCATAAAGCTAGCTTACAAATGTGTGATTACATGAAATGAAATCTAAGCTATAGAGAAAAAGACAAGATATTGGAAGGATGTGAGGCCTCAGCCCCATGGTGGGCGCAAAAAATATGTCAACTTAAGTTGAACTCCTCAGAATAAAACTACAACTTGTTAGCTCATCATTAAATACAAAAAGTCAAGCTTCAACCAATGAAACAAAGTAAAATAACAAAATATCAAAGATTATACCTTTCTACCCTTATGTCTCATTGTGTCCTATCCCCATAGTTCTTGGTTGCAGATTGATGTTGCTCTCAGACAAGCAATGTTTAGATTCCAAGATGGCATGTGAAGAATGGACAGATAACTAGTTGTTGATTGATGATTGCTAAATGATATTAAGCTAATATGAAAAGATAATGATATGCTATGATAAAACTCCTAAAATGCTAAATTGCTTCAAACTCAAAACTCACGGATGCAAAATGAAGACTCCTAGATTCACTATTAGATTAACTATTAGTTTCAAAAATAGCTTAGGAGACCTCTATTTATAGATTTTTTCGAGGATAAGCTTAGGTGGCGGAGATCAACGGTCTAGATTAAATCTTTCAATTTGGATGGCTATGAAATAAGAGGTTGAGATGTGAGAGATTAAGGTGGAAGATGTTCCTCCTACAACTACAAGATGGAGGAAAAGGTGGAAGGAGAAGCCAAGTCTCAGAAGGCTCACCTTGACTGAGGATGCAAACTTGAGAGAATATAGGATAGTTGGATAAGATTCAGGGATATGAGGACAAGTGGACTCAACTCCCTCCAAATATGTAGGAAGGTTGGAGAAAATATAGGGAAGTTAAGAAATGTGTGTACGTACACATTCTTTGATTTATGATTTGGAAGCTGAAGATAAATGATGTATTAATATTTAAAAATATTAATATCTTTAGCCACATGATTGATGAGTTGGCAAAAGAGGAAGTGATGTGGAGATGAGATGAGTTGGAAAAGGAGATTAAATAATTAAGAAATTATTTAATTGATGAGACTATAGGATAGTGGATGGGAGATAACTAAATATTAGATATTTAATTAATTGGTTTAGAGGAAAGGGATTAATGAATTAACTAATAAAATGTTTCAATTAATTAATGAATAGAAGAATGTCAATGAAAGTGAATTAAATAAATTAATATTTTCAAATTAATTATTTAATAGAGGAATTAACATTAAATAAATATAAAATGTTTATTTAATTATTCATAGCCAATTTTTGAGTGTATATAGTAGCAATCCATAGAAGGACATGCAACCCCTCTACTCCAAGGAAATTTCCATAGGTTAGCGAGCACTAAAAATTGAAACAAGTTGATTATTGGGTATCATGTTCTATCCTCACAAGAAAGAACCAACAAGTTGCACTTTCACAAGAAAGTCAAACAAAGTTTAGAAAGTGGAAACAACTCCTCTAAACTATGCAAAAGTTTAAAGCTCTAAGCCAACCAACTATCCAAATAAGAAGGTTGACAAAAGGAAACCCATGGTTGAAGGCTAACGAAGATCGACTCAAAAGTGATACGGCTTATAAAAATACAATTGCCTTCATTAATAAAATTCATCACCAATGCTAGTGAATCCACAAAAACAATTATCAGTGAATGAAAGACAAATAAGGGTCAACAAAATTCTGCTTGACTTGATCACACAACAAAGCCACCTGGACAAGTACATAGGCCTATAATAGGTAAGGCATCTAACAATGATTCCCATCGGGCATGCCAAAGTGTTGATAAAGAAATGGAGATGTTAGAAATAAACATGAAATCACACCATTTCAATAACATATCAAGAAATAAAAACATCAAACATAGAGAATTAAAGTAAGTAAACATATAAACACAATGATGCTTCTCCCATGATTGAATATGCAACTATTCCTTGGCCCCCTCCTAATAAATAATGATGAACAGTAAGTACTCAATAGATACTGAGAGAGGGGGAGGGGGGGGTGAATTAGTATAGACAAAAATTTCTCTAAACCACTTTGACTATAAAAGATTGCACAAACTAGTAAACAGTGTCACCGATCTAAAACAGGGCACTACCGGTAAAACACAATAAGACTGTGAAACACATAAACTGGTAACACTTGGATCTTCACAAAACCTAATCTCTCCTTTCCACTTCACCCATATGCATAAACAAGTAATACATTAGAAATATAAAGACCACTAGATCAGCATGCATTACCACTTAACAGAAAACACTAATCATCACATGAAAAAGCACCACACATGACACACTGAATTTTCACGTGGAAACCCAACTGGGAAAAACCACAATGGGGATGAATACCCACAAGTTTTTATTTGAACTCTTCTGACGTCCGCTCTTTTAGGAGCCTAGTCCGGTTAAGGAATTTACAATAGGATCTTCTAGGAACCGATCCTACTAGGGATCACCCAGTTAAGGGATGGCTAAATACCTGGTTAAAGGTTAGAACCCTGTTAAAGGTTACCTCACAAGAGAATTTGAAGAACTCATTGATTTGAGTCACCATGTTAAAGGATTTACACAAAGCCTGTTAAAGCTACCCGGTTAAGGGATTTTCCAACTATTGAAATGGTTAGAAGTCAACAGGTAATACACTGGTCTGATAACAACACTCAATGCCAAGGCAGATCCACTTTAGTTCCTTTGCTTCTTCAATCACACTCTGTAGGTATCGACACACTTCTCCTGTCTAACAAGAATCAAGTATCTCTTCACTTGGATACACACATAACATTTTCCAACAACTTCACAATGCAAATCATCATCAACCTTATAGGAAACAGATAGGATGGTAGCATAAACCCTAGACCCTAAACACTTAGGTTATCAATATAGTCAGTCCAATCTTGACCATTCAAACACATTGCATTGAATAAAATAGTCTTGAACAAATCTCAAGACGTTCTCCATCATTTGTTTTATGCCACTTCTGGAAGCTGATAACCCATCACGCGTTCTCCACCGTTTACTAAGACTTCTCACATTCCCAAGGTAGATAGGATCAATCTTCTTCATGCAAGATCCTCAAGGAAATCCTTCATGCGCACAAGGTTGATGTGGCAACATGATCTGATCTTCATTTCAATGCTAACCCATCATAGGATGTCATTGGTCGAATCACACAGACTTGAAATGCATCAACCGAAAACCCTAAAGTTGAGGCTACCAACCGGCAGTCATTCCAGATGAAACCCCGATACAAAACTTTCCATATACCAGTTCACATTCCAACATAATGCTTCACTTTTTCACATGTACCGGTTCACATCATCATACCGGTTCTCTTTCCAGTTTGCTTACTTCAATATACCAGTTCATACTTCAGCATATTGACATCAATGACAACATACAGTATCATCATGTCATCACAATCTGCACATATGCCAACAATCTCCCCCTTTGGCATTGATGACAATATACAAAGATATCTCTCTGCTTCACATCTTCTACTTAATACTGTAGATATCTTCTCTACTTCACATCTTCTCCTTAATACTGTAGATATCTTCTCCGCTTCACATCTTCTCCACCTTTGACAACAATGCCAAAGTGGAGGCACAGACATCCATGTTCCACTATGTTGCTCCCCCTGAGGAGTAGCATCCTTCAACACACCAATCCTAAAAAGGTTTGATAATGCAATACTTGACTGATGTGGAGCACATACCTTTAGTTCACCTCTTGAAGGGGTAGGAGCCCTAATTCACCTCTTAAATAGGTAAATGTAGCCTTCGGTAGAGGCTTGGTGAATATGTCTGCTAACTACTCCTTACTCAAAACATGTTCCAATACGACCTCTTTGTTTTGAACTTTCTCCCTCAAGAAATGATACTTGAGCTCGAAGTGCTTGGTTCTAGCATGCAATACCAAATTCTTGGAAATATTAATTTCACTTGTGTTATCACAAAATTTTCTCACCGGTTGAGATACAGGGACTTTGAAATGACTTAGTACATGCTTCATCCAAATTGTCTGAGTATAGTTCATAAATGCTGCTACATATTCTGCTTCTGTTGTAGACTGAGAGATATAGCTCTGCTTCTTACTCATCCATGAGACTAGTCTACCACCAAGAAAGAATGCACCACCAGTTGTGCTCTTCTGGTCATCCACATTACCAGCCCAATTGACATCTATAAACAGTTTGAGATTGAAATCATTATTGTATGGATACCACAATCCATAGTCAATAGTTCCCTTCAGATATCTAAGAATCCGCTTGACTGCTACCAAGTGGGATTCTCTTGGACTTTTCTGGAACCATGCAGTAATGCCCACTACATGTGCAATGTCCAGTCTATTGTGTACTACATAGTGCAACTTACCAATCATTGATCAGTATTCCTTCTGATTCACCAATGCTGAGTCATCTTCTTTTGACAATTTACAACTAGTCACCATTGGTATACCAACCAGTTTGTTGTCTTCCATGCCAAAGGTCTTCAACACCTCTTTGAAATACTTGGACTGAGTGATAAAGATATCATATTTCATTTGTTGTATTTGTAGTCCAATGAAGAGCTTAATCTCTCCGATTAGTGACATCTCAAATTTCTTCTTCATCTCATCTGCAAAATCATGACTCATCTTGTCATCTTCACCAAAAATTATGTCATCAACAAATAGTTCACAGATCAAAATCTGATCTCCTTCTGACTTTAGATAGATATTGCTATCTTCACTTGTTCTTTCAAATCCAATCTTCACAAGATGGGAGTGTAAATGTTCATACCATTCTCTAGGTGCTTGCTTCAACCCATACAAGGCTTTATGTAGCCTACACACCATATCAATATCTTCTGATAGGGCAAACCCATCTGGTTGTTCTATATACACTTCCTCTTCAAGTATTCCATTTAGGAATGCAGATTTTACATCCATCTAATACACTTTGAATCCCTTGAAGGCTGCATATGCAAGAAGCATTCAAACTCCTTCCAAACTAGCTACTAGAGAAAAGGTTTCTCCATAGTCTTCTCCTTCTTCTTGAGCATATCCCTTACATACCAGTCTGGCTTTGTTTCTTACCACTGTGCCATCTTCATTCAGCTTGTTTCTAATAACCCATTTGGTGCCAATAAATTTTTTGTGCTCTGGTATGGGTACCATAGACCATGTACCATTCTTTTCTATCTGGTCAAGTTCCTCTTCCATAGCCTTGATCCAGTCTTCATCTTTATGTACCTCTTTAAATGTTTTAGGCTCAAATTTAGAGATCATGTAAGAATTTTCTTTGACCTTTCTTCTTGTAAGAATTCTCGCATTCTTATCTCCTATGATCTTCTTTGGATCATGATTCAGCTTTACATACCTAGGAATGATCTTAGTTGTTTCCTCTTGCTTTTCCTCTTCATCCTCATCTTCATCAGCATCAACATCTACCAGTGTAGGAGCACTATTACTGGTACTAGGTTGTTTTTCAACTAGTTCATCTACCACTTGCTCATTGTCAGTTTCCTCAGGTTTCTCAGAGGTTTCATCAACCCTAACATTGATGCTTTCAACAATTCTCTGAGTCCTATTGTTAAAACACTTGAGAGCTTTTCTCTTGGTGGAATATCCTAGGAATATTCCCTCATCACATTTTGCATCAAACTTGCTACCAAACACTCTAAAGTAGCTTAATACAGGAGTCTTACCGGTTATCCTTACCTTTCTTGATGACTACCTGGTTCATAGTGTAGACTGTAGTGCTCACTGCTTCTCTCCAGAAAGTGTGAGCAACCTTCCCTTGAATCAACATCATTTTGGTTGCTTCAACAACTGTCCGGTTGTTCCTTTCTGATAGGCCATTCTATTGTGGAGTCTGGGGGGAAGACAATTTCCTCTTGATGCCATTCTCTTCATAGTACTTATTGAATTCTCTAGAGGTGAACTCACCTCCTTGATCAGTTCTAAGGCATTTGATCCTCTTACCACTTTCCTTTTCAACTAGTGCTCTGAAGGATTTGAACTTTCCAAAGCTTCAGACTTGTCTTTCAAGAATGTGACCCACATCATTCTTGACCAATCATCAGTAAGAATCATAAAGTACCTATCTCCCTGAACACTCCTAGTTTTCATAGGACCACACAAATCAGTATGTACAAGATCAAGTAAATTATCTGCTGTGAAAGATTTACCTTTGAAGGTTGGGGAAGACATTTTACCCAATTGACATTCTCTGCACAAAGGATTCTCTGGTTTGTCCAACACAAGCAATCCCCTAACTACCTTGATCTTACTGGCCTTCACAATGTTATCAAAATTTACATGGAAAAGTCTCCTATGCCATATCCAACTGTCATCAAACTTAGCCATTAGACATTTACTAATATTTGCATTCAACTGAAATAAGTTACCTTTAGTCTACATACCGGTGGCCATCAGTTCACCACTCTTTCCTTTTATTTTGCATACTCCATCTTTGAATTCCAAAGTGAGTCCATTATTATTTAGCTGAGCAACACTCAGAAGGTTATGCCTGAGACCTTCTACCCAATATACATTATCAACACTTCTTTTTCCTATTAGAGAGATGGACCCTTTTCCTTTTACCATATAAGGTGCATCATTACCAAATCAGACTACACCTCCATCATACTCTTCCTAAGACAAAAACTTTCTTCGGTCACCAATCATGTGGTGAGAACAACCACTGTCAATAATCCATTCATTACTATTATCAAAGCAGGAGACAAGAGCCTTCTTGTCTGACACATCTTCCTTGACAACTACAAATACTATGTCTTCACTTTCTTCATCTTCTGATTCATTATCAGTGGCACCTTCATCAATTGCAACAAGACAGTTTCTCATATTTCCTCCTTTGAACTTTTTGAACCTCTCCAGTTTGTCCTTATTATCACCATTAGGACAATTTACAGCAATGTATCCTATCCTATTGCAAGAAAAGCATTTTAAAGGGATCTTACCTCTGTATTTGCCAGTTCCCTTAGGAAGTCTCTTGGCTAAAAGAGCTTCAAATTTCATCAATATCTCCTCATCATCCATATCTTTGATTTGTCTAGGTTCACAACTGGTACTAGCTTCTTTACCCTTTCTAGATAGTGCAGCAGATGCTTTAAAGGTTGAATCAGTCTTCTCAACACTGTCATCATAACTATTTAGCTCATATGTGGTCAACTTAGCAATGATAGAATCTAGAGATGCCTTTGTCTTGTCAATAGATCTCAACTCCTGAATAGCGGGAACCCTTATTGCATAGACCGGTAATAAGGTTCTCAAAACTTTGCTAACAATGGTGGAATCATCCATTGTTCCTCCTACACTCTTGATGTCTCCAACAACAGTTTTAATCCTTATCCCATATTGTTGAATGGTCTCTCCTTAACCATCCGCATGTCTTCAAACTTTTCTCTAAGGTTTTATTCCTTAGCTTGCTTCACATTCTCATCATCGCCATAGATAGACTCCAGAGTATCCCATACATCTTTGGGATTGTCTTTTTCCTGAACATCTATAAACTCAACATCAGATAGGCTATTGATAAGAGCTTCCTTTACTTGCCCATTCTCCTGAATTTCTCTTCTTTGATCATTGGTGAGAGTATCAGTAGGGACAACATAAGTATTCTCAACATAGCTCCAGTGTTGAGAACCCATGCTTTTAATGTATATCTTTATTTTGTCCTTCCATATCTTAAAGTTATCTCTGTTGAAGTTAGGACCTTCCCTCTTCATCATTAGAATAGGATCTTTTCCTCAAGCGGTTAAGCTTACAACATAGAGGACCTGGAGGATGCTCTGATACCAATTGATAAATAATGATGAATATTAATTACTCAATAGATATTGAGAGGGGAGGGTTGAATCAGTATAGACAAAAATTTCTCTAAACCACTTTGACTATAAAAGACTGCACAAACTGGTAAACAATGTCACTACCAGTAAAACACAGTGAGACTGTGAAACACATAAACCGGTAACACTTAGATCTTCACGAAACCTAATCTCTCCTTTCCACTTCACCCATATGCATAAACAAGTAATACATCAAAAATATAAAGACCACTGGATCAGCATGTATTACCACTTAACATAAAACATTAATCATCACATGAAAAGCAACACACATGACACTGATTTTTCACGTGGAAAACCAACTGGGAAAAACCACGGTGGGGATGAATACCCACAAGTTGTTCTTTGAACTCTTTTGAAGTTCGCTCTGTTAGGAGCCTAGTCTGGTTAAGGACTTTACAATAGGTTCAACTAGGAACCGATCCTGCTAGGGATCACCTGGTTAAGGGATGGCTAAATACCCGGTTAAAGGTTAGAACCCTGTTAAAGGTTACCTCACAAGAGGATTTGAAGAACTCATTGATTTGAGTCACCCTATTAAAGGATTTACACAAAGTTTGTTAAAGCTACCCGGTTAAGGGATTTTCCAACTGCTGAAAAGGTTAGAAGTCAACAGGTAATACATTGATCTGATAACAACACTCAATGCAGTAGATCCACTTTAGTCCCTTTGCTTCTGCAATCACACTCTGCAGGTATCGACACACTTCTCCGATTTGACAAGAATCAAGTATCTCTTCACTTGGATACACACATAATATTTTCCAACAACTTCATAATGCAAATCATCATCGACCTTATAGGAAACAGATAGGTCGGTAGCATAAACCCTAAACCCTAAACACTTAGGTTATCAATACAATCGGTCCAATCCTGACTATTCAAACACATTGCATTGAATAAAATAGTCTTGAACAAATCTCAAGACATTCTCCATCATTCATTCTATGTTGCTTCTGGAAGTTGATAACCCATCACACCTCCACCATTTACTGAGACTTCACACATTCCCAAGGTAGATAGGATCAATCTTCTTCATGCAAGATCCTCAAGGAAATCCTTCACGTGCACAAGGCTAACGTGGCAACATGATCTGATCTTCATTTCAATGCTAACCCATCATAGGATGTCATCGGTTGAATCACACAGACTTGAAATGCATCAACCAAAAACCCTAAAGCTAAGACTACCAACCGGTAGTCATGCCAAATGAAACCCCGATACAAAACTTTCCATATACCGGTTCACATTCCAACATACCGCTTCACTTTTTCACATGTACCGATTCACATCATCATATCAGTTTTCTTGCCAGTTTTCTTACTTCAATATACTAGTTCATACTTCAGCATATTGACATCAATGACAACATACAGTATCATCATGTTGTCACATTCTGCGTATATGCCAACACCTCCTCTCCAAGATCTTGTTGCTATGAATGTTTCTCTCAGTTTGAGCACCAACACAAGGATGGAAAATAAATATTGGGAGATGGTTGATTATGTGAAATTTTTGGGTGAGTATGCAAGGGCTTGTTGAATGTCCATAGTAACACCAAAGATAGTGGTACTACTATGAAAATGGAATGCAAAATCCCTTGAGATATGCAAAGCCAACCGCAATATACAACCTCCTCATATACTTGATAGCCAACCTCCTCTTACAATGGAAATGGGAGCTCCCTTTTATAGGAAAAATGGGCTAATGGATGGTGAAGATTGAATGTCTTAATAAGGGCTAGGATTCCTTGATGATTCTATGATCCTCAATCGATGTGCTCTTCCTCAAGCAATCACATGTTGACAAGTATCAACAAGGGCAGACTTGAGAGGGAAATGGACAAAGCCTTAAAGGCTTGAGAAGATATGAAGGAAGCCATTAATGGCTAAGTTGATGGGTTTGGGCTTAACCTAGGGTTGGAAAAATGTGCAAGAGTTAAATGAGGGTTAGAATAGTAAAAGCCCATGTGGGTTTTCTTGTAAAAGGGAAAAAGCTTTGAAGGCTTTGCAAGGGACTTAATGGTTGAGAAGTGATCCTTCCCTAATCCCATGGTTTAGAAATGTGCAAACAAATAGGGGGTGATTAGATTAATGAAAGGAGGTTTAGAAATGATTAAGGGGAGGGTTAGTGTACAACTTGTATTTTCTAGAAAATGCAAGTGGGTGAGGGGATTTAAATTAAATAAGATAATTATTTAATTAAATTCTATGTGTGGGAGGATAGAGATATTTAAAATAAATATTAATTTATTTAAATGTGAGAGGGGGGTTTAGGATAAAATGAATCAATTAAACAAGTATGTTTTGTTTATTTAATTGTCAAAACATGGTTTAATTAATTAAATTGAATAACTTATTTATTAATAAAAGATCATAGCCAAGGTGAATTAATTAAATATTAATTTAATTAATTGTTAAAAAAGGAAATGAATTAACTAAATGTGAATTTAGTTAATAGTTGGAGGATTAATAATTAAGCAAATATAAAAATAATTTAATTAGGTAGGACAAATTTAGGTGTCTACCATTAGCTATACAAAATTTTATATCTCATAATCTTGTTCAAAGAATGATAAGAGAGGATAACTACCATCTCATAATGGGTGGCTACCCATTGATTTTATGTAAGGACACCTAGTTCATTCCTTATAACACATTTAGAAATTTTTATTTTCATGTGAGGTAATCATTTTCCTCCAATTTAATCTATGTTATATTCATAAATTATTAATTTGGATGTTGATAGTTGAAAATTATGCATAAACAGTTGATCTGCACAACATGATAAAGAAAATTATGTGACTTGATGGTCCAACTATCCAAAATGGGTCTAAATCACAATAGATTGAGAGATAGAAGATGATGCCAAATGGTTTAGTAATTTATATTTTCAAAGACCTTCGAAGAAAAACTTGGGGTCAAGATTGTCATTGGTCGCTTAACTCAATAGCCAAAGGCATAGTGTTAAGGGACTAATATTAGATCTTTTGAAGACCTTTCCAACGTTTTAAGCAGTTTCAAATTTTGACCACCAAGTAGGGAGTTGCGACCCTACCAAATTGGGATCATCACATGTCAAAGAGGGGTAGTTCATAATTAAATTATGGCTCCTTGTTCTCACAAATATGTGCGAGTGCACCATGTGTCAAGATTGTGTGATTCTCAAAAGAAAAAGGAAAAGAAGGTTCCAAAAGTTCCGCCAACATGCCACATGTTGATGAAGTGGGAGCCCAAGCATATTTTGAGCCCAAAGATAGAATTAAAGCACCCCATTGGCTGTAATCAAAGTGGAAAGGCACCCAGAGACATTGCGTGATAAAATACAGGGCGCAAATGTAGACCAAAATAAAAACCCACACCAAGGCGGTTGCAACAAAAAAAGGAGTGGAATGAACAGATGGCAACACCACCACATGAAAAGGAACATAAATGATTAATATCATGATAGTTGCAACAACCTCAATGATGATGGTGAACACGTGACGGGTATGTAGAAGCCTGTTCAATTACAATAATCATTTCTAGTTAAAGAGATTTTTTCTATATAAGCTTGTGGGCGCATTGTAAAAGGGGGTTTACATTTTTCAAATTAATCTCATGATAGTTGCAACAACCTCAATGATGATGGTGGAAACATGATGGGTATGTAGAAGCCTGTTCAATTGCAATAATCATTTCTAGTCAAAGAGATTTTCTCTATATAAGCCTGTGGGCGCATTGTAAAAGGGGGTTTACATTTTTCACTAATTTTCAGTAGACTTAATGGTAGAATAATTTTCAATTCTGTCAAACCTTAGTAGATGTCCCTAATGGGTAGGATCTGAATATTTTAGACTATGTCAAAATGACCTTTGTAATTTGTTCTTCCTTAATAGTGAAGAGGATGTGGTGCACTGTGTTTAATATTTCAGAGTTTTTTGTTTCTCACTATTTCTAAAATTGCTTCTATAATTTCTAACTCCATGGTTATATCTCAAAATCTCAAATCACGCATGTTCTCTTTTGAGATTTCTATTAAATTTTTATGGTTATGGATTACATTATGCATAAATGAAGATGAACCTAGTTAAATTTTTGGCATATCGCTTTAGGATAGGTTTGCAGTCTATTCTCTTCTTGCAAATTTCTATCCCTTTCCAACCCCTTTGAAATTGAGTCAACTTCTAAAATCTCAAAGGTTATTTCTTGAAGCACAATTAGTCTCCCATTCACTAAAATTCCCGTAAGGTTATTTCTCTTAAGCGTAAACTTTTGAGATCAATAGGAACCTAGTTTTAACTTAAGTGAAAAAGAAATTAAAGGACCTAATTAATAAAAATAATTACATAATTGTCCTAAAATTATTCCAACACCCCCCTTAAGATTAACAAAGGGATAAGTTAAATAGCTAATAATGAATGCAAAATGCATGCATGAATGAGTTCCAACAACTAGGCTTGATCAGGTACTCATGTACAAACCAATGCAAAGAAATACAACTCTCACAAATGAAGAAAAGGAGAAAACCCAATGGGATAAAACTCCTCTCTAGAGAGAAAATAAAATAACAAGATGATGGATGAAGAACTCAATGATACACCCCAAGAACTACATACATAATGTATATAGAATCAAGTATCCCTCCATATGAAGGAAAGAGAGAGACTACATATGCCCCTCATAATGTATAATATCATGTACAAAATGGTTAGTGCTTGAAGACAAAACATAGTGCAATATCTACAAACAACATTTCTCCCCTTGTGAAGAAGATAAATCAAGTAAAATTGCATGTATTCTTCCCATTCTAGATAAGAATTGGTAGGAATAAAAATCCAAATGTAGGATGATGACGTCTCTAAAATCTGCTCGTGTTGCCAATACCTTGGAAAATGATGCCACAAACCAATCAAGTGCATACCCAATCACAATAGGTGACAAACAATGAACCACTAGAAACTAATTGTGAGCAATCTCCACATACAAACATATTGTGACAACAGTTGTGCTATGACTATCATTAAATAAGAGAGATAAACCATCAAATGTGTCCTCCAAATCTGAAATGTGAGACTCCACAAACAATGAAGTAATGTTTGTCAAATAGGAATCCCAATCAAGAAAATAAATGGATGTATTATCCTACTTAACAAGAATAAGAGTCTCAATCAATGAAGGTACAACAACTATCTCTGAGGGCAGAGAAGGACTAAATTGAGATTTTAATGCACACTCAAGTAAGAGTTGAAAATCATTATGTGAGAAATTAGGACACAATTCATGCGCATGTTGATTACTCCCATAATATTTACACCTACAACCCTTATGCATGAATTAATCCTTAAGATAATATCTAGAAATGATACAAAAATGGATACCCTCAATACAAATAGAGACTCATTTTGCATGTAGCCCAAAAAGGACATGATTGATATCTTTGAGTATCAAATGAAAATTCTATAAAAAAGGACTTGATATCTAAATAGAAGACTTTGAGAACTTTCTGACAATATCTAGTTTTCAAAAAATGGAGTCTGGATGTGCAAGATATGACCCTAAAAGCACAAAACTGAGGGCTAATTTTAGAGGCTTGGTATGGAAAATGGTGCAAAACCTGATCAAACCACCTATAGAATCAGATTGAAACCACAACTAGCATTCAGAAGATATCTTGTTTGCCTGATTTGAACTTTGTATGACGAAAGTATGGCCAAAAAACCAACTACATGTCAATTAGGGCTTTTTTGAAGCCTTGAAAAGTTCCCAAAAAATGGGATTTTTTAGAAAATAGCAACATGTTGAAAATAGAAAGTTTCCAAAAATAGTAAGTTTCCAAAATATTAAAAGTTTCCAAAAATTGAAATTTTCCCAAAATAGAAACTTTCTAAATATAGAAATTTTTCCAAAATAGAAATTTTTCATAAATGGAAACTTTTCGAAAATGGAAACTTTAAATTTTTTTTAAAGAATTCCTTGATCTCCAATTTTGACAAATTGACAAGCAATTTTAGAGTTCCTAGGCCTCTTACGTGCAATGGTGACCTCTGTTTTTCTCCAAATTGCCCAGATTTTTTAGCTAACCATATATTTTGCCTCGATTTTTGTGCCCTCAATAAATTTGACTCATTTTTTTAATTGCTCAAATATTGATAAAATGATAGTCGATATTAGAGTTTTATTAACATTGTTTTTTATTACGGTAAAAGCAGGTTTTGAAGGGACCGCGAAACCCTTTACAAAAGATCCTTAAGAAATTAGAGCATTAAGAAACAAGAAGGAATAAACAGCTAAAAAACCAGCATAGAAATGGGCAATATCCAACAAAAAAGCCCCACAAAACCAACAACGTCCAACCAAAACAAACAAAAGATAGAAAACAAACCACTTAATGTTTTTTAGGGCATTAGCCAGATTTCCGCTAATCCCATGCAATTCTTTAATATTATCCCTAAGTTTAGGGATTTCCTTAGAAGAGGCCACAACAACTTTCTTCATGCTCACCCTTGTTCTCTTTGTCGCGCCACTAGGAGCACTTTCCACAGTCCCTGTCTCAATAGCATCTTCATCAACGTCAAGGTCCACGACGGGTTTGGGAGTACTAGAGCCCTCAAGGACTTTAGAGATTTCCTCTAAGTTCTTAGTAACAATGGTAAGGATATCCAAAATCATTACTAAAAGGTTTTTCATAGAAGTTTTTCTTTCCTCCCGATTACCAATCTGAGCTTCCATCTTCTTTTCTTTTTCCTCCATATCCTTCTTCCACTGCTTCTGGTCCCTATCATCTTTCTTCCTTTTCTCTTCCCACTACTTCCCATTTTTTTCCAGATTCTTGATTCCTTCATAAGCTCACCTATCAAAACCCATTCTAGCCTTAGATAGGTTTTTGAGATTATCCAGTTTTATTAACATAGTTGATATGATGGCAACCTTCATTTAAGCCCAATGTACACAAAACATTACCACAGGTTGGGTCCCTCAAGCATGAGGATAGGAACTTGATAGATTTGATGCTCTAATATCATTTAGGAGTTGATGTTCAACCATAGGAGCCAAGAATCATCTGCAATTAAAGCACCTATAACACAAAATATTGAATGCTCTTAATAGCCAAAAAATTCTATATTATTTAACCAACAATGATTGGAGATGCAATTACAATGAATAAATGAATCCTTATAAAGGATGAATGAATTCCTAAGTGCAAACCCTAATTCTAAAATTAGGATAAATAAAGCAATGCAAAGTAGGAGTTATAGCTCATCATAAATTACATCCACATACAATTTCATCCTTACCTAGACCTCACCTTGGCATTCTATTTTTCTGTTCTTAATGTCTGCTTTGATTATGCTCACACCCTTCACAAATCTAAATTCTCACGTATTGGCATTCGGTTGTCATTGATGTCAATCCGTAATGGTGTAATTGATGTCAACCGGTATAACATGTTACCGGTATAGCTTGTCACTAGTAAGAAGAGGATGTCAACCGACATTGTTGTCATTGGAGTCACCGGTACACAAGTTAGTGTTGGAGACATAAGTTGGGATGTTGACCGGTGAAAAGGCATTGGAGACAGTTGGCATTATGGCAATGCAAACCATTGAGTGATGTGTTGGTAGTGTATGGTTGCCAGTCAGAAAGGATGTGACTTGTAAGAAAGCAAGCTTGAGCTAATGGAGAAAGTGGAGGCAACCAGTATGCAGTTGGGTGTCAACCAATATAGCATGTTACCGGTATAGCTTGTCATCGGTAAGAAGAGGATGTCAACCAGAATTATGGTCATTGGAGTCATCGGTACTAAGGTTAGTGTTGGAGACATAAGCTGGGATATTGACCAATGAATAGGCCTTGGAGACAGTTGGCATTATGACAATGCCAACCGGTGAGTGATGTGTTGGCAGTGTATGGTTACCAACCGACAAGCATGTGACTGGTAAGAAAGCAAGGTTGAGCTAATGGATAAAGTGCAGGCAACTGGTATGCAGTTGGGTGTCATACAATAGGACTCCCACCAGATGAAGAGGTTATCACGGGATGAAGATATGACCGACCGAGTTTGGGTTGCTGAAAGTTAGTAAGGTAGACAAAGGGGATGTCTACCTAGTTATATGATTTAATTGAAGATGTATCTACTCATTATCAGTAAAGTTACATAAGTACAATGCCAGAAGATGAATGAGAAGGTGACAAGGATCCACTCCCATTGGGTGTTGGTAGGTTTAGTGCATTGGTCCATCTACTCCCATCGGTAAGTGGTAATACTTAGCTTATCTCACAATATGCATGGAATGAATCATAACCCTTCGGGATAAGACAATCAGAGAAGTTAAAGGTAGGTGGTTGAAGACACATATCAGATAACCAAAGTGAAACATCAAAAGCCTCTAGCATGTGAAATCAGAGTTGTGTACTAGATCAGCAAAGGAAAGTATGATGAGCTACCGAGACAAGAAGAGGAAGAGTGAGGATTGATGAGTTTGTCACTTTGACAAACCAGTTGAGAGGAGAACCTATCTAATGAAGATGAAGGTAAGATTTAGCAATTGCTAACATGGAGCTATCAGAATGCTGATATCAATAGAGATCCCTGTTGATGATTGATGTTTGTGTTGTCATGTCACCGGTATGATAGAATGTGTACATTGAAGACTATTGACATGCTAGTGTCAACCAATAAGGATGTCAACCGATAAGAGACCAAAGAGGCAAAGGTGAAAGGCTCTCATCAAATAGAATTGTGCATTAGTGGCTCACTCTGAATGTATGTTGAGGATTGACATGTTTAGTGACCGAGCAAATATGATCCAATCGATAGAATAAGAGACTACATGTCATGAAGGTGAATTGGTCTGTGTATATTGGTAAGGTAAGATGAGCTGGTAGTATAAGGAGAAACACTAGTTGTGTGTTTAGTCGGTGACTAAGCTTGAACCGACTTGATCATATGAGTTTGATGTCAATTGAGATGCCATGTGGTCTCCAAGTGGCAAATGAACAATGCATCATCGAAGTTGTCGGTGATTGGTTAAATATTAATGTTGAATGCAAAACATAAGGATCAATTGCAGAGGTGTGCGAATCAAGCCAGTTTGTAAGGTTAAATGTTGTGTTGTGACAATCGATGTAGGTTGTGCAAATACATATCTGATTTGGAGTAAGAAGTTGTGAGATCATTCATTGTGATTGACAAGTGCAGGCTGACAAACAGGTCGTGTTTGCTAAATATAAAAAATGTGTACTGGAAGCAATGAGATTGGAAGAGTTGAGTGATTTGTTATAGGTGGTCAATATGTGGAACAAGATCAGATATGTTTTGATACTGTGCATGGTTGGTGGAAGGAACCCTAGCATGCCAAAGTTTGAAGTTATACTTTGGTGGGAATGCTTGGATATAAATATGTAGATAGAAGACCTAATTGGGCTGTTGTTGGATGAGAGAGTGATGTCGGTGAAGTGAGCGCAGGTAGAGAGTCAATCAGTCGAAGAGTTTATTGCAGATTATTGGAGAAGTTGAGTAGAACTGGTAAGAGGGTTTAACCAGTGAGGTTAAAGTGACCGGTGAGTTGTCATAGAAACTAAGAGATCATTCAACCACTAGTGTTAGAACCATGAGAAGGCAACAGAGGTTAAGTAGTGCAGAGTAAGTGTATGAGGAGATCCAACAAGGTAGAGAAAAGGCAAAGTGGCAGAAACAGACTCAACCGGTAAGGGTTGAGGTAACTAGTGAAGCAAATACAATGTATGTCTGTTCACTCAACTAACAGTGTCTGAATTGGTAAGGTTGTAGAAGAGAGGGAAGAAGAGAAGGAATAACGTGAGTGGAGAACCAATAGAGAATAGAGAAGAGATGAACCAGTGAAGAGATATTTGTGATAGTTGCAAAACACATTTGTAATAGGATTATTACTAATGTATTGTTTACAGTTATTGTAATCATTGAGTTGGTGCTCGGTGCAGGGGTTGGTGCTCCTTGGGTTGGTGCCCTAAATTAGGGGTTGGTACTCCTTGGGTTGGTGCCCTAAATCAAGGGTTGGTTCTCCTTAGGTTGGTGCCATAAACTTTGTAATACAGTGTTTATTGTGAAGCTGGATTGGAGTAGTAGACTCCAGCAACATTTCTCACTGAGGTTTTTACCACATTGAGTTTTCCTCGTACATCTAGTGTTATGTGATGTGTATTTGTTTGTGCTTGTATCTTGATGTCTTACCCTATCTCACTGGTATATTTACATTGTGTTTGAATTGCTAACCGGTACACACTTTTAGGATTAAAAGGTTAAGGTTTTTTATAACCACTGATTCACCCCCCCCTCTCAGTGGCATCTTGTCTTCTACAATTGGTATCAAAGACTAGGTTCCCAATTAGATAAGCTTTCTCTAGCTTGGGTAGATTCTGGTTTTGAGAACACAACGATCAGTTTTAAGTCAACACCTACTCCAATGTTTGATTGATCAAACTTTTCCATTTGGAGTTGTAGGATGGAAGTCTACTTGTCCTCTTCAAGGTATGATGCCTAGATGTCAGTTGTAAAAGACTATTCTAGTCTTGCTAGTCCTCCCACCGGTCCTGAAGTAGAAAGAAGATACTTGTGTAATGATGAAGCAATGAAGGCTATACTCTGTGGACTTTTTGATGATGTTTCTTCACAAGTGGACAAATGCAAATTGACAAAGAGTTTGTGGGATAGACTAGAGAAACTCTATGGAAATGAACCTAGCAATGCTGAACTAGTTTGTGAGAGCAAGAAAAGAAATGGAACACATGAGTCTGCATATGAAGATAGATCAGTTAGCAGCAACAACAATGATGAGGAAGAAACCAACTTCTTCATGGCTCAAGAGACAGAAAGTAAGATGCACACATAAAAAAGGGATAACACATATCAATCTTACCAACAAGATGTGTCTGGCAGTGATGAAGAAGATGAAGCTAAAGTTGATCTTGAAGGAGAACTTGTAAGTGCACTTGAGGAACTTAGCAGAGTAAGAAAAGAATACAAGATATTCAAGAATGTTGCTATTGTGGAACAAAACCAGTTGATTAGAAGCTTTCAAGAGTCAAAGTCAACCATTGCCAATTTGAATGCACAAGTGGATGATGTAAAAAAGGTGAGTGTAAAATCATAATACCCCTTGAGTGAAGACCATAGACCATCTCAAAAGGACTCTTTCCTATGGTTCTATTTATTGTGTCATTGTAAGCATATTCAACTTACGATAGCACTTGATCCCATGTCTGACCATACTCTTTTGTAAGACACCTTAATAAGTTTCCCAAGCTCCTATTTACCACTTTCGTTTGCTCATCTGTTTGTGGATGGTAGGCTGATCCAAAAGAGAGGTTGGTGCCAAGTTTTTGCCAAAGTGTCTTCCAAAAATGAATCATGAACTTTGAGTCCCTATCTGAAACAATGCTCATGGGTAAACCATGTATCCTTATCACTTCCTTGAAGAACAAATGAGCTATATGGCATGCATCATGAGTATTCTTGCAACATAAAAAGTGGGCCATCTTACTAAATCTGTCCACTATGATATAAATGTTGTCAAATCCCTTCTTTGTCCTTGGTAAACCTACTACAAAGTCCATACTAATGCACTCCCAAGGTCTATTTGGTATGGGAAGAGGTTGGTACAAATTGGCATTTGAAGAAGTGCCCTTGGCCTTTTGACAAACAATACAAGTTTCCACATACTTTTTCACATCTTGATTCATCCTAGGCCAATAATAATACCTTTGAACTAACTCTTGAGTCTTATTGACTCCAACATGACCACTAACACTGACATTATGCTTCTCTTGTATGAGATTTTCTCCCATTGACCCTCTAGGCACACAAAGTTGTCCACCTCTAAACAATAACCCACCTTGTAAGGTAGAATCTGAATACTCACTATGAAAATGATTTTGATACTCTTTACAAACCTTGTAGGAATTTGAGAAGTCTTCATCATATAGGTATATGTCTCTTAAACTATCAACACCTATGCTCCTTATCTGAATTTCTTGGACTGTTAAGAGTCTTAAGCTCAATCCATCAGCAACCGGATTTAATTGACCTTTTTTGTGCTTGACTGTGAATGTGTAGGTTTGCATATGCTCCACCCACTTCATGTGTTTGTGACTGATCTTGTCTTGTGAGTTTAGAAAGCTCAAAGATTGGTTGTCTGTATAGACTACAAATTCCATAGGAAAGAGATAGTATCTCCACTTCCTCAAAACCTGCACTAAAGCATATAATTTCAAGTCATATGAGGAGTATTTCCTCTTTGCATCACTTAGCTTCTCACTATGGAAAGCTACTGGTCTTTCTTCTTGACTTAGGACAACACCTACTGCAACATTGCTTGCATCACATTCCATTGTGAGGAGCTTCTCAAAAATAGGCAACACTAACACTGGTTGAGTAGCTATCTTCTCTTTCAAGGTTTCAAATCCTCTATTTTCTTTTTCATTCCACTGAAACTTTTCCTTCATTCAACCTTTAATGGTGTCCAACATTCGTGCACATATAGCACTGAATTGCCTAATGAACTTCCTGTAATACTGAGCTAGTCCATGGAAGCTTCTAACCTCTATTGCTAACTTAGGAGTAGGCCAATTTACTATGGCTTCAACCTTACTGGGATCCATCTTGAGGTTTCCTTGAGACAACACAAACCAAAGGCAAACCCAAGGCAAACCAACTCCTACTTAACAAATTCACACTTGTCCAAGTTCATGGTTAGCTTCTCTTCATACAATCTTTGTAGTACATTTTGCAAATGATTAATATGATCTGCCCTATCCTTACTAAAAATGAGAATATCATCTAAATATACCACCACAAATTTACCTATGAAGTCTTTCATCAACTCATTCATGAGTCTCATGAAGGTGCTTGGAGCATTCGATAAGCTAAATGGCATTACAGGCCATTCATAAAGACCCTCTGTTGTCTTAAATGTTGTTTTCCATTCATCGCCCTTCTTAATCCTAATTTGGTGGTATCCACTTTTAAGGTCAATCTTGGCAAAGTATTTGGCTTCCCCTAAACAATCCATTAGGTCTTCTATTCTAGGAATGGGAAACCTATATCTAATAGTGATCCTATTTATTGCCCTAGATTTAGTGCACAATCTTCAAGTACCACCTTTCTTTGGCGATAAAATGATAGGTACAACATAAGGGCTAATGCTTTTCCTAATTAGTCACTGGTCTAAAAGCTCTTGGATTTGTTGTAAATATCAAAATTTTGTTGGGGAGTCATTTTGTAAGCTGCCTTGTTAGGTAAGGATGCTCCGAGAATAAAGTCTATTTGATGGCTTATGGTTATTTTAGGAGGTAAGGTAGCTAGTTGTCCATCACTCACTATCCCTTTGAACTTCTTCAATAGGTCTTGAACCTCTATTGGAAAATTTGGCTGCTCTTTCTTATCTTTCTCTTTAGGCTTCATTACTAATGCAAACCCTATACCTTCACCTTCCTCAAGTGTCTTCAAGAACTGTTTTTCACTCACTAAGAGAACATCAGGACTTGCTGCCCTTTTTTCACTTTCCTCAAGGATGGATTGGATCTTGAATGTGACTCCATCATGAATAGCTTGTCTATCAAATTACCCTGGTCTTCCTAATAGAAGATGGCATGCATCCATGGGTAGGACATCACATAACACTTCATCCTTATACCTCCCAATGGTAAAATCCACCCATGCTTTCTCATTGACTAGGATATGTTGGCCTTTGTTCAACCAAGTGACTCTATATAGGTTTTTGTGAGGTATCCTTTGCAATTTAAGCTTACTCACTGCCTCTTCTGACACAATGTTGTTTGTTGACCCTAAATCAACGATCACTTTACAAAATTTGTCCATAATCTTGCATTTGATCCTAAATAATGAACTTCTTTGGCTAGGCTCTTCTCTGAGAGGTTCTTTTATCAAAGTTATTCTTATCATCAAGTTGTCACCTACCTCTGATTCTAAGGCAACCTCTGAAGTCTTGCTACTTGAGGTCTCTTCTTAAAGGTAGTTCACTCCTATTTCACTATTATGTGATGATAATCCCTTCTATGGACACCTATATGTTGGATGACCAAGTTGATTGCAATGGTAACACTTCATTGAGGCAAAATATGAGGAACCTCTACCTTGTCCACTATACCTTCCTCTGAAACCACTATTTGACCCTCTTCCTCTATTGAATCCTCCTTTACTAGTGCCACTTTCTTGCTGCTCAGTGAGTTTAGACTCACCTTGTGTTATTTACTTTGAGTTTCTTCATCCAAAGCCTCCCCTATGGCCTCTATTTTATTTTCTTCTACCCCTGTCCCTATTACTACTTGAGTCATGTTTTCTTTTCAAATTTTCTTCCACTTTAAGGGCAAGTTGATAGCTTTGATGAACAGTCTTTGGGCTCATTAGGCTGATTTCCTCTTGGATGGTCCACCGTAGTCCATTTAGGTATCTAGAAACTTTGAGACTTTCTCCTTCCACAACATGGGATCTGATAACTCAATGATGAACGGATAGTACTAACCTAGTACTAAGAGGGGGGCGGGGTGAATCAGTGCAGACAAAAATATAGTCCTAAACTAGTTTGACAGCAGACACTTCAAATGACTGACAAACAGTGACACCGATTTGAAATAGATTGCAACCGGTAAAGCTAAGAATGACT